>NC_057865.1:261444666-261776166 GCF_019393635.1 Dromiciops gliroides
ACTGAATAATTTTCTAGATACCAGTAATAATGGGGACAGAGGAAGCAGTACTGGCAGGGAGAACATTTAAGAGCCTGTTCAGATAATCATGGGCAGCCGGGTGGCACAGTGAATAGAGCATGAGGCCTGAAATCAGAAATCATCTTCCTGAGCTTAAATCTGGCCTCCAACATTTACTAGCTGTGTGACCCTGGAAAAGTCACTTCACCCTGTTTGCCTCAGTTCCCTCACCTGCAAAATGAGCTGGAGAAGGGAATGGGAAAACATTCCAGTATATCTGCCAAGAAAACCCCAAATGGGATCACAAAGAGTTGGATGTGACTGAAAGGACTGAATTAATCAGATAATCACAGAATCATAGATTGTGATGTATAAAAATCTAACTGTGACGTCTAAAAAATCATAGCACCAGTCTTTGGGGCATTAAGCATTGATTAAAGTATTTTGAAGTTAGCAAAAGAGAGAAGAACACGTGTAGTTCAGAAGGAAGCCTAGGTACCCTTATGACTCCGCCGGGACCTCCAAATGAAAAGAAAGATCCCAGTACCCCTGGAGCAGAAGCTCCCTGAGGGCCTGCCCAGGTGCCGTCCCCACACACACAGTTCCAAGCTAATTGGCTGATAGCATTGAATGACATGACTTACAGGCATTTGTATGAATAGATGTAACATTTCTATGAATAGATGTAACTTCTGGACTCTAGTCACATGTTTTCTCCTCAGGGTGGTGCTGCCCTGGTTCTCACAATGTCTTTCTCATTTGGGTGGTGGCGCTCTGATTCTTAGAAGATTGAGAAGTTAAAGAGACTCAAAAGCCATCTAGTTCAATATTGTGATTTGGGATAACAAAAGCCCAAGGAGGTTAATTGCTTTGCCCCAAATCATATGGATAGTAATAAAGTGTTGGTGAGAGGATTTGAACCAAGGTCTTCCAACTGTAGAGACACGGTTTTTTCTACTATATAATGAAGAAATGAGGAACTAGATTTATGGGATGCCAGTGAATGAGGATGGAACAGAAGAGTTAACTCTAAGAGATAATTAACACCACACTGCAGGACTTGGTAACAGATTAGATATGAGATGAAAGAGAGTCTAAGAAAGAAAGGACTGAAAGAGAGACTCTAAGATGACTTGAAGCTTTCTAGCCAGTGAGATTAGAAGGGGGAACAAGGGGATGGGTAACATGATGGCAATGACCAAAAGGAGATAGGCTCCCTCTAGTGAACCTGGAAGACACCTTGCTGGGTCAGTGGATATTGTTGGGCCTGGAATCAGCAAGACCTGAATTCAACTCTGGCCTCAGGCACTCACTAGATACATTATTCTGGGCCAGTCACTTAGCCTGTTTGTCTCAGTTTCCTCAATTATATAATGTGTAATTGTAATTATATAATATATAATGTGTATTATTGTATAATAAAAGCTTCTACCTCCAAGGTTGTTATAAAGATCAAATGAGACTATCTTTTTTTTTTTTTTTTTTGCTGGGCAATGAGGGTTAAGTGACTTGCCCAAGGTCACACAACTAGTAAGTGCCAAGTATCTGAGGCCAGATTTGATCTCAGGTCCTCCTGAATCCAGGGCCAGTGCTTTATCCACTGTGCCACCTAGCTGCCCCTGAGATAATCTTTGTAAAGCACTTAGCACAATGCCTGGCACGTAATAGGCACTATATAAATGTCTGCTATTATTATTGACAAGTCCTTCTTTTCTAATCTTTTGTTTACTTTGATAAATTCCCTCTATATTCTAAGTTACTTCAAAACTAACTTTGGTTGTAGGATCTGAAATTGGACATAATTTTTCATACAAGTCTTACTACAAAGCCATATGTGCTCATGTATATATGCCTATGTATTCATATACACACACATACACACTCAAACATACACCTCACACTTGCTATTTAAAAAAAAAAATCATTTATTTATTTAGGTTTTTGTTGCAGGGTAATGAGGGTTAAGTGACTTGCCCAGGGTCACACAGCTAGTAAGTGTCAAGTGTCTGAGGCTGGATTTGAATTCAGGTCCTCCTGAATCCAGGGCCAGTGCTTTATCCACTGCGCCACCTAGCTGCCCCCCACATTTGCTATTTTTAAATATACTGAGTTATCATATACAAAGAAAAATACATTCAAGCAAAGTGTTCCCTGGTGAATTCAAACTGGAAGGCAGAAAACCTGAGGCTAAGGGGAAAGATTATAATAAATGACACTTGTATGATGCCTGGTGGGATAAGGTTGGGAGAGAAAAGCTCTGAGAAGTTGCTTTGGAAGCTTTTCTGTATACAGTTTACAGGTGGGAGGGACCTTCAGGATAACGCAGCCCAACCTTCCCAGTTTACAGATGAGGAAACTGAGATTTATAGCCATTAACTAATATACTTAAGATTGTACAGATAGTAGCAGCTTGAGTATTCCAACTTAGGTGAACATGGCAATAAATATGGTGCATTTTTCAACATAGATTGCCATGTATTCAAGAGGAAAAAAAATAACCATGGGCAAGCATAGAAAAATCTATTAAAAAGGGGGAAGAAGTTAGATTAGGTTAATGCAGCCTCACATATAACAAATGCTCAATGAATATCACTCCATTAAAGATGGCCTGTTCTGAATCTGTTTTTCATCACTAGGGCTACTCTTCTCAATAGCAGGATCTGAGGGAAACTAAAAGCACCTTCCTCACCAAAACTTTAACTTACCTACTTATCTGCCTTGATGTCTAAATCTTACTTATACATTCCTTTGGGTTAAAACATGTTTGCCAGTGTGTCGTTAACATCTTCACGGGAATAAATTTATTCAGCTTTTCTGCTGATTTTCCCCCCCAAGATGAATAAGGCAGGTGAGGGAGGGTATATGTTGCCCTGGGATGAGTGGGAGGTCCTGGCAAAGATAACTGGATTCTGAATTAGAGTCCCTGATATAAATCTTGGATATCCTACTCTTTGTGTGATACTGAATAAATAACTTTATCTATGCCTGTACAATTTAAGCTCCTTGAGGGTAGAGACTGTTTAAAATTTTTTTTTTCTTATTATCTCCAGCACTTAGTATAGTGCTGGCACATCACAGGCACTGAAGCTATTCTTGTTCACTGAGTAAGGCAGCTAGGTGGCACAGTGAAGTGAGAACTGGGCTAGGAGTCAGGAAGGCTTCAATCTGTTCATTTGCTGTCTCTGAAGCTTAATAGCTGTGTGTCCCTGAGGAAGTCACTTAATCAAAATAGATAGCCTCAGCTTCTTCATCTGTAAAATGTGATGGCCATTTAAGGTCCTTTCCATCTTTAAATTAATGATCATACCATTAATTAATCTCTCTGGCTCTCAGTTCTCTCTCTCTCTCTCTCTTTTTTTTTTTTTGTGGGGCAATGGGGGTTAAGTGACTTGCCCAGGGTCACACAGCTAGTAAGTCTCAAGTGTCTGAGGTCAAATTTGAACTCAGGTCCTCCTGAATCTAGGGCCAATGCTGTATCCACTGCAGCGCCACCTAGCTGCCCCTCAGTTTTCTGATATGTAAAATAAGGGGTTGAGAATACCAGTGAATAGCATTGTAGTCTTTTCTTTCAGTTCTGTTTGAGTTGAGGTTGTTTTGTGGTTAGAAATAAATGAGTGTCTGAGAAGAAGGGGTCCTAACTATTTTAAGCTTTTATTTATAATCAGATGGTTGAATAGTAGGTGAAGGAAGTGCAGTTAAATGAGAGAGATCACAATTCCTTTAGAAAGGAACTTTTAAATAAAAGTTTGGGGATTCAGGTTCAAATCCAATCTCTGACACTCACTAGCTCTTTTTTTTTCTAATGTTACTTTTATTGAATAGTTTTTCCTTTTTTGTGGGGGGGGGCAATGAGGGTTAAGTGACTTGCCCAGGGTTACACAGCTAGTGTCAAGTGTCTGAGGCTGAATTTGAACTCAGGTCCTCCCCAATCCAGGGCCAGTGCTTTATCCACTGCACCACCTAGCTGCCCCCCTATTCACTAGCTCTCATAATTTTAATCAAATCATTACCTCTCTAGACTGTAGTTCCTGATCCGTACAATAAAGATAGTTGGACCCAATGCTCTCTGAGGCACCTTGTTTGTTGAATATATTAAACATGAGGAAAAATATATGGAGACATAGGAACAGAATTCACCACAGTTTTGACTTAAAATAACAATAAACATTATCCCATTGGTTGTTACTATTTGGCATTTTAGTGATTCTTTTTTTTTCATCTCTCTGAGAAACTTCTTTAGCAATTTTATACACACACGGTGTCTATTTTAAAAAAATCACTCATTTTTTTTTCTTTTTTTATTTCTCTAATTTTTTTTTTGCAAAAACATAAACTTCTGAAGCTATATTAGAACAATTAGTGGGATTCTGTCAACACAGCACATGAAATTTTCATTGTCTGAAAGACTGTAGACATATTGGGAATCATACCTACTCTTCCTGTTTTTTAAAAAAATTATCATTATTAGTTTTCAAGCAGATGTGCATATTTCTCACAACAGTATTTGAGTGAAGGGACACAGAGAAACCAACAACTCCTCCACCTCACCCCGGCAAAAAAAAAAAAAAAAAAAAGAGCAAAGCACATATACTTTTGTCTTGCTTCCACCAAAGAAATTATTTCTTAACGATCCTGAGATAGGAAAAGACAAATAAACAAAATCCCAAAGCTTCTAGCACTTTCAAGCAAATCTGTGACAAGGGAAGGTTTATGAAACTTCCATGGCGCCCCCTGATGGAGGCAAAGAGTTACTCACACCTTTTCACATAGAATCAGTCTCACTTCCAGCTTTCTCCTTTATTTCTTGACAATTCCCTATACAGATCAGTGATATCACACATTTGAGCAATCAGTGCATTTCTTAAATATGTGCAATGTAAAGATGTTGTTACTTATTGAAGTAGTTATGAAATGTGTGATGCTCATCTTTTCTCTTCATTTTCTGGGAAAGGGGAAGAAATTCATGCCAATTTTCCTGAGTGCCATCGAAGGTAAATCAATTTTCACTGTCTTGAAAACGGAGCATTTGAATTTTGTTTATAGTAACAATTAAGGCACTGAAACTTTGTATTTTATGTTTAGCTCCCTAAGACAGCCTCTCTAAGGGTGAATACTGAATTTTCTCTTACCTGATGCATGCTTCACACAGAGAATATTCGCCCTCTTCTCATCCCACTCCCCACTCTATGAAATATTCAAAAAAACAACCAAAAAAAAATCCAAGCTCTCACAAAAAGGCATTTTGAGCAATTTTCTTCTGAGAACTGTGTATGACTATCATTGTACTAGTGGGGGAAAAAAGCGAAGGATTTCTGTTAGAAAAGTGACTCTTGAGATGGTGTGTATATTGGACTGTCACCTTTACAGAAGTAAAGACCTACTTTCTCTAGGTACAGGAGAGGATGATGGGAAAAAGAAGTTCATGAAAAGGTAAATTCAAGAAAGGATAGCACAGGCACAGAGGGTGAAGACTACACATTCTTATCCAAGGTGAGAGTAAGTTAAAAACTGTATAACAGCAGGAGAGATATTGAAAGAAGGGCATAGGTTGTTTGACTTTTAAAAAAAGGAGGGACCAACATTCTTAAGAATTTACTGGGATCCTAAACATAATATCATATATTATCTACCTACCTAATCTTAGATAAGTACACTGTACCAGATTTGGGAGACTTTCTTTCTGTTGATAAAATTTATTTTCCAAGATATTTAACTAGAATTCAGGAACTCAGAGCAGCTTTCCTTCCTTTCAGAAGAATAGTGATCTGATCATATAAATCAAACAAATTAGAAAAGTCTGCTCATCAATGAGAATATGTTCTTTATTGAATATATCTTCGGTCTTGTTTACTTTTGCTGAGCTGATTTGCATGAGGGAAAATATACTGGAAAAAAAGGTCATTAAAAACAAGACATAAAAATCAAGGCAAAAAAATAGCATACATTCTTTTTTTTCTCTCCCCTCCCTTTCTCCTAATATATATATACTCATATATATATATATCCATTTTTATGCTAACTTGGCTCAATCTATACATTAGGGATTATGCTCTGCCCATCTCATAATAACTTCCAACTCTCTTTCCTCTGATTTCTCTGAAACAAAAGCCATTGAAAATATTAAAACCCAGAGAACGCTTTATTACAAGTTGTGTTTTTCAAGGATGTCTTCCTGTTATTTCTTGTGCTGCTCAAATTAAAATAAATAGATAAAGTCACTGACTCCCCTAGGATCTCTGCTTGGAGATTAAGACTGAAAACTAGGGACTTCAGGTCCAGTGGAAAGAAAAAAAATGAAAACTTTTTGGAGGGGACAGTAATAGGTGGAAGAGAGAGGCCAAATTGCTATTAGCTTTCCTGCTCAGGGGGCCAGTTTGCCCTACATGGCAATAATTTTGAATGGCTCCTGAGTGCGTCAGAAATGTAAAGCAATACAATTAGTGAATAGCATCAGTCTCACTCAAGGTTCATCTGTGGAGGAGGAGAGGGGAGGTAGAGAAGGAGGGGGAGGAGGAAGTGTAAAGGGAAGGGGGAGGACTTGAAGGAGGGCATTTCACAAAGAGATAATCCCTGTACATTTGTGACATCATCCCACTGCTTATGTATATATAGGGAATCGTCCAGAGCTCCCCTCATGGTTCAGTCACTTTCAAAGTCAGCTGAAGGCAATAGGAAAAGAGAGAGAGACTCATTTGCAGCTTCACTCCTCTCTACTATTTATGGACTTTACTTATTAGAAGGCTAAAGGATGATGGCAAGAATGAGAATTCAGCTGGTCTGCATGATGTTTCTGGCTTTTACCTCCCAGAGTCTGTGCTCAGGTAAGCTCAGCTGCTCTTTGCTAAGTGAAAAATAATCTTGTTTTAAAATACGATTTTCTACAAGCTATCTTAATGCACCCAGAGAGAAGAATTTTTGACTTATTCCTGTTTTGTTCCACATGGAGATATAGTGTAAATGTCTGCTTAATTTATCTGTGAAGATGGGGAAGGACATGAATATTTCCTTTTAAAATCTGCAAAGCTGGTGCCAGTGTGATAGATGAAAATACAGCTCGACACTTTTTAAAACTTCAACACTGAAAGAATAAGGCTAAATCAGGCTTTTTTTTTTTTTTTTTTTTTTTGCAATTGAGAGTGCAGAGGTAGTACCTGTCAAGCCTAGTGGACACTCATCAGTAAATTAAGATGCTTAACTATCATCCTTATTTATGCTTTCATCTTTTCTCTCCTTTATGATCAGCAATGTGCAAAAATGTTACACACATACTAGTGAATATGTGGATAATAGTGAATGGTGATTTGTGATTACCAAGAATGATTATTGCATCTGATATTAGAGACTTATACATTTTGATTTCTATGACATATAACAAACTACATATCTTTACAAATTGAGCAATTTTTGTACCATATTAGAGAATTTTTTTAAAAAAGTGGTGTTTTTCTATTTGCCCTAGAAGGCACTATATCAAGGAAAAATCAGTAGCCCTATTATTATTTTCTTTAGTAGAAAGGATAAAACTGATATATTCTTATGTATTTAGTATTTGGGAGTAGAGGCAACAGGAAAGATATTGCTGGTTGAATGTTACCTTAGAACCATCTCATGGAGGGTAAGTTTACAATAGAGAGTGGCCCTTTAAATCTTTGCCTAGTCAAAGATGCTTGCAGAAATAAGCATGAAAAAGATCTGAGAAAGTATATGTCAATTTCAGACATTCTTAGCAATAGGATATTACCACATAGTTATGTGGGATGAAGGCATAGTCAAATTATATTTGAAAGGACTGGTTATTACTTAAACACTTTGCCAATTAAATCTAAAACAGTCTTCTGAGATAAACCATTTTATATACATATATGTATACATGTATATATATATATGTGTGTGTATACACATACATAAACATACACACAGACAAATATATATGTGTGTGTGTGTGTGTGTGTGTGTGTATCTATTTCAGGCATAGACCATTAGAAGATAGCATATGATATTCAAAAGCACATATTTTCAGATTTTAGCTTTTTTTTTTCCTGCATAGCTGATAGGTTTAAAAGTTTATGGAATCTAACTTCCACTTTATGTTATGTTTCTATCTGCAATTTAAGAATTACTATAACAGAATAGAGATGTTTTCAACAAGAAATATTTTATTTATTCATAATAGTGATTTAACATTTATAGGAGAAATGGGTCTAATTTAATAAAGCTTTATTTTTCTGATATGATACACTCACTCTTACCACATAGTAAGAAAGATAAAAGATGAAAGATATAGTAAAACTATCTTTTGAAAGGGATGGCTGTTGCTTAATTAAGTACTTTGTCTAATACATCTGAAACTACCTTTTATAATCATTCCTGATTTATGGGTTTTAGGGATGGACCATTTAAAGATGGCTTATGATATTTGTCTATATTTTCTTTAGGGAAATAAATAATGTAAAATGCAGTCCCTAAGGGAACACAATCTTCTCTCCTTGGAAAAGTGACACATCCTAGTAAAGCCTGTTATCAAATTGTTTATCCAAGCTTAATGCATCTGTTCAGCCTTTTTGTGTATATATGATGAGATAAAAGGCATCAGTCATTTATTCACTGAATCTAGCTTGTCTTAAAATGAAAACATAGAACAGTGTTGATGAATTAGTATAGTAGTTTTTTTTCCTATAGAGCTCTGTTAGTTTACTCAAAAAAAAACTAAAAACTTCAAGAGACCTGTTTAAATGTTCTTCATTTAAAAAAAATCCACGAGAGCACAGAGTGGTTATTATAAGGATTATAGAAATTAGTTTTCAAGTTCATTCAGACATGAATGTACAACCAGTTCTTCCCCTCCCCCTCTCCCCCTTAATTTTACATTCCTGAATGAATGTGCCCATTACCACCCCATTGCAGGAAAGGATCGATTGCTTCAAAATGTACACTCAAGTCTAAAATAATATTTGAATTCAGCAAAATCATTGTACCCTGTGTTCAAAAGTTCAGTGAACAACTAGCCTGCTGACTGGACTGTGTTCTAATTGTAAGACTTTCTATTGGATTTACACATCATGGATTTTCAAACTATAATTTAGAGGTGAGGCAGCACAGATGGTCAGGATTTTGACAACAGAAATGCGTTTAGAACTAGAGGACCTGATTTCAAATCCCAGCACTATGACTATACTGTTTGTGTGACCTGGGACTAGGCATTTGACCTTCTAGGCCTCTGCTTCTTTTTTTTTTTTATGAAATAAGAGCTCTGGGTTAGCTGACCACTTGGACCTTTCCAGCCCTAGCTCTCTGATAGCACGACACCTTTAAAATGAATAATGACAGTCTTCAGATATAGCTTACATACTTGATATGGATCAAATACATGGCTATATTTACAGAAAAAATTTGAAATATATAGCATGTATGACCCAAATGCTATATGGAAGATACAGAAATTACTTAGGAAAATAGCTTTAACCCAATGTCTTATTTAACAACCTTACATGCTGATTTTTAATGAGTTTTGACAAATCTAGATCCCTATTATCTTAAAAAGGTAGTCTCTCTCTAACTCTGTCTCTCTGTGTCTTTCCTCTCTAGCTCTGATCCTGTATTTATCTCTCTCTTTTTCTTACTGTCCATCTCTCTCTCTTTGTCTCTCTGTCTCCGTCTCTCTCTGTTTCTCTCCCTCACTCCATCTCTGTCTATGTCCGTCTCTGTTTCTTCCTCATTTAGAAGAGAATCTCAGTCCCTGCTTAAATCTTGGCCTCTTTAAATATCAAACCCAACCAAAACTTTCTAAGATGATCATGGAACCTGTATGATCTAGTTAATTAATATTTGATGATAAACAGGTGTTTTTTTTCCCCCCTTTCAGATTCAGAAGAGGAAATGAAAGCACTGGAAGCAGATTTATTGACCAATATGTACACATCAAAGGTAATCCTTTTTTCTTTCCTCCAGTCAATGGCTGTTGAACACAGGTCCTTTCATTATGAACATGGTTACCCTTTCAGATGGTAATCACTTCCAGGCTAGACCTAAAAGTTCATTTTGAAGCATTTCCTTGTTCTGAAAGATTTTCCTTGAGTTCAAAGGAAGTGTAAAGGTGTTGACGTGACGCAGAGAAGGCTAGCATGACTCTCACTCATCGGAGAGTTGTTTTAATTAAATGGTCAAATTTGATTTCTTGAGAAAGAGGTTAAGTCACTGAAGGAAAAATGTGTTTCCACGCTTATGAGATTAGGCTTGATGAAAGGTTTATTAACCTCAATTAAAAGGCTCAAATGAAAACTAACTGGACAGTTTTTAGATTATATGAGGGAAACAGCAAATGGCTTACATATCTCCAGAATAAAAAATGGTGGACAGTGGGAGGAGACAGCATAGCAGAGTCAAATGGCCACTGAAGTAAACATGAGGAGACCTATAATACCAGGCCTGTGTCTCCCTCGTTAACTGGTGATTCAGCAACAGGTCAAGTCATATGTGCTTAGCCTTCTTGTTGACAAATTAATGGAGCTCAACTAGAAATGTTTGTTCAAAGTATCTTGAAGAGACCATAGAGGTCAATGAGTCCAATGAATGACATATGAGAAGACTAAGACCCAGAGAGGAAAGGAAACTTACTGAAGTCATACAGTTAGACAGACTCAGAATTTGAACCCAATAGATCATTCATCTAGAGTTGAAAAGGAGCTGAGAGGCCATCCAGTACAAACCTAGTCACTCTGAAGCTGAGATCTAGACAATGTTAAGTGACCTGTCCAAGGTCACACAGAAAGAAAGTTGCAGTCAGTAAACAAAACCAGGTTCTCTGATTTTATATTTGCTGCTCTCTATACTGCCTCTTCCAGATCAATAAATCCAGCAAGCACCTGCATGCCGGTGCTTGACCCAATGCTTGGTACATCATAAGAGCTTAATAAATGCTTGTTGAATGATTAATACAAGAGGAACTGTGCTACTTGTAGGTGCTTAATATTATTTATGCTAAATGTATTAAGAAATACACAGTGGTTAGTCTGCTGGGCCTACTACTAGGAGGACCTGAATGTAAGTCTGACCTCAGCCTGGTTGCATGACCTGAGCAATCCACTTATCCTTTATTTGCCTCAACTTCCTCATTGGTAAAATGAGGATGATAATGGCACTTAATTCCCTGGGTTGTTATGAGGATCAAATGAGATAGTATTTCTGAAGTGCTTAGCATAGTTCCTGACACATAGTAAGCAGTATATAAATGTTAGCTACAACTTTATAATCTATTATTATTATTATTGTTATTATCATTATTATTTTTTTGTGAGGCAATTGGGTTAAGTGACTTGCCCAGTGTCACACAGCTAGTAAGTGTCAAGGGTCTGAGGCCAAATTTGAACCCAGGTCCTCCTGAATCCAGGGCTGGTGCTCTATCCACTGTGCCACCTAGTTGCCCCTATTATCTATTATTATTAATAATTATTCTAATAAATGAGAATATTTATGGACTTAAATAATTTGTTGTCCTATTAGTGGGCCATCCAACACTGAGTATTGCTTGTTCTTGAGATTATTCCAACATGTTGCAATTAGAACTCACTGGTGTTTCCTGTGGGCCTCACATATTTGAGTAAGGAAGGCAATTCAATTGAGATAATTAAGTACTTTTGATGTGTCAGGCCGTGTTTTAAACGCAGGAGAAAGGGACACAAATGAAATAACTTCTACACTTGAAAGACATATTTTCTAGAGGGGGAGGAGTCAACAGGTTCACAAATATATATAGTGCAAGGACAACTTAGACAGGACAAGGAGAACTATTAACTGGGCAGAGGGAGTAATCACTAAGTTTTTCTCCAGAACGTGGCGTTAGGTCTGAACCAATCACAAAGCATTTATTAAGCACCTATTATGTATCTGCGCTAAGTACCCAAGTTCTGAAATAGTCTCTGCCCTCCAAGAGTTTATATCAAAGGATAAAATAGTGCTTGGTGTATAGGAATCTAAGAACAATACTGGCTCCTGGACTAACAGTGGGCAAAAATATAATAACTAATATCCCTATGGGGAGGTCAAAACCAATATCAAAAGAACAATAT
Source organism: Dromiciops gliroides (assembly GCF_019393635.1). Lineage (NCBI taxonomy): Eukaryota > Metazoa > Chordata > Mammalia > Microbiotheria > Microbiotheriidae > Dromiciops > Dromiciops gliroides. The sequence continues at coordinate 261,456,732 of NC_057865.1, forward strand.
TTCCCAATATTGTACCACAAGATGGTTTCAGTCATGAGGGTCTAAACCAAAGGAACACTTTTAACACCAGGGGGCTGAGAGATAGCCCTGACTGAATTATGACACCAAAGAAGGTAGAACTCTGGGCTACTGACTCAAAACTAATAGTATTCTTTCTGGGGGTTAGGAGGGGGAGTGCCCACCATATTTTAGGTCCATAATCCAGTCAAGATCATCTCTCAGGTCTCTTGGAGCCAAAAGAACAAAGGGTAGGACTAGGATGGAGATTGGTCATATATCTAAAATTCAGTGTTTAAAAAGCTAGAGACTTCTTTTTAAACAAATAATAATAGTAAACAATGGCCAGCACTTACAGAGTGTTTTAAGTTTTTTACAGTACTTTGCAATCTTATCTTATTTAAGATCACAATAATCCTGGGAGGTAGGCACTATTATTATCCCCACTGACAGATGAGTCAGTTGAGACAAATGAAGGTTATTTAACTTGCCCAGGGTTACATAGTATCAGGATTCACACTCGGGACTTTCTGACATCCCCTACACCACCTAGGTGAGTGTTTTGGAATCTGGTAGATCTCTTCATTTGATCTGTGAGTCCATGACTTGATAAGCATAACTTTTCTAACATAAAGATGATGAATTATTTGTTCCTCTGTACCTTCTCAGAGAAACTGATTTGAAATCCATCAGAGATGACTAGTGAATATATATTTCTTGATTAGATCTAATTGATATGGAAGGATAAATTCAGAGGAATGTGTTTCCATTTAGCTCAATGTTCTTATAGTGTGTGCCTTATAGTATATGATATTGATCCAGCAACAGGGTGAGGGGTGGAGGAATTTAATTAGATAGCCTCTGAGGCTATTTCCTTTCCAGCTCAAAACCCAAGATCCTCTGATATTGAGGCAGGTAGGTGCTACCACAGTGGAAAGTTCTCTGGCCTTTGAGTCATGAAGATCTGAGTTCAAATTTGACCTCAGTAACTTGTATGATTAGATCCTCAGCAAGTCAGTCACTGAACCTGTTTATTGTAGTTTCCTTAACTATAAACAAAAAAGGACATGAGTTCAAATCTAGCCTCAAACACTTGACACATTAGCTGCTTGACCCTGGGCAAGTTACTTAATCCGCATTGCCCCACAAAAAGAAAAGAAAAGAAAAGAAAAGAAAAGAAAAGAAAAGAAAAGGAAAGGAAAGGAAAGGAAAGGAAAGGAAAGGAAAGGAAAGGAAAGGAAAGGAAAGGAAAGGAAAGGAAAGGAAAGGAAAGGAAAGGAAAGGAAAGGAAAGGAAAGGAAAGGAAAGGAAAGGAAAGGAAAGGAAAGGAAAGGAAAGGAAAGGAAAGGAAAGGAAAGAAAAGAAAAAAGTAGATTACAAGTAAGTTTTTTGAGGACAGGGCTTACCCCTCATTTAGCCCCCCCCTTTTGTATCCCTAGAAACTAGCACAGTGCCTATCATATAACAGGAATTAAAAAAAAACGAATTGAATTGAATGAAATGCAAAGTCTAAATCTACTATTCTATGACTTTTTCTATTTCAAAGAATCATGGAACACTAGACATTTTAAAGATCATATGATCAAACCCTTTCATTTTATTTTTCAGGAAACCTTTAATTTTACCAATACTACTTACTTGGGATTATTTTTTGAAGAGAATGGACAATGACCACATTAGTTTTTATAGTTGAAGAGTTAATTTTGGTTTTAAATGTTTATTTTGTTATCACTGGGGTTGTTATTGCCTGTTTTATTTTGTTTTTGTTCTTCAGACAAACCTTTGGCTGAAAAGATGCTTAACTCCTTATTTGAACAAACATAAAAGCAATATTCAAATTTATTCCTTCAGGAAACATTTTTACAAAACCCCAAAATATCTCTATTCCATGTTTCTTGTTAACCTAAATCATATTTCTAACCTGATTCAATGAAAATCTTTTTTTTTTGAGGGGGTCAATGTGTTTAATAGAAATTTGTAATTACAAAGGCATCCATCAAAATTAGGAAGTTGGAAAAGGAAGCCATATGATGACTCCATCCTGAGCAGGCAAATAAAAAAGAAACAAACACTTGATAAAATAAGTTAGTAGGAGATGTTGAAGTGGAAAAGAGAGGTGCGGGGAGCAAAGTCATTTTATACACCATGAAACCCACTCACAATATATTTGTTGATTTAGATACCTGAAAAGATAATTTCATTGTTAGAATTTTGTTTTAAATGTAGAAAACAACTGCATGACTTCCACACAAATAGATATATAACCTGGAAGTATTTAAAATCAAACCCAAGGAGACTGCCATCAAAATCTATATTTTGCTTATTTTCAGGCAGCTGTCAGCAATTTAAGCATTTTAAAAGGAATTAATTTCATTTTCAATATCTCCTATCCTTTCAAATTTATGAACCTCCTATTCATGTCATCTGGATGAAATACTTAATAAGGTCTCATTAGACTGAAAGATGAGGTGTTAGAATAGAACTGTGGTTAGACCAGATTGTACTGTTTGTTAGTTAACCCCTGGTATGAAAAGGTGAACTAAAATTACCGTGAGGGACCTGAAAATGTAAGAAGATGGTTAGAACAGGAACCTTTCAAAATTATTAACAATCAAATTCTAACACATTCCCTCTGCACTCTTCTCCTTCCCCTCCTTCATTTTGTACTAAAATTATCATTTATATATATATATGTGTGTGTGTGTGTGTATGTATATATATATGTGTGTGTACACACACACACACACACACACACACACACACACACATATATATATATATATATATATATATGCCTACTTTATTCCTGGGGTACTGAAAAAGTAAATTATTTGACCACAATCCAGTAGGTATCAGAGGCAGAAACGTCCTTAATCCAAGGTCAGATACCTATCCTCTATGACACCATGTTTCTCATCCTCATTTTTGTTGTTGTTCAGTTCTTTCAGTCATGTCCAAATCTTCATGACCCCATTTTCTTGGCAAAGATACTCGAGTGGTTTGCCAGCTTCATTCCCATTTTGTAGAGGAATAAACAGAGCTTAAGGGAATTGCACAAGGTCATAGGGTCCATAGGTGATATAAAACCCAGGTCTTCTAACTCCTAGACTAAAGCATTTTTGGTTATACTATTTCAAGTAAATTTAAGAAACCTTTATCAAGCATCTACTGGGGGCAGCTAGGTAGTGCAGTGGATAGAGCACCGGCCCTGGAATCAGGAGTACCTGAGTTCAAATCTGGCCTCAGACACTTAACACTTACTAGCTGTGTGACCCTGGGCAAGTCACTTAACCCCAATTGCCTCACTTAAAAAAAAAAAGCATCTACTACGTGTCACGCACTGTTGTAAGTAGAAGGGAAAAGAAAGACCAAAATAATGCATTGTCTGGCCTCAGAGAGCTTCTATTCTATTAGAATGACAACTTTCCAATTTGGCCAGTTTTTAAGGTACGAGGTAGACTTTCCAAAACCAGGAATAATTTTATCCTCCCTAGAATATAGCCCTATATGTATTCTGTTTTTTCACAATATAGCACAGTCTCAAGACTACCATATTTGTCAATATGAAGGACAATTAAAATTAAAACTTAAAAATATATATTTACTTTGGAAAGGATAACTTTTTTTGATTTTTAGTTGTTTTTAAAGCTCTATTCTTTTTTTCTCCTGCTTTTGACACTGATTATAGATGACTAACAATAAAACCAACAAAAGTAAGGACTAATGGGGACTTCAATTAGACATGAAGTTAAGCCACTTCCTTAAATAGTTTATTCAGAGTGACATTTTAAAAGCTATTTCCTATGGGAAAAAGAAGGATGGTTATCGTAGAATCTGATCACTGAAAGCATTTAAAGTAGATAGGTATTGATGCTATAAAAAATGATGAGATCTCCTTATGTGGAGATAGTCCTCCAGCTTTTGTTGTTCAGTCATGTCCAACTCTCTATGACCCCATTTGTCTGTTTTGGCAAAGATACTAGAGTGGTTTGTCACTTTTTTCTCCAGCTCATTTAACACATGAGTAAACTGAAGCATACAGGGTTAAGTGATTTGTCCAGGGTAACACAGTTAGTAACTGTCTAAGGCTGGATTTGAACTTAGGTCTTCCTGACTGTATCCCTGAAGCTCTATCCACTGAGCTACCTAGCCCCCTACAGTACCTAGTTGCCCACAGTCCTTCAGTTACCATGACTGTTATTATACTGCCTTTGGCTCTTATCTATCATTATCATGGCAATAAAGCAGAATGAAATATACTTGCAGGAATAGAAGATTCTATTTTAAAGTCATTATATCCCTCCCAATTGGGGATAGTGTTTTTGCCCATGGTGTATGCTTAAGAAGTGTTTGGTCAGTTGAATTGATTTGGGTTAATTCTCTAGCTATTGGACTAGAATATGCAATGGAACATTTATGACTTTTCAATATTTCCTTAGTTACTTGCTCTGAATTTAGAACACATATTCATTCTGTTGACTCTATCAGCATTTCTGTTCTAAATACATGCTTTTATTACTTGCTAGAAGGTACAGAAAATGAGAGGCTGTCACTTTTTAAAAATGATGCATGAATTTGTAGTGACTAAATAATAAAACCATAACATCTATTTTTCTTACTGTACCTTATCTGTTTTGCAAGACCTGATTTCCTGAAGATCCTCAGGGTGAGGATTTGTTTGTAGCAGTACTGTTTATTCTGAAGGTGTTTGAGGATTGAGGAACACATGTCTGTACTCTGTCTAATACCACATTATGTTACAAAAAAAGAACACTTCTGTAAAGCACCTGCTTCTCTAGTAAGCTTTTTTCAAGGCAGTGAGAATAGTTGATCCTGTCAATATTATTAATGGTTAATGAGTATAATTAGTAGCATTCATACTTACTAATCCCAGTAATATTACTAGTATTCATAGGATAATAAGATCAGGACTGGACTTGGGAACTCCCACGGCAGGTCATTTTTTCCACCAATGCAGGTCACCACCTCATCTTCAATTTCTAGTCTTAGGAAGTTGCGTTGAATACTCAAAGTTTGAGGGACTTATTCAGGGATACATAGTCAGGAAGTGTTAGAGTCAGGGCTCCATCCTGGAGGTCTTACTTCCTCCCAGAATGGTTTTCTCTCTAGTATGCCATGGGGCTTTTGCATGCAGGTAACCTCCTAGGGCCATAAGATTAGACAGGAATTACTTGGGGGTTATCTCATTCTAATGCCTTCTTTTTTTATGAGCAGTGGATAGAGTGCTGGACTCAGAGTCAGGAATATCTGTGTTTTGATTTCAGATCTGGTAATTTCTTGTTGTATGTCCATAGCACTTAGATAGTGACATAAGGCTTGCAAAGCACTTTACAAACATGATCTCATTTTACTTTTCAACAACCCTGAAAGGTAGGTATTATTATTATCCCCCATTCACAGATGTGTAAACTGAGGCAGTCAGAGATTAAGTGACTTGCTCAAGGTCACACTGCTAGCAAGAATCTGAAGACAAATGTATACTCAAGTCTTCCTGACTCCTGGCCCAGCCCTCTGTGCACTTGGGCACCTCCTCCTACCTGCCTCTCAGGTCACTTAAGCTCTCTGAGCCTCAGTTTCCTCATCTATAAAACAGGAATGACATCATCTGTAGAACTTGGCTTCTCGTTTCAATTCTATGATTGATCAAAATGAATTGATGATCAAATGAGAATATATGTGAAGTGCTAGTTGTTGCTGTTGCAACAATGATATATTAGTATATATTATATTATTATAATATTAATTAGTTACTATGAATGTTTTCTATTTAAAATCTATTTCAACTCTAGAATCCTATAGGTCAGGTCCCTAATTTGCCATTCCTATTCATATCTCACAACTTAGTTGATGATTTTGTCTTTCAGGGGATAAAGATGGTCATTGGAGCTACATGCCTTCCCTTTCTTTTTATCTATATATTCAAGTGTAGCTGCTAGAAGACTAATTGGCATTAAATTTCTAAAATATTAAAGTAGACAAACTTCAAAATGTATTCTCGTGTAATCATGACTTTAGAAAATTCTTCAAACAATATTTCTTTAGAAAGACTGCAGAAGATAAAATAATTAATCATTCCCTTGCTTAGCAACAGTTTTTAATCATTAACACTGAGATATCAGTGTCCTCATTAGTGAAATGAGGATGTTGGACTGAGAAGATAATTTTTCAGGTCCTTCCTAGCTCTTTAGATGTGGTAACCCAATGATTGTGGTTTTAATACCAGAATCGAACATAAGAAAATAGTAGTTTGCTTAAATTGTCAAACTTAAACCTATTGCTAATTTACCCATTTCTTGATTGTAAAACCAATATGAAGATGGAACCTTCCATATTATATATTCTTTTACCTATTGCAGATGAGTAAAATCATAAGATCTCCTCACTGGAAAACAACCCTGCTGAATGTTTGCAACCTAGTCAATAACTTAAACAGCGAAGCTGAAGAAACAGGGGAGGCTGGTGAAGATGAACTTCTTTTAAGAAGACAGTTCTCTGCTTTGGATGGCTTTCATTTGGAAGCAATGCTGACCATCTACCAACTCCAGAAAATATGTCACAGCAGAGCCTTTCAGCATTGGGAGGTAAGACATGGAAAGCAAAGATAGTTTTTTTGTTTGTTGTTGTTGTTTGTTTTTTGTTTTGTTTTGTTTTTTGTATTGATTTCCCTCTACTTCTGATAAGTAGCATAATAGCAAGACTTACAAATGTTGGAGTTGAATGATGTAGGTTCCCAATTCTGGAAAACATCAAAGTACATTTTAAATTTGGGGGGTTGAGTAAAATATTTCCCTCTAAATTTCGAAGGGTGCGTTTCAATGGAGATTTAATGCATATTAATTTATTTAATTCACACTCAAGGAAGAATTTTTTCTGTGGCCAAAGAATCTTAGGGAATCCAAGACGCATTTTTGTCAACAACCATGGAATCATTTTTGGTCATCTATTAATAACTTCACAGTAGGAATGATTTCAATTATTATAATAATTTATTAGACAAATACAATCTGAATAACAATTAGTACATCTCAAAATAGGGCATCCAATTTCAATTGAGCATGAATTTCACATATTTCCAGCAACTACTGTTAACCTCAGTACACTCAATCCTACTCAAATATAGAATATTATTCATTATTCAGAACTGAAGGGAAATATCTAAATTAGTGTTTTCCAAAACAAACAGAAGGGCGAACTAATAAAACACAACATTTCTCAACCTCAGGCTGAGTAGTTAACACAAATCAGTCCTCATGATTCAGAGCGTTCAGGCTAGGAGCTCAGAATAAGTGGGGAGCCAGGGCTTCTGTAAAACAGAAATGGAGGGGCAGCTAGCTGGCCCAGTGGATAAAGTACTGGCCCTGGATTCAGGAGGACCTGAGTTCAAATCTGTCCTCAGACATTTGACAATTATTAGCTGTGTAACCCTGGGCAAGTCACTTAACTCTCTTTGCCTCATTGTCAAAAACAACAAACAAATAAACAAACAAACAAACAAAACCCAACAGAAATGGAATTGTGGAGGAGTAGAAGGAGGAGTCCATTTTTAGGTTTGTTGCTTGTAATAAATAAGTACCTATAGAAGTAACAATTAGTTACAGCAGGAAAAAAACAACAATTTTTTCTCAATATTACTGGACACAGCTGTACAATATCAGTCTAGATAATTGTATTTAATAATTCCTACATCAAATATACCATTTAGAGATGCTAACCAGAAGTTTTTGATTATAAAGTATGTTTGCAATGATGTAATTTAATTTCTAACCTTATGCCTAGAACAAATCATTTGAAGTCTAGAATCCTACTTAGCCATAGATAAAACAGCTTCCTGATCTCATAGCATACTGAATATTGCAATAGCAGATATAGCAATGGATTTTTAGTCAGCAAGACCAGAATTCAAATCCTACCTCAGACATTTTGTGATCCTGGGAAAATTACTTAACCTCTCCGTGCCTCAGTTTCCACATCTCTAAAATAGGGACACTATAGATTGACTGCCTGATGCCCACTAAGGGAGTGAAGGGATTACTGGATACTTTTAACTACCTAAAGTGGACAGTTTGGGGCCGGCTTGATATGGAAAGGTCATCATCAAAGGCCAGTAAAATGTATAGTACTTGGTAATGGGAATTGACCCCCGCCCTCCCAGCCTAGCACACAGTGCTTTGTACACAAGGATAGGAGAACATAAGATTTCATTGCTGAAGTAGAGAACTCCCAGTGAGCATTTCCCTCTGCCAATGGAGATTAGCACCTTCCCTGTGACTTCTAGTTTTAATCACCTTGGAAATGAAAGGATTAGCAATTTACCCAAGTTCACTCATTCAGCATATATCAGATGCAGATCTTGACCCAATGTCTTCCTGGCTCCGAGACAAACTCCTTATAGTCTAAAACCTAGCTTCTTAAAGGGTCATGGCCCCATATGGGTCATGTAACTGAATGAGGGTGTATCACAAAAAGTTTGACAACAGTAAAAGGTTATGTATACCTATTTTATATACCTATATACCTGAGGTCAAAGAAAAATTTCTTGGCTGAAAAGGGGTCATTAGTGGAAAAATTTTAAGAAGCCCTGGTCTAAAACATGTTGCCCCTCACTCTTCACTTAGGTTGTGCTTAATAAATAATTTAATTGAATGCTATGGGGAAATAAAACCCTGACAAGTAAAAGAAACTTTTTTCTTTCATTCTTTCTATGGTGGGCTGGGGAAGGAGAATGAAATAGTCTTTCAGATTGACAGCTGTGATGATTATCCATCATCTTTCATATGTGAGGTTTATGTTAGTCACAGTATTCACAGTGAACTATCATTAGTAATTTTCCTAATCTGTCACAGAGGGAAAGAGGAAAGACAGCAGGATCACTTCCAGCATTCTCATTAAGGCATACAGAACAGAAATTCTTAGGAAGAAAATTTGTAGACATGATTAATTGTCATTTTGTCAATTAATTTAGCCATTCCTTGATTCAAAGTGATGTTCAATTTCCCCAGTCCTTTAATCCAAAATGTTCCTTTTGTAAATTGTTGCAGGGAGGGTGGGGCTATGAGAGCCATAGCCATAGCTATTTTATTTTTGGTGAGAACTCCCAGTATTCTCTTAACTCTCTAGATGCAGATCAGCAGTTTCTCTGAAATGTATAGTTTTAGGGAGTTGTCTAAGGCAGGGCTTATTAAACTTTTTCCACTTGTGACCCCTTTTCACCTGAGAAATTTTTACATGACTCTAGGTATATAGGTATATAAAATAAGCACCCATAACCTTTTACTCTTGCCAAATCTTCCACAACCCCCACATTCAGTTACATGACCCCCATGTGGTAGTGACTCGCAATTTAAGAAGCTGTAGTCTAAGGTACTGAGAAATTAGCTGACTTGCTTCTGACTCCACAGCTAATATGTGTCACAGCCAGGGAAAGAAGCAAGTGGGTCTTCCTAATAATCCCATCGCTCACCAGTACTCTGTTTTCTACTCTATGTCATGCAACAGACAAATAACAAGATAGATTTTTTTTTTTCTGGCAAAGACTCCTCCATCATATCTCAAAAAGAAGAAAAGGAAGACATAATTTGTCTTATCAGATATAATCTGATATATGGTATATAAGACAAGAAAACAAATGCTGTAAAATTGTAGCCCTTTTTTCAAAATTTTAACACATTATTGAACCATTTAAGAAAAACCTTATTTAAGGCACAGGGAGGGGCGTTATGGACTTTGTATAGAAAAACTAAAGGTTTGGAAATGGTATTTTCTGGGAGTACTTTTTTCACTCTCCTTCCCCTCATAGGGAGTAACAGCAGGTTGAAATTGATTGCTTCAAAATTTTATTCAATTATTGTTGCTCATCTTTTAAATTAAATTAAGTCATTTACTGAAAATATATTGATCTCCACATTTGTCAGACACACACACAAAAAGTTTGATTAAATCTCTTACCCAAAATTGGGCAAGCAACTGGAAATATATTTTCTAAAATGCTTTTAAAAAATTTGTCTGTAAAATATTGGAGCATCATATCATCAAAATAAGTATTCAAAGTGCCGTTAAGTATAAGCCATGCATGGTGGCCTTTTCCCATCAAGATTTAGTCTAGGGAATCCATAACTCTTGGGTTGCCAATTAATCACTGTAAAGCAAGTGTGCTTCAACCTCAGCTCATTGCTTCCAAGATAGGAACACAGTGGCTACTTAATAACCATGAATAGCATTTGGGAAGAAGAGCCTTTGGATGCTGAATTCATTTTCAGGTTTTCTGAGTTGGGAAGTATGGTAGGTTCTTCTGAGATAGCACCACCAACTGAGCACATTAAAAAAAGGACCATTAAATGAAAGTTGTTTAGATTATAAAATGACTCACACATTAATACAAGGATTAGAATACTGGCAGCAAAAGCTTAGAGAACTGTTCATTTGTTTGAACTTATTCACCTCTCACTAATGAAAAGCAGGAGGGGAGAGAAATTCTATGCTCCTCAAATGACCACTTTTTACCAAAAATCCTATATATTTACCAATGTTGAACTAAGTCAAAACTGCTGTAGACTATTTACATTCTTCCCCTCCCCTTTTACTAAACATCCATTTCTTCATTGAACATACCTTCCTTCCCTTCCTTCCTTCCTTCCTTCCTTCCTTCCTTCCTTCCTTCCTTCCTTCCTTCCTTCCTTCCTTCCTTCCTTCCTTCCTTCCTTCCTTCCTTCCTTCCTTCCTTCCTTCCTTCCTTCCTTCCTTCCTTCCTTCCTTCCTTCCTTCCTTCCTTCCTTCCTTCCTATATTCATTAATGGTAGGTGCCATAGAGTATGGGACTTGGAGCTGGGAAAACTTGAGTTTACATCTTGTCTCAGACACTTGCTAGCTATGTGACCCTGGTTAAATTTCTGCTTCAGTTTCTTCATCAGAGGAATGAATATTATGGTAGCACATACTTCACAGGATTGTTCTGAAGATCCAATAAATTAACATATATAAAATTCTTTGCAATGAAAACACTATTTAAATGTTCACTACCACTGTCATTACCACTACCATTACAACAACCACCACCAGTACCACTACTACCACTGCCACAATTACTATTACCATTACTACTACCACCACCACCATTACTACAACTACTATTTTACTTACTATCTTACGTATGAAATACATGTATACTAGAATAATTAAGATAATGTACAAAATACTGTTCTAGAATGTATCACTTGTTTTGGAGAGTACTTAATAAGGACTAATAACAGCATATTTTCCTGGATTTTTATAAAGTCGATAGAAAAGAAGTGAGAAAATACAATATAGTTTTCCCAAGTTGTAACATAGGAAAATGAACAGGAAAAGCAGTGTAATTTACATGAGAAAAGAACCAGCAATAAAAACCATAGAACAAGATGTTTATATATATTTTTAAAAGCATGAAATATGAATACTAAGCAAAGTGATGAGAATTCGTAATGCAATGAGGCAAATATGAACTCGCAGGCATCACTTAGACATGGTAAGATGTGACTAATGACCAGAACAAAATTCCAGAAGCATACATATACACATATATATACACACATACACATATATACATATATAATCATATATTTAAGAGAAACAATAGATAAATTAACTGGAATATCATTGTATATTCAAGAGATATAGTCATGTGAGAAAATATAGGAACCAGAAAAGCAAATTGGGATGAAAACATTTGTATGAGGATCAATGGAGAGAGAAAAGGTAGTAATCTTGTTATCAAATATTTCTCAAGACCCTTAGACAGAAAGAGGAATTTTATGAGTAGTTTATAAAATGCCACATATCTGATATGGAGACCTAATTCAGAAGTAATTAGGGACTTCAACTCTCTGGACATCTGCTGGAGGTTAACCCCTGCCCTGCTAGCAGCAGGAAAGCTGAAAAAAAAATGCATGACTATATCTCCCCTTTCAAATGGATGTATATGGGAGAACTATTATTCTAAACCTATTTCTCATCATCAAGGTGGGATTTTTTTTTGCTGAAATGGAACCAGCAGCAATCTTGGGGGCAGGTAACAAATTTATCATGGAATTTGAGATAGAGAAGAATTTCAGACATAATTTGATTTGCATTTTAGATTTGGAAAGAGGTGATTTAAAGTCATTCAGAAAAAGGGATGTAGCATCCAATGATTTAATATTTTTGAGGCATGGGAGTCTCTGAGAGTAATATTATGAAGACAACACGAGAAAGAATTCCCATAATGAGGGCAACACAGGAACACTGCTTATATGGTTAAATGGGGAACTCATTGACTAATCATTTTTTAAAAGATATGTATAGAAATGGGACTAAGCACAAATAAATAAAGATGAGCACTAAAATATAGCACAGTTTTAGAAGAATTGGGTCAGAAATACTAACATCCAGAATGAACTCAAATTTGAGATTGAAAATTTGGGATCACAGAAAATGGATCTTTATCTTTTTTTTTTGAGACAAGAGCAGAATCAATGAGACAGAATCATTGTTAAGGGTTAATGGGCTGTTATGGTAATGGATGATAGTGAGAAGGACAAACCACTAAAAGCTTATTTTGTTGTTGTTGTTGTTGTTGTTTTCTTTCCAAGGTGGATGATTTTTGGACTGGGGAGGGTAGGACAAAAATGATTAACAGAAAGGTGAAGCTGAAGATAAATGAGGAGATGGTTAGGGAGGACCTGGCTGCACTCAATGAGTTTAAATCATCAGGAATAGACAAATTAACATCTTAGGATAGTGTTAGGAACTGGCAGGTGTGATTTTTAATCCACTATTAATTATCATGAGTAAATTCTAGCAAATAAATAGAGTTCCCAAAGACTGAAAAGGGGCAAGGAAACGGTCTCCAAATCATAGATCAGGAAGCTTGATTTTGATTCTTGACAAAATTCTGTAATATTAAATTAAAGGGATGAAAATAATGTGTTCAAAACTAAGCAATCATTAAAAGACTAATATTATAGCTTCATTAAAAATTGGCTATACCTGGCTGACCTAGTTTCCTCATTTATTCTCCCTCTTTCCTCAGACAAAATAATTTCATTCTGTTTTGTACCGGGTCAAGAAAATGCTAAGAGGCATTGCAGAAATCAATGAAATTCCATTCCATCCAATGCACATGAAGTTGTCAAAATTATTAAATATTTATTGGTTTCTAGGCACTATGTTATATCTTGGTGATAGAAAGATAAAATAATCATGTTCTCAAGAAGCTTAAATTCTATGTGAAGGAAATGCTAGGTACACAGAGAGGTCATGTATGGGAAACATGAAGTAAGTCAGTTTGCCTGAAATGCATTACATTGAAGAGATAACTGGAAGCTAGAGTGACATCACGGAACACCCCCCCCCCCCCAACAAACAAACAAACGAACCTAGCACCAAATGAAGGTTCTGCTAGTGACATTAATTATGGACAGGAGAGATGCCTTATCCAATATATATTCAGTTCAATAACCATTAATTCAGGGCCTATAAGACTACCATATTTCGTACTGTCTTTGGTGTCCAGCATAACAAGATAAAAAGGGGAAAAGGTCCTACCCTGAGGAAGTATAATTTGTTTTCCTCATTCTTGTTTTAACTACCTTGACAAACTTTTTTCCCCCCTAGTTCAATTCCAAAGAAAATCTAAAATGATTTGGAGTGATCATAAGAATCTGAGTTCTGGGATATTCCAAAAGTTTGTGACTATGTTAGTAAAAAATAAATAAATAAATGAAACAAAATGAAAGATTAAGCTTGTTCTTGGGCCCCAACATTATACTGGGTTGAAGCAAAATAAACCTTCAGATTATTTCCATAACTGAGCCATACCATGGAAGATTATAAACATTCACTCATTTTATTTTTTGCCCATGGGTTGACATTTTAGTATTGTCAGAAACTGACCAGGGCTCTGAATGAATCAAAGAAAAGTCCTTGTGCTTAATTTTCTTCTATATTGGACTGGCCACCTAAACTAAAAGGACATGAAAAGGACTCTAGGATCACTGGCCATATCCCTGATGTACATGGGCTGTTTAGAACTCACCACAAAATACAGGGGTAATGCTTCTAGTAGGAAGAATATTTTATTAGCAGTCAGGAGTCTTGTGTTCTAGTCCTAGCTTCCCCATGTCACGTGACTTTGAATCAAGCCTTAGAGCTTCTTAGTTTCCTTAGCTATAAAATGAGTGTTATTTTGAAGGGTGAATGAGATGATTATATATTATATTAATTATATTAATTAATATTATATATTAATATAGTGTTAATAATAGCAACATTGATATAGCTCTTTAAAGTTTGCAAAACACTTTACAAATATCTCACATTTTCCTTTCAAAAACCCTAGGAGGTAGGTGCTATTATTATCCCGATTTTACAGATGAGGAAACTGGGGCAGGTAGAGGTTAAGTGGCAAGGTAGGGTGATAAAAAAACGTAAGTGCCTGAGGCCTGATTTAAACTAGGGTCTTACTGATTCCAGGTCAAGCATTCTCTCCACTGAATGAAAGGAGTTTGTGCACTATAAAATGGTATGCAGGTATAAGGAATTATAATTATCCTATCCCTGATTCATTCTGATTGTGTATGTCTTACAGCTACTCCAAGATGACGTTCTTGATTCTGGCAATCTGAACCGTGAGAAAGAAGAAGTAATGAAGAGGAAAACTCCTTATATCCTCAAACGGCAACTCCATGTGAATAAAGCCAGAAGACCCTACATCCTCAAAAGGAGTTCTTCTTACTATTGAGAAGGGGAAAAAATATCTAATTTAGTTTATGAGTAACAGTGCTTCATGGTTCTTTTAATTAAACATACAAGGTTATTGGTGTAACAATTATATGACAAAAGAACAGAATCATTTTTCTCTTCTGCAATTGTGGTTTCTTAAATGTGATTTTTTTTAATCAAAAGAATTGGACTGAAAACATTCCAAATAAATCTCATTTCTAAGCATGATGCATTGTGTATAACAAAAACTATTAATTATAAACTACTACATTCTATTGTGTGATTTCACAGGAAAACCATGTGGATTATTGAAATTAATCAATGAAAATATTTTATGTCATACAAAATTTCATCCAGTGTTAAAGCAAAATCCTTTGCCTTATACTTGGGGCCCCCAGGTAAAGCTTAGGGTATATGCCAGTAAACCACTGATTGCTAAGTAAGCCAGAAAAACTGATAAACCTAGAGAATGCATTAGTGAAGAGAGAGGAAAAATACATTTTTCCTTGTACCTATTTTGAATTTGCAAGATGTATAGATAGAGAGTGGTGGTCTTAGAGAAGTAAAACTCAGACAAGCAAATTTCTGAATTGCTAACAATTATTTCTGTTTTAATGAATGATCTTTTGATTAAAAAAAGCTTTCTGGAATAGATACCTTGTAGGTAATAAAGTGAATCATCATCATATTCACAAGTTTCAGATAATTGATTTTCATTCAATTAGTTCTTCATTCCTTCCCTTTGTCTTTCCTGTTCCATAGCATTGTCCAATCAGTGGAATTTGAACTTTTTTTTTTTGAGGGGGGGAGAGGTTATGTAGGGACAGCCCCTTTTTATTGGATTGAATTGTTTGGAGTGTGGAGTTTAGAAGTAATAGGAGATCAAAAGCAGTAACTGATGAAGCTGTTTGTTCTGAGATCTGTCTGTACTACATAGTCCTTCACAAAACCCCTTCATCAGGAACTTCTAGAATATTGTAGACTCAAAGTTAGCACAATTCTTCCTCAATGAAATCCCTTTGTAGCAGAGAGAACTTTTTTTCTTTTTTTTTTCCTTTTTCTTTTTGGCTGCACCTCTCTGGCTTTGCCCTAGGCATGCAACAGCCTCACCTCAATCTCCCTTCACTTAGGGGAGTCAGCTGCTGCTGTTCCTAATTAGAAAGACTCTCAAGCCCTCCTTTGCCCAGGTAATCTCAATAATAAATTACAGGAATGCTCTCCCCATTATATTGTCAAGTTCACGTGAAATGGAGCTGTTTTTTGCTTCGCCGCGATTTCGAAAGACCGCATTAATCAGGTACAGAGAACTACCGTGATAAAGTCTCTAAAATGGGACTTGTCTGTGCGAGGCAGAAACAGTATGCTCCTTTGCTGTCTCTGGGTGTCTCTGGCTGTCTCTGGCTGTCTCTTGGTCTCTCTGTCTCTGTTTCTATCTCTGTGTCTCTCTTTGTCTCTGTGTATTTGTGTGTCTGTCTGTTTCCCTGTCTCTGTCTCTGTCTCTCTATACCCCAACTTCTACCTCTCTTTCTTTCTATCCCTTTTCCCTTTTCTCTTTCCTCTCCTGTTTTTGCTTATTTTTACTTGAAATAGTCTGTCTTCCATGAATCTACTGAAATAGAAGATATTGGAATAACTATAAAAAATTATAGTCTTTTATAGCTTACAATGCATATTTACATAGAGTTGATCCTTACAACCACCTCAAGAAATAGGGGAGATAGTCAGTTTCTATCACTATTTTAGGAATCAGGAAATTGTGGTCAGAGAGGATAAATGTCTTGCCTTTGGTCACCCATTTCATAAAGGAAAGAGTTAGGATTAAAACTCAGGTTTATGACTCCAAATTCAGGCTCTCCCCTCTTCTCCTTTTCATCTTCTTCCATCTCCCCTTTCCTCCTCCCATTGTGGATAGGATTTTAAAGATTGGACCTTTTTTAAAAAATTTTATTTTTGTGCTATGACCAGCGGTTCTCAAATTTTTCCAAAGTAGAATTCCTTCAGTTTAAAGAAAACATTGGCAGAATCCTTGTAGTAAAATACTCTAAAATGATTTTTTTAATGTCCATTAACAAATAACACAACATTCTTTTTTAAAAAAATCCTTGGGGGGGCAGCTAGGTGGCGCAGTGGATAAAGCATCAGCCCTGGATTCAGGAGGACTTGAGTTCAAATCCTACCTCAGACACTTGACACTTACTAGCTGTGTGACACTGGGCAACTCACTTAACCCCCATTGCCCCTGGAGCAAAAAACAAAAAAAAACAAAAACCAATTTAAAAAATCCTTAGTGTGTTTCAGGGATTCTTGTAGCACAGTTTGAGAAATACTGGCTGAGGGAATTCACAGATGAGGAAATGCTACCATTTAAGTCCTAGGGAGTTACCCTGAACACCAGGAGGTTAATTGACTTCTAGTGGTCATGACAACAATTTTAGGTAATACTTGAACCCATGACTCTTATGGCTCAAGGTTCAAGTCTATCACTACCCTCTATTTCCTTTTATTAATACATCATAAAACTGAAATTCTCTTTTCTAGACCTAAAATTTTATAGGTATAGTGTGCCCATAGTGGGGAATTGCCTTTACCAAGCCAGAATGAAAACTTATCTGAATGCTTGGGACACAAAAGATAAAGTTACCTGCCCATAGTCACATAGTTTGGGATATGCTAAAACTTTTCTGTAGGAAATGGTTCTCAACAAAAACCAACCAACCAACCAAACAAAAAGTTTATTTTCTCTTCTTCCCACGTTGCCTTTGAAAACCAGCCAATAAACATTTATTAAATACTAACTTTTTGCCAGGAACTGTGCTAAGCTCTGTGGATAGAAAAAGAGGCAAAATACAGTTCCAGCTCTTAAAGAATTGACCATATAATGGGAGAGACAATATGTAAACAGATCTATAAAAATCAAGTTGTATACTGGGTAAAAGACAATGATTAACAGAGAGAAAATGTTAGAATTAAGAAGGGTTGGGGAGGGCATACTGTAAAAGGTGGGGTTTTAATGGGGCCTAAAAGGAAGCCAGACAGGTCAATAGTTGGAGTCAAGGAAGGGAAGGGAGAGTGTTCAAGGCATAGATAAGAGCTAGAGAAAACACTTAGAGCAGTGAGATGCATTATCTTGTTCACCAAACAGCCATGAAGCCATTGTCACCGGATCAGAGAGTAAAAGTCTCGGAGTAAGGTATGAGAAGACTGGAAAGTAAGAGAGAACTAAGATATGATGGGTTTTGTATGACAAACAGAGCATTTTGCATTTGATCCTGAAGGCAATAGGGAGCCATTGGAGTTTATGGAGCCAGGGGAGAGTGATATAATCAGAGCTGTGCTTTAGGAAAATCACTTTAATGCCTGAATATAGGGTGGATTGAAGTATTGATTTGCAATAATCCAGGTGGGAAGTAATGAGGGTTTACACTAGAATGGTAGCAAGAAGGACAAAACCCTAGTAACAAAATGCATGATGTTCAGATCCCCTGAACTTGTCTTGAGTTGTGATGTTTTTGTTTGTTTTGGTTAATGATATTCAAGCAAAACAAATTCTCGCATTGTTTACATCCAAAAATGTGTGTCATCCTCTTAAAGCAAATGCTTCCACTGGAATTGCCTCAGATTTTTTTTTTTAAGACTGTTATGCACTGGTGTGCTGGTAAATGTTGAACAATCAGCTGTCTGGAGGGGGAAAAAGTATACATGAAACACTTTTAAAGTTTAACCTGCAGTATTAATATTTTCCTCATCACTTTCTTAAGTCTAGACAAACCAAAAGCAATAAATCAAACCCTGATTTGTAATATTTGCCCATTTCTGAGGTGTAAATACTCATGCTGAAAATGTAACCCTAGGCTCTCTTGAGTTTGTTGGAGCAGGCTACAGCATAACTCTGCTTGGAAAAATCAATCAATAACAAAATATTTTTTAATTACATGCTATGTGCCAGGCACTGTGCTAAGTGCTAGGTATGCAAATATAATGACTATAATAAGATAAACAATTTCTAATTTAAATCTAATGGGAAAGTCAAGCACAGATATAGAAATACAGGCTAATTGTAAAGAGAAGAAATATAAGGTAGTTTATGAAGGAGGGAACTAACAGTTGGCACAGGGAAAAGAAAAGAGAAGACCATTTCCCCCATTGCTTAGATGGAGAGGTAGCATGGATTATTTGTTTGAGAACTGGCCTCTAAATATGGAAGAAAAGAGAGCAGGTCACTCTATGGCCATATGCTAGCTATGTGACCTTGGGCAAATCTCTTCATCTTTCAGTGTCCCAGGAAACTAAGACTGCAAGTGGAGTCTCAATTGGGAATTTACATTGGTAGAGGAAGTTCTTTGGTGGGTTACTCCTCCTCCTGATGAAAATAGATTTGGATAAGACAATAAATCTTATTGAAAAGGTTACATTCAACTAGGGGAACACAATATGTTCATAATACCAGTGTTATCAATCTTAAATAAAAATGGGGGCCACCAAAGATGCGTGAGCTACATATTGACTTGGCTTTAAAATGGAATATTATCCATGTTTTGATACATTTCTATTATTTTGTTCACTATTTCCCAATTACATTTTAATCTGTTGTTGGCTTTATTTGGGAAGCTGAAGCAATACTTGATAGCTCTGCTGTACGCAAATAAATGAAAAACATTACTGTAGGATGGTGGGAGACAATGCCAGTGACTATGAGATCAGGAAAGGGTTTTGTGTAGCATGTGATTTGAAGGGAGCCAGAGCTGAGGAGGGAGAATGTTCCAAATAAGCCATAATGAACAGGCATTTATTAAACAACTGCTGTATGATGGAAAATATTCTAGAAGCTGAGAATAATAAGATGAAAATTAAAAATCCCCCTGGCTCTGGGTGGGGAGAAGGTAGCCTTATGTTAGATACAAGGGGTAGGATTCAAATGAGGTGAGTCCCCATGAGTCAAATTGCCATGAATAGTCCAGAGTGTGTCCCAAATCATATTAAAATATAACTGGAGGGGCAGCTAGGTGGCACAGTGGATGGAGCACCGGCCCTGGAGTCAGGAGTACCTGAGTTCAGATCCGGCCTCAGACACTTAACACTTGCTGGCTGTGTGACCCTGGGCAAGTCACTTAACCCCAATTGCCTCACTAAAAAAATAAATAAATAAAAAATAAAAATTATATATATATATATATGTAACTGTGAAATATTTGACAAAATAAATAAAATACAATAAAATATAGATAATGTTACATTTAAAAATTGAGTCAATATGGAGCCCACAGGGATCTTTACATATGGTTCTATGGCCACAAGGTGGCTCAGTGGATAGAGTGCTAGAACTGAAATCAGAAAGACTCTTCTTCCTGAGTTCAAATTTGGTTTTGGACAGAGCTTGTGTGAC
This sequence comes from Dromiciops gliroides, assembly GCF_019393635.1. Classification (NCBI taxonomy): domain Eukaryota; kingdom Metazoa; phylum Chordata; class Mammalia; order Microbiotheria; family Microbiotheriidae; genus Dromiciops; species Dromiciops gliroides. The sequence continues at coordinate 261,476,866 of NC_057865.1, forward strand.
TCTGGGCAAGGCACTTTACCCTGTTTGACTCATTTTTCTTATCTATAAAATGAGCTGGAGAAGGAAATGGCAAACCACTCCATTATCTTTGCCAAGAAAACCTCAAAATGGGTCATGAGAAGTTAGACATGACTGAAATCCCTGAAAACAACAACATATCTGAGTGTGACACCATTAATGTAGATGGAATAATAGTTTTTCTAGTCTGAGAACCCTGGGGGCATCAGAAGTGGATTAAAGGAGAAGGTATTAAAGATACATCTGGTTCATTGTTACGATATAAGGATCTAATGGAAAATCATGGAGGGGCAGGTTACCTCCTGCATAATGAATGGCTGTCTAGGGCTTGGGTGAGTTAATTCTTAGACCAAGGAAGAGTAAAAGGAGTGAAGGGTCCAGTGAGAAGACCCTTCAGGGCATTCACCCAGATTATGCCAGAGTTTTGTCATTGTTCCCAGTTTCATAGTAGGTTAACTTGGGTTCTGCAGCCTACACCAGGCCTAGTCAGAGATGTGTACAAGGGTCAATTATTTTATAAGGAAGGTCTCACTCAAACATACCTGAATAGTGACCCATTCTTATGATCTTTGACCTCTATTCTTTTTTTTCAGGGCAATGAGAGTTAAGTGACTTGCCCAGGGTCACACAGCTAGTAAATGTCAAGTGTCTGAGGCTGGACTTTCACTCAGGTACTACTGAATCCAGGGCTGGCACTTTATCCACTGCACCACCTAGCTGCCCACCCTTATCTTTGATAGGGATACATCAGTTAGCAAGACTAATATTTCCCAGCATAGACTATTCAACAAATGGTAAGATTAAATGAAAAAAGGTGAAGATGAAAGTACTAGGCAAAAGTAGAATGTGTCTCTAGAGCAGCATTGTCTATTTTTTTCTGTACTCCTATGAGTTTTTAAAAGATTATATATCCCTGATAATAAGTATATTATTTGCTAATAAATGCATGTGCTACTGTACTAAAAAAAAGATGAGATAAAGGTAAAATAATATTTTATCCTAGAGTCGATAAGGGACCAATAGAGTTTATTGAGTAAGGGATTGACATAATCAGACCTTTCCTTTAGGAAAATCACTTTAGCAGTTATATAGAGCATGAATTGAAGGTCTGAAGCAGAAGGAGTAATTAGAAGGCTACTGTAACAGTCTAGATGATATGTAATTAGATGATATGTGAATTGGAGTGGTGGCTGTTTGAGTTGAGTTCCCTATCTATGCAGATGGATTGGAGGGATGTTGTAGAGGAAGAAATGACAAAATATCAGAACTGATTGGATAGGTGGGGTAGGGGAAAGGCAAGAAATCAAGGATAATATGAAGATTGTAAGCCTATGGGACTAGGAGGATGGGGGCATCCTCAACAGAAATAGGGAGGTTTTGAAAGAAAGGAAGCTTGGGGAGGTGATTTGAAGATAATACAATCACAACTCACCCATGACTGTTCATTGTGTAACAGTGGCACAGTGAATATGGCTCTGGCCCTAATGTCAGGAAAACCTCACTTCAAACATGGGCAGACACTTACTAGCCATTTGATCCCAGGCAAGGCATTTAACTTCTGCATTAATTTCTTCAACTTTAAAGTGGGTTTAATAATAGCAACTATATCTCAGAGTTGTTGTAAAGGTCAAATGAAATATGTGTACAAAGTACTTACTACACTGTCTGACACATAGTAGGTACTATATGAATGTCCTACAATTTCCCTTCTTTTGTCTCAATGATACTTTTTTTTCACCAAGAAAATGAAAAAAAAAATCTGTGTGTGTGCATATGTGTGTGTCTAAAGGGCTACTCAGTAGATATTGTTCCTCAGAGCAAAACCTGCATAGGTGTGCCTATTGTAGCCATAGAGTTATGGGGGAATGAATCAGGAACCATGGGGGAATGAATCAGGAACCATGGGGGACTTTTGTTTATTGAGCTCCACACCCTGTCATTCCTGGAAGGCCAGAGGTGGGAGATGGAAAAGTGGGGGGAGTATTTAAAAGGATGGTGTAGTTGTATCGAAGACAAGCCGATGATTTTACTATAGTGCAGAGGGTGGGATAGATCCCTTATTACACCTCCCCCCCAGTCCCATTGATTGATCACACATGCCTTGAGGGTACATTGAGGATATCTTCTGCTTATTCCATTGGCCCGTGTTTGGAAATTACTGATCTGATGAAAAGCTGTTCAGCCACAAGACAGGTTAGGTATGCTCAGAGGATTTCCTTTAAAAATAACATGGGTATAAGTGATAACTGGATGTATTCAGAGTTTATTAATGATTTTGGACAGCTTCGTGAATGTTCCATTCTTCTGACTAATCTGTTTAACTTCCCTTTGGATCACCAATCTTAAAAATAGCTGAGGGCGGGGTGGCTAGGTGGCGAAGTGGATAAAGCACCAGCCCTGGATTCAGGAGTACCTGAGTTCAAATCTGGCCTTAGACACTTGACACTTACTAGCTGTGTGACCCTGGGCAAGTCTCTTAATCCCCATTGCCCCGCAAAAAAAAAAAAAAGTAGCTGAGGTTATAGATGGACCTTCATTGATTCTATAAGAGGCACAACCCAGTAGTCACTGTCACCTTTATTTGGAGTTAAATTTAGTTTTTTTTTCCTTCTCTCACTTCCCAAATTCACTCCAGAATAAGATTTTGAGATTCTATTTCTAACTTTTTTCTCTGATATATATTTCCTCCTTTTTCATGTCCACAAATAACTATATAATGCAAAGAAGATGGAAGGATTTACCAGGGAAAAGTACAATGAAATATTTGATGAAGAGACATCATTTTCTTTAGAGGAAAGGGTTGAGGGTGTCAGGGAAGGTTTAATGAAGGAGGGTGGCACATAACTTGGGCCTTAATTAATATCATCAAACTTAGATTAGGTGGTGGTAATTCATTCTGGCATGGAAGATATCTAAGGCAAAGAAAAAAATAGTATGTATAGGGCCTTTTCAATATTTCAGGCACTATTATGTTTCTTTTTTCCTGAATTGACCTGTTGTATCATAATTGGTTTTCTAGACACCAGTCTATGCTTTTTTTCGCTCCATCTTTTTATTTGTTGTTATTCAGTCATTTCTGTTGTGTCCAATGATTCATAACTCCATCTGGGGCTTTCTTGGCCAAGAGAGGGGAGCGATTTACAATTTCCTTCTCCAGCTCATTTTACAGATGAAATAACAGACAAACAAGGTAAAGCAACTTTTTCAGTATCACTCAGCCAGTAAGTGTCTGAGGCTCATTTTGAACTCAGGTCTTCTTGACTCCAGACCTGGTATTCTATCCATTGTGCCAACTAGCTAGCTGAACTTTTATAGCTGCCCATCCTTTTATAAGAATGCCCAAATAATCTTTCTACATACAGCTTTGACCATGTCACTCAAGAAATTTCATTTGTTCCCCATTGGCATCAGACTGCTGTTTCTGACATTAAGCATCATGTGGAAGCTACCCTAGCTCAACCCTACTTCTTAATACCTATTGATTTTTTGTCATTGGATAAGTAATGCTCATTTACCTCATCTCTAAAAAATGTGGGAGTTGGGCTAGATTGCATCTGAGATCTTTTGAACTCTATCACAATATACAAACCAGTAAACCTCTGATTGTAGTTCCCTTAAATTAGTATAAAATTCAGCCAAACTGGACTTCTCTGTATCCCTTACTATGTTCCTATAGCCTCTTATTTCTTATCTTTGGCCTAGATATCCTTCATGCTGTGATACATGACTGCCACCCACTTAACTAAGTCCGATGATATCAGTTAAGGTCCAAGTCATGTATAACTGCACCTACATGGCACATCAAATAGAGTACAGGGCTCAGAGTTAGGAAAACTCATCTTCCTGATTTCAACTTGACCACAGACAGTTACTAGCTGTGTGAAACTGGGGAAAACCCTTAATCCTGTTTACTTCATTTTCCCCATCCATAAAATGAGCTGGAGAAAGAAATGGCAAACCACTCCAGGATTTTTGCCAAGAAAACCCCAAGTGGGGTCACAAAGAGTTAAATGTGACTGAAAACAACCGAACAACATTAACCACCTAACTCCTCTTCATTAAACCTTCCCTAATGGGGCAGCTAGGTGGTGCAGTAGATAAAGCATGGGCTCTGGATTCAGGAAGGCCTGAGTTCAAATCCAGGCTCAGACACTTGCCACTAGCTGTGTGACCTTGGGCAAGTCACTTGACCCTCATTTCACCACAAAAAACAAACAAAACAAAACAAACGAAAAAATACTTCCCTGACATCCTTAGCCATTCCCTCTGAAGAAGGTGACCACTCTTTCCCTCATTAAATAATCAATCATTCTTCTCCTTGGCATTTCCTTCCACCTGCCTTATATTATGTAGTTATTTGTGTACATGAACCTCACTCCCTCTCCCCAGCAAATGGTTTGAAATTTTTTTCAAAAAAGGGTCTATGTGGATCTCTCTTTGTATACCCACTGCTGGCCACAATATATTGTCCAGAGTATGGATTAACTAAATCTTTGTAGATTTGTTGAATTGTAATATCTGATTCAAAAACACCTCTACTATGACAATTAAGATCATATGATTACCAATGAACACTAGTTATTTTTTAAAAATATTTTAAAACTTTAAAACATGTTTACCACTATGGTTTTATTGCTTTTAAAAATTGCTTTTGATTCACTTGATAATAGAGGGGTGTGTGTGTGTGTGTGTGTGTGTGTGTGTGTGTGTGTGTGTTTCTGCTTCTGTGTGTGTAGTAGAGGGCATGAAGATAAAACCATGAAAAATAACAGTGATAATGGTATTTAATTTTTTTTCCTTAGCCAATTATATTAAATTATCAAATTCCAAATGCCACTATCTTCAGACTTCTTTCTTTTTCATCTAAATTATAGTCTCCAACTGAAAAACAGTTTGAGGAATCTTCAATAGGCTATATTCAGAAAAGCTTGTTCTATTATTTTGGATATTTTTTCTATTTTCCTTCTGTCAAATGCTTTATTAATTTTCACATTTTCTTGCATATTTCTATTCAACAAATTAGCTTATTAAAATTATTGAGACACTATCCATTCTACCTCCTATTTATACATCTATAAAAGATAAGAAAGGTAAATTTTTTCTTAAGTTAAAAAGTTAATGGCTATTCATTCCATTTATTTGATCCCAAAAATAAATAAATAATAAGGCAGCAAGGAATTATTTTGATGACATTTAAAAAATCCCTTTGAAAAGAAAGTTATCTAGTGTGAGGAACCCTGAATATTATAAAAGCCAACAAAGACATAGTGTCTGCATTCCTTATTGTTAACTTCTTGGGGAAATATCACTTTATGTATTTTCTTCCTATGTGAATATTTGTGCAAGTAAAAATACTAAAAATACTTCAAAATGTTATACTTTGAAATACCTCATATTTTTCAAAAATGTTTTTCTAAAGAATAGTCTATGATTTTCTCAACATTTTCCCCTTTAATTCTATATTTCAAATTCAGGAGGTTTATTGTGATGACTAGGGACTTAGCAAAGCATCAAAAGGATGCTTGGGTAATGTAGCTTTTATACAACTATTCCTCAGTTTGTCCTTTGCTCTTTCTTTCCTTTCTTCCTTCCTTCCTTCCTTTCTTTCTTCTTTGTGGGGCAATGAGGGTTAAGTGACTTGCCCAGGGTCACATAGCTGGTAAGTGTCTGAGGCCAAATTTGAACTCAGGTCCTCCTGAATCCAGAACCAGTGCTTTATCCACTGTGCCACCTAGCTGCCTCTGGCCTTTACTCTAAAGGAGCAGCCAGAACATGGTTATGGTGAAGGTGGTACTATTGGTAGAGAATGGAATGGCTTAGCAGGATAGTCAGAGAGAGATTTAGAAAGTAAAGAATACATGGATGACCAAGTTGTAATGGCATGGATTCTTGGTTGTATAGATTCACATGCCATGGTTGAATATATATGTAGAAAAGAAAAGCTTCTAGTTAAGGACCCCAAGGGTCACTTCTGCATACCCAAGAGGTTCAAGCGAGAAATCAGAATTTTGAGAGAAGTTAGAAGGAATCAAATGGTAGTATTTACATAGCCTGCAGAGCAGAAATGATTAGTAGAAAAGAAAAACTTTCTGCCACATAGCAAGTCTCTCCATAGAAGTGAGAGAAAAACAAATCAGGAAGACAAATGAAGAAGAGAAGAAAACAAGCAATGATATTTATTCAAAGAACCCACGATCTTATCACAAGCAAAACACATTAATGTCAAAGAAAAGAGGCATAGAGAGTATTTAAAACTATTTAAAAGGCCTCTCAAAAGAACATGACATTCAGGAAACCCAAAGAAAGAGTACAAGAAAGTGCACGCGACTCATTTGAGAGAAAGTTCGGGTGCTTAGAGCATATAGAACACTATGTGTCTGTACTCCAAGAGGAGAAAAAAGGATGTCCATTGTCAAGAATTCATTTTCCTGTTAAAGGAAGAAGTGCTTAGTCTTTCATTTGGAGTCAAAAGACCTGAGTTAAGGACTAACTCTGACACTACCTACAAGACTTATCATCTCTGAGTTTCAGCTTCCTTAATTACAAAGTGGTAATAATAATGTCTGACCCCATTCAAATCACAGGGTTGTTATAAAACTCAAGTTATATGGTGTGTGTGTGTGACCTTGCATGTGTGTATGTGCATGTGGTATGAAGAATTTGGTAACCATTTGTAAGGCAGGCTCTGAAAGTTGGCCTTGCAGGTTAGGTCCTCAGAGGGTAGCTGCATACCACTTCTCTCAAGATTTTAATGCTAATCTTTCATGAGCCCCCATCTGGCATGATCCCTAACATCATTTATCCATTTAACATCACCCTGTGGGTAGCTAGGTAGTGCAGTGGATAAAGCACTGGCCCTGGATTCAGGAGGACCTGAGTTCAAATCTGGCCTCAGACACTAGACACTTACTAGCTGTGTGACCCTGGGTAAGTCACTTAACCTCCATTGCCCAAACCCCCCCAAAAACAAAAAACAAAACAAAACATTTAGCATCACCCTGATATGAACTAACCAAATAACATCAACTAGCTTTTATAAAGGGGTATTTATAAAGAAAGTGTAGTAAGGGCTAAAGTACAATAATAACCCCGAAAACAAGGCATACTTTCTCTTCTAAATACCCACTGTATGTCAAATGGACTCAGACTTAAAGTGGTTATTCGTAAAGACATTTTACATCAACCTGAGGATGATTTCCTCCCTCTGGGAATCCTTTTCTCCCTTCCTGGAGTAATGATCAGGTTCACTTTGGGGTTTTGGTGTCATTCTCTTGTTCAGCTAGGCTGGTTCCTTTCTGGGCTAGATCACACAGGTCCTTGGAGGCTAATGTCACCTCGTGGACTCTGGCAATATTGGCAATACTGACTCTTCTAATCTTCCTTGTAATCTGTTAAAACTCAGAAGTTCATAACATGGTCTGTTCCACTTTGGAGTATTTGTTCTAGGAACAGGAAACAGAGGAAACCTGAACTTATTCTGAAAATGTGGATGGGCAAGGATTAACCCCCCCCCCCACACACACACACACAGCTCCACATTAACATGTCCAGAAGCAGGCTGGACAAGTCTCCTCATGTGTTGGCACAAGATAAGGCACATTTAATATGTGCTAATGACTGGGCGTTCATTGGCCTGAATCCATCCCCCGCCCCTCATCCCTCCATTACACCAGAAAGCAGTATACAAATGTCAGTTATTGTTATTGTTATACACCTTTTCCACTTCCATTAAACTCCTAGAGAATATGAGCCAGAGAACTCATAAAGAACATGTGACTTATTACTTACCATTTATACAATACCCTGGAATCAAAGCAGAAAACTTGCACACAAAAATAAAGATTATCATCAGGGCTGGGCTCCATACTAAAATGAATTCCAGATGCAAAAAGACTATGTTTACCCCCTCTTTTTTTTTGGTCATTTTTATATTTGCTAAAATTGGATATCCAGACACAATAAGAGGGTAAAAAATAGTTTTTTCATTTTCCTTGCAGGTCAAGTATTCAGTCAATCTTTGTTGATTGACAGATTGAAGAGACAGAATGTTATTTTTCCAATGCAGACATATTGCATCAGACTCATCTATGTACTTCGATTATTTCCCTAAGCAAGAAACAGCCCAAGGCAGAATCATGAGGTAAGAAAAGCTTGTTTTCAGCCTTCTACCTCTTAACTTTCCTCACAATGCTTTCTCCTCTTCCTTAGAGGGATGCTCCTTCTCTCCTCCAATCCAAGGTACTCAGGGCCCTCATACTATTTCTATTCTCCTTATTAAAACAAAACAACTGTTTTTACTTCCCTTCCACCTAGTAGAAGGTAAGCTCCTTGAAGGTAGGGACTACCTTCTTGGCACATGGTTGACATATCAGAAAAATCTTTTTTTTTGAAATAAATGTAGTTGAATTCATGTGATGAATAGAATTTTAGAGCCAGATGAGATTTAAGAGTTCAGGAAAGTTCAACTCTTAATTTTACAGAGAAGGAAACTGAGGCCCAGAGAGGTTAAGTGACTGGTTCAAGGACACACAACCAAACTTGAAAAGTATGGGAGACTGATACTTGTTCCAAATCAGTGTTCTTTGTACCCAGTCATGAAGGTATTCAGTCAGACAGGAGAGATGAATACTTTAATTGACTAGTCTTCTATGGAAACATGTCCTAAGATGAGTCAAGGAGGTGTTTAAAAGGGAGATGACTGTGCTGATATATAATCTAGGATATAAATCAATTTGGTCTGGGACTAGATAAGTGACCATTTACACTTATATGCTTACCTTGAGACTTGGGATGCCATTTGTAGGACTTTAAGAGGAGGGATGGAGTGAGGAGAGGGAAAGGAGTAGAATATATTTATATTTAATTGTGCTTCCTATTATAAAGAAATGTGAAGAGGAATGTCTGGTGTACTGAGCCTAAGAGAAAAAAGGGAAGTATACATTTTGGACAGATCTGATTTGCTTGTGTGTGTGTGTGTGTGTGTGTGTGTGTGTTTGTGTGCAGGCTTGTGCACATTTGTGAGTAAAAGAGAATGTATTTTTAACTATAACTATATGAATATAGATTATTATAACCATACATGCCTATAAACAGAGAAACAAATAGCTGTAACTTATGTACAAAGATATATTCATCTCCATCACTATCATGTATCCATCGATTTATTATATTTTCACACAAATTTGGAGTAGTTTTTAACTCTGATTAATGCAAAGACAAAGTATAATTACATAGCACAGTTGATCATTAATAGCCCTATACAATTCACCCCCTACACACCTTTCCAGTCTTCTTACACCTTGAAACCTGCCTCACCCCAAATGGACAGCTAGCTGGTGCAATGGATGGAGCACTGGGCTTGGAATCAGACTCATTTTCTGTGTGACCCTGAGCAAGTCATTTAACCCTCTTTGCCTCAGTTCTTTATCTGTAAAATGAGTTGGAAAGGGGCAGCTAGGTGGCACAGTGGATAGAGCACCAGCCCTGGAGTCAGGAGTACCTGAGTTCAAATCCGGCCTCAGACACTTGACACTTACTAGCTGTGTGACCCTGGGCAAGTCACTTAACCCCAATTGCCTCACTAAAAAAAAATGAGTTGGGGAAGGAATGGCAAACCCCTCTAGCATCTTTGCCAAGCAAACCCCAAATGGGGTGACAGCTGATAGGACTGAAAGCAAACCCCAAATGGGGTGACTGCTGATAGGACTGAAATAACTGACCAACAAACTACCCCATGATGGACTCTTGGGATCTAGTGACTCTGGCCTTAATGTTTCTCACACAAAACAGACCATGTCTTAGTCCCTTGGTCTTATTTTAACTGTCTCTACCTTGGAATTCTCTTTGTACTCATTTCTACCTCTTTCCTTCAGGCCCCAGCTAAAGCCCACCTTCTGGAAGAAAGCTTTTCCTGGGGTGGGGGGGCAGCTAAGTGGTGCAGTGGATAGAGCACTGGCCCTGGATTCAGAAGGACCTGAGTTCAAATCCGGCCTCAGACACTTAATAATTACTAGCTGTGTGACCCTGGGCAAGTCACTTAACCCCAATTGCCTCACCAAAAAAACCCAAACCAAAACACACACACACACATACACACACACACACACACACACACACACACACACACACACACACAGAAAGCTTTTCCTGATACCTCCTAATTCTAGCTCTTTCCTTTTATTAAGTATCTCTAATTCAGCCTACATATGGCTTGTTTGTACGCAATTGTTTGCATACACCTCTCCTCCCCTCCTTCATTAGACTATGAGCTCTTTGAGAGTAGGACCCAATATCACTGAGTAGTAAATGGAACAATTCAAAATTGAACCTGAGTCTTCCAATTCTGGATCTAGTGCTATAGTCATAGTGCCAGGATTCTGTAAGCATAAGAAGGCTAAGGTGTTTTTTCTCAAATTTTGCAGCCCCAGACCACTGCTTTCTGTCAGTGATCCCTGTAGAACAGTCACATGAAAAAAAAAAGCCATTTCTAGCTGCCTAAATTCTCCTGGATTTATGGTTTGAATATCTTTAGTCATTTCGGAGCTTTTAGCAAAATGATTGTATTTTACTATGATACATTCTCATTCCAACTACTTTAGACCTTGGGAGGTCATTCAATATATGGAATTATGCTTCTGAAAACTGAAATCTCAGATGAATGCTGAAATACTTGCTACTGGGGAATGTGTATAAATGAAACAAAACCAGTCTTCTTGCAGGTTCTCCAACTGCTCCTGGGGGAAAATTAAGTGTTTGAATTAAAACTATTTCTTAGGTGTCTCGTTACTTGTAATTTGTGATGCAGTGGAAAGTAACATTGTCCTATGGCTCTTAGCAGGACACTGTATGATGAAAGGAAAAAGTTATCTGTCATGTCCCTGAAGTAGGTAGCAAGCACATGCCTGGATTTAAATCCCATGAGTGTTAAAGCCCCTTCAGTGTGGGACTTGTAAAACCTATTCCTCTTCACTTTTAAAAGGTCTTAGTAGCACTTCCCTAATTAAAAACACATTTGTAGCTTCTGGGGTATGAAGAAGCCTTTCAGTGTGCTAGCTATTCCTTCCTGATTCTGAGCAAGGAGATGTCCCGTATATACAAGGCATTGGAGTTGTTCATTTTAATTTTAAATGGAGTGAGCACTGTCTCCTAATATAAATCTGTGAAAACATAACCGAAAAAGGTTTTTTTCACAAAAGGTCTGCAGTGGGATACGAAAGTCCAAAAAACTCCCTTAAGAAATTTATAAGAGGCAGCTAGGTGGCCCTTGAGTCAGGAGGACCTGAGTTCAAATCCAGACTCAGACACTTAACACTTACTAGCTGCGTGACCCTGGGCAAGTCGCTTAACCCCAATTGCCTCACCAAAAAAAAAAAAAAAGAAGAAGAAAGAATGAAAGAAAGCACGAGAGAGAGAGAGAGAGAGAGAGAGAGAGAACGAGAGAGAGAGAGAGAACGAGAAAGAAAGAGAAAAGAAAGTTATAGCTTTCAGGAATAGAAACTGATCTAGAGTACTATCTAAAAGATTTGGGTACTATGGTTTAAGTAGGATATTGATAAGCTAGAAGAGTGTGAAGAGAAGAGAACCAGAATAATGGAAGGTCCTCCAATCTCCAGCATGTGATAAGTTTAAAGAACAGAACATGTATATCCTAGAAAAAAGAAGACTCACAGGAGACATGATGCTGTCTATGTTTAAGAATTTGAAGGGTTGTCATGTGGAAAAGGGATTAGGCATGTTGAATTTGGCCCCAGATTGCAGAACCAAAAACAATGTATGTAAGCTACACAGAGGTAAAGTTAGGCTCAAAGTCAGGAAAATACTTTCTAATGATTCCAGCTGTTCAGAAGCAGAATGGGCTGCCTCAAGATGTGAATTTCTCATTCTTGGAAGTTCATAAGCAGTGGGCTAGGGAGGGTCTGTTGGGTATATTATAGTGAAAACTTCTCTTGTGTATAGGTTGGACTTAGATGACCACTGAGATCTCTTCCAACTTTGAAATTCTAGCATTCTGTGATTCATTTTCTCCTCTTTTTCCTGAGCCACGTTTGAACATCATAATTGCATCTCATTTGGTGTAATTTTTTCTTAACTTTTATATTCTTGTAGTCATGGTATAGACTATGTTCCTGGATTTGTTTATTTCTCTTTGTTTGCATGCTTCTCTGAATTTTGTATATTCATAATTTCTTATGGTTCAGTAGAATTTCATTATCTATATTCTTGTAGTCATTCCACAATCAGTGAGAGTCTACTTTGTTTCCAGTTCTTTGCCAAGACAAAAGTTGATGCTATAAATATTTTGGATTAGTAACATGGAACCTTTCTTTCTATCTTTGACTTCCTCAGGGAGCATGCCTAGTGATGGGATCTCAGAATCAAAATATATGGGTACCTTAAGTCATTTTCTTGATATAGTCATTAATTGTTCAACAGAAAGGTTATATCACATCCCACTTGTATTAATAGTGTGACCATGAGCCAGACTTTCTACAGTCCCTTCAACAATGACTATTACATCTTGATTTCTTCTTTGGATGAGAGTTAAAACAATATCAAGGTAATTTTGATTTTCATTTCTCCTCTTATTAGTGATTGGAATATCATTTTATATGGTTCTTAGTAGATTTTTCTGAAATTTTTATTTTTAATTTATGGATTAAAACAAACATTTCAATAACATAGTACAATAAAAAGATGATTGCACATGAAACTGTCAATCCACTCTGCATAACTTGCTATTCCTTTCAAATATACAAAATTATCATGCAAATTTATTTTTATTCTTTTCCTCCCCCACCCCCTACCACATAGATGGCTATCATTAAACACAAATGGAGGTATCTGTGTATGTGAATATGTATAATCCTTTTGAGATATTTTTTTCATTTCCTATGGCCACTTAAATATTGGGGAATGGACACTTAGTTTTTTTATTATTTTATAAGTTGTAACCTGTCTTTTGAAGAAAAAAACTTATTGAAGAAAAAAAAGTATAGGGGCTGCTTTTTTGATTCTCTGGGTCTGATTCCTCATCTTTGAAATGTGCAAGGCTGTACTAAATGACCTCTTATTTTATGACCTTAAGGTATCCTTGAAAATTTCTTTGAGGTATCTCAAGGAGAAGTAGAGGCCTAGGAAGAATCTGTGATAAGAGATACATGAAACAAAAGTAGGAGAGATAGAAAATCTGTTGGATAATTAACCTAGGATAAAACCAGATCTTGTTGGGATAGAATATCAGGCTAAATCTAATGAGATTAAATTTCATAAAATGCATGTGAAATATTAAATTTGGGTTTGGAACAAGTATCTAAACTCCATTATGAAACTTCTTGCTACCTAGGTTCACTGTCGTGTTTTTTGGTGGGGTTATTATGATTGGGAAAATAAGGCTCAAAACCCCATAGAGTGCTTTTTCTACTAAGGAGCTAGGCAGGAATTATAAATTGAAACAGCAACATATATAAACAGCACAGAATAGCAAAGTAAATAATGCAGGAAATACATTTTTCCCTGCCAAAATAATTTTCTGCTTTCCACAACATGATGGGAAGAGGGCAATCACATGAAATCCCATATCCATAAAGGAGGTAGCACCCCCTGACAACCCATCAGTGTTACATCATGCCTATAAACCTCTTACGGCTTTTTGTCCTGGAACTCAGCCATTTGGCAAACCATGCTCCATTCTACCTTCAGCCGTTATTACTCTCTGGCTGTGAAGCTGCCATTCACTACTTCTCCACTTAGGAGAGAATATTACTGTTCCTTTGTGAGACTTTTATATGTCCAGGTGCCTGGGAGCTAGTCATCACATTTTCAGCTTCTTTGTTTTTAAGGTATATTACTCCCTACCTTTTAAAGGACTGTCAAAAACTTACTAATGTGTTCCTTCTGAACAGAGAGTTCTCCCATCTAGTATGGTCAGGTTAGGGGCCTAATTCTTTTAAATTCATCATACTTCTAGATGTACTCCTGAAGGAGTTACTTTATCATTGTAAAGGAAAGGTTAGAGCTGAGTGATTTCCTTCTTATTCTAGGCACCATGACAAAGGCCTCTCTCTGTCTCCCTTGCAGTTTAAAAAATAATAATCAGGGTATTATTGTATTAAGTATTTTTTCCTTAAAAAATTTACTTTTTTAAAAGGTAAAGTTCAATCAGGAAGGGGGAGGACACTTCTACCTCAGTGACTGTGATATAAAAATAATAAGCATTAATTAATGCATTTTTATATTTAAATTAAGATGTTTTGCAAACAAGCATATCCCAAAAATTATCCTCAGAAATAATAACTAATTTCAAAATCCTCATCATCCCCTTTTTTGATAGATGCCAACACCGCATATATACTTTCTATGACAGAAGGCTGTTCAATTGTTTATAAGAACTGACACATAATGAAGCCATCCTTTTGAAACTTAAAAATGAGCCCTGATGAAACTATTACTAGAAACTAAACAACTAGTCCATTGTCCAAAATTAAACTTATTGTTTTTGTTTTTTTTCCCCCTCATCAAATATAATGGATTGATAGGATTACTTCATTCTTTTCAAGGCTGGTTTACTGACATTCTGGGATTAGAAGCAGGGTTTATTTAGCTAATGACTACACAAGTGATGGGCATTCTTTGTCCATTTGAGGCATCTCAGGGGTAAATGATAGCTTTATATTATCTGTAAAATTTTCTTCAAGGAGACGATTTTCAATCTGATTCTGTACCCTTCAAAGAAGATTTAGATACATTCTTTGAAATAACAGCAAGTCTAGACCTAACTCTGAAACAGAGACAGAAGTTGCCTTGACCATCATTACCAGTCTATTTCAAAGTAAGTTTTCTGTCATATCTGGCGGGCAAAACTGTGAAACAATTGTTTGTACACAGTTGGATGTTGCTGGCTGTTCTGTGATTCGGTCATGCTGCCTGGTCAGAACTTTCAATCTGGTGTTTCAGAATAGTGGACTAGCAGCCAGGACTTCTGGAGGACATCTGCCTGGTACAGTGGACTAGACTGCTGGCCTTGGAGTCAGGAAGACTCATTTCCTGACTTTAAATCTGGCCTCAGACACATACTAGCTTTATGACCCTGAGCAAGTCACTTAACTCTTTGCTTCAGTTCCTCATCTGGAAAATGAGCTGAAGAAGGAAATGGCAAACCACTCCAGCATCTTTGCCAAGAAAACCCCAAATGGGTCATGAAGAGTCAGACACAACTGAAATGACTCAACAACAAGTAGAGCTCCAGAAAACTAATTTGCTACAGACATTTCCTTACCCATGGAAGCAGGCAGGTTGGATTGACTCAGGGTCAAGATAGGAATGATTTTTGGAACACTTCTCTCTCTGGGACATGCTCAGTTTGATTCTCTGTCCCAGAGCTTTCAAACATTCTTCAGTAGGACCAGACGAAAATGTAATTGGGAAATATTTAATAAAATAAATAAAATATAATAGAACATAGACAATGCTAATATATAGTTTTCTGAGTCAATATGCAGCGACAGAGATCCTTGTTGATAGCTTAGTGACCTCATTTCTATTTGAGTTTGATTCTGCTGCTGTAGACCATCAGATTGGCTGTCCTAAATCTACTAGGGATATAGCATTCAGGGTTTCATATTGTATCAGGAAGAATAATGTCCTTCCTCACCAGAGTAGAGGTTCTCTTCTTTCTGTGCCTCTAAAATACCAGCTGTTGCATTTTAGAGAGCAAGAGAAGCAAGTTTTATTTGTTTTTGCTTTTTTGCAGGACAATGAGGGTTAATTGACTTGCCCAGTGTCACACAGCTAGTGTCCAGTGTCTGAGTCCAGATTTGAACTCGGGTTCTCCTGAATCCAGGGCCAGTGCTTTATCCACTGTGTTACCTAGCTGCCCAAGAAGCAGTTTTGTGGGGAAAATCTCACATTTGTACTCCAAGGGAATGTGCTCAAATCCAAATTGTTATTTATATGCCTAATTTTGGGCAAATTATCCAAACTCTGGGCCACAATTTCTCATTTTATAAAATGATAGCATTAAAATAGATTCTTTTTTCAAAAATTGAGTCTCCCTATCACACTCTGGCTAGAAGTACAATATTAGGGATCCCTAGTTAGTTTAACCCTAACTTAACTCAGAGTTCATGAATGCTCAGCTTCCTCGGCAGAAATTACTATTGTAATGTGCCATCACACCTGACTATATGATTTTTAAGGTTACCCCCAGCATTTGCCCTCTCTCCACCATAACTCTCAGACTCTATTATATGTCTAGGGTACATCTTTGGGATTCATTTATTTCTTAATGTTCTTCTTAGCATTCCAAAGATTGAGGAAGGGGAAAAATTGCTATAGGCTATCTCTGGAGAGGAAAACACCTGTAATTTTGGTCTGCCTCTTCTCATTTTTGCTATCATCCCCTTTAGTCACAAATTGGAACTTTTTCAAAGGTCAAAGAGAATGAGGAAAAGACCCATTTCCACAAGTTAGCTTATCAAAGGCAAGATTATCCCTTGGCAAAATTATATGGGCCCAGTTCCTTTATGGCTCCCTTTAATTTCTTTTTCTATTTTTCCCGAGCATTTGGTATCCTCATTTTGCCTCCCGGCTGCCTGAGAATTCCCAGCCAGGACTTCCTTCTCTATAACTGCTGTTTTATACTTATTTCGCATTATTCTCCTTCACATGGTCTTTAATTCGAGCCAAAATAGCCTAGCAGGAATTTTCAGAACCTGACATAGCATCTTGAATCACTGAGCTTTTGCACAAGCTGCCCCCAGTGAATTTCTTCCTTACACTTGTTTCTAAGAATCAGGAGTTTCTTGGAGCTAGCTCAAACTGGCTGAAGGAAGGCAATTGTTAAATATTCAGGAGGAACATTTACATCTTGAAAATGATGAAATACCACACATGAGATCGTGATATGTGGTTTTGCTGATGGTCTAGGCTTATAAAAGTGATGAAGAAAATGTCAATATTGAAGAATAGTTTTAAAAAATTTGTTACATATACATTCCTCCTCATCCCCCTATCCAAAGCCACTTATTAAACATTTACCACCACATTCATACTTATCTTTAAGTTTCTTTAAAAGTCATCACATGGATCACCTTGAACAATCTACAGTGATTCTGTCCAGATTCCTTCAGCTGCAAAAACTTTCTTATTCCTCAAATTGCCCTGTATTACTTATCTGTGGACAAGGTACATCCTCCCTCACCCCAGTACAATGTAATTTCCTGTAAATCAGAGATTGTTTTTATGATTTTTGTATGTCCAGAATCTTAGTAAAAGGATCGTTATAAGGGCATATGTTAAGTCTGAAGAGACTTCAGAGGTAAATTACTTAAAAATATACCAAATATATGGAAGAATTTGATCAGTAGATCCCTGCTCAATGGATTTATACTTAGACATTCTGATGAAATAGAAGAATGTAATATAGCAATTTACAGAGATAATAAAGCACAGAGATATTAATAAGGGTGATAAAATTATTTGATGAAACTTGAAGCAATCTAGTCATTGGTTAGCCCAAGGCTCTCCTAAAGACTGAATGATCCTTAAAAATTAAAAGCCATAATGCCCAAGCAAAGAAAATCAAGGCAGGAGACAACTTTGAGGAAGTTGAAAGAATAGAGAACCAACTCTAAATTGAAGAGAGAATTAATATTTGTAATGTGTGTTTTTTAACCTCCTTAATGGGTAAGGGAGAGAGGAAAGAATTTGGAAATGAGACATCAGGGGAAGAAAGGATGGATGAATGGAGGAAGATTGTATAATAGTTACTAAGGTGAAGGGGATTGAAATCTTTGTAGGGGAGAACCAACATTAATAGAATCACACATTCTGGACAGTTTAAAATAATATTTCAACATTTCCAAAATAATCTACATTGTGAATTCCATTGATAGAAAAAAATCTTTCCAATTGGTAGCTGGTTATGTATCAATAGTTGGTGATGTTACAAAGAATTAAGAGCATCTTCAAGTAAGGTAGGTGTATATGTCCTTGGGCCAAGTAGGTAGATTTGAGATATCAATTGTATGGAAATACCTGTGTGGAGATTAATGCTATCAACAATGACTAGCAGCTGCTCTATAACTTATAGTCTTAGAATTGAGGGATGAAGTTATAGATCTATGATCATACAACTAGTATATATCAGAAATAGGAATTGAAATGAGGTTTTTCTTCATTTAAGTTTCTGTACAATATACCATTCTGCCTTTCATCTAGTAGACTAACAAAGAGAAATCTGCTTAACATGGAAACTTCATCTGGAGTCACAGGAAAAAATGATGATATCCACATAAGGATATTAAGGGGAATATCCAAATATTATTTAATATTTCTTGCATTTGTTTATGAATTCTCCGTTCTGTTGCATGATCTATTTTTGTAAGAGTACAATATGGCATAGCAATTTTTTTTAATGTTCCTATTTGAAAGACCCCATAAGTCTTTTTGTTTGGTGGGGCAATAAGGGTTAAGTGACTTGCCCAGGGTCACACAACTAGTAAATGTCAAGTGTCTGAGGTCGGATTTGAACTCAGGTCCTCCTGAATCCACTGCACCACCTAGCTGTCCCCCAGACCCTATAAGTCTTTAAAAATATATCTCTTCAAAGGTTTGTTCACCTCTATATGTTACTTATTCTTTATCTTGCAAATAGATTTGCCCAGATCTGAAAGTGTAACATTAAAGTCCCCTACTCTTACTACCTTGCTATCTATATTTTTCAATATCCAGCTAGTTCCCACTTAATGTAAGTGGACTGTGCAGTAGAACTCTCTCTTCCCTTGTGGGACTCCTCCTCTACTTTGTAGCCCTTCTTAGTCAGAAGCTTTAGTACTTGGGGCCCAGAAGCCATGAGGGCTTCAGCAGCTGGAGCAACTTCAGTGCCTGGAGCCAAGGACCCCCTGCCTTGGGGTGGAACTTCAACCCCTCCAGAAACAGCCTGGGTCATGCCTTGAATTTTCATAATATAAATATGTGAAGCGAGAACTGTCAGTACATTTATCTTTTCCATCATAAATTAAATGCTATGTGATTGGGGATATTTCTTTTTAGTACTTATATTTAGTCATTGTCTCTGATTTTTTTAAACAATAATATACTTGCCTTGTTTATCTCTATTGATATTATAAATATTTCATTTTGTCTGATGGCATAATTTGAAAGCCTGTTCTTTTAGATTCACTTGATCCATTAAAAACTGTTTTAACCTATTATTTTGGTTCTTTATATGAAGTGAGAATTTTTTATACTTTTTTGGCTTCTACAGAAAAGCATTGTGGGGAAAATAAGACTTGATTTCACTTTTAAAACAGTGGAAACTCATATAGGAGAAATGGAAGGTTTTGAATTAAGCAAAATATGAGTTTGAATTTGAGGAGAAATATGGCAACTGAACTGAATCAAAATTTAAAAAAGAATAATATCCAGGTCCAATACACGTCTAGGTTTTACTTCTTAATTGAAAGAAGATCAAGAGCAAAGGTAATTAAGGAGGATATAGAAGGATTAAGGAAGATTAAGGAAGACTAAGGAGGATTTCAGACAGTTCTTGCTAGATTCCAATTTTTAATGAAAGTTGTACTTGAAGTAAAGAATTCTGGAATCCCTATTCAAAACAAAGCAAAACAAAACAACAAAAGTACGTGAAATTTACCGTATAGTACTGTGTTCTTTCTCTCTCTCTCCCTGCTCCTGCACCCTTTCTCCAATGACCTCCCACCCAACATCATAGAAACAAAAACAATGAAAAAAAACAAACCTCTCCAAGTAAAAACAGAACAGAAGTGGGGCAAGACTGCTATCACGTCTGCCAGGGCATAAAGAGGAGACCTTTGCCCCATGTACCCTCAGGTCTGGCCTTCTCAGGGTTCCAGCAACCCTTGTTTGTCCCCAGGCTGTGTTTTGCCCATCCTCCCCTGTATCCATGTGTGGCCCCCATATGTTTGCCTCTACCCTCATGTTCTTCCTTTCAGCCTGGGCCCCAATATGTTCCTCTTTCTGCTCTGGCTTTTCTTTCCTTAGCCCCCATGTATCCTTGAACAGTGTGCCAGGCCCCCTCCCTCCACAGGTGTGCTTCCCTCATCCTGTCTCCCTCCCTTCCCCAATGTGTGTGGGCAAATTCACTTTACATAATACTTAAGGTACTTCAAGGTCTGCAGAAGGGTTCTTTATGTAAAAGGAGAACTGTCCATAGTAGGTAAAACATGAGGAGATAGCCACAAGAGGGAGTCAGAGAAAGTAGATGGCAAGACAAGGCAAGGTAAGAAATGGCAAGTGGAAGTGAGGGTCCAACAAATTGATAGTGTGGATTAGAAGATGAATTAAATAGTTTAGACTCAGGAAATTGATGCAAAGTAGAAAAAGTTTCCAGTGTTTTAGTGGCGTTGTTGAGACAAAGAAAAATAAATTGATGGAGTTGTCCATTTATTAAGAAGGTACAATCACTTATAGACAATTTAGGGAGGTACTTAGCACTGAATGGTTCAATTAATTGAACTTTAATAAAAAGAATCATTAATGAAGATTCAGGTAAATTGTGCCGTTACTTCTATTGAGTGTGTGGTATGTGGACTTCAATTATAGGCTGATTTCTCCAAATGAGAAAAAGGTAAAGAAATTTTAAAA
This sequence comes from Dromiciops gliroides, assembly GCF_019393635.1. Lineage (NCBI taxonomy): Eukaryota > Metazoa > Chordata > Mammalia > Microbiotheria > Microbiotheriidae > Dromiciops > Dromiciops gliroides. Next base: position 261,497,506 of record NC_057865.1, read on the forward strand.
AATGATTCAATACTCCAAAATGTTATAAACATTCCTAAAGGAAACAAAAGCAAAGCTTCAAAGGGGAACAAAGGGAGGGTGATCAGATATCCAGGAAAGAGGAATGGACACATTTCATGATGATGGAAAGATAGAGAGAAAAAGTCAGGAAAAGGGCAGTTTGTTTTTTTTTTTTTTTTTAGGTGGGGAAGGGCAGTTTTACACTACAAACAAACATTTTTAGATGATCCCTGAAGAGGAGGGAATGGAATTATTTAAGGATGAAGAAATTGTCCTTCAAAGAATCCTATAGGAGAGTCATAGAAGGTAGGTAAGCAATTTCCTGCCCATGGCTACTTAGGCAGTTATGTGTCAACCTGATAACAATGACCTGGTGTCTTTCAAAGGCATGCATCTAACATCCACAGAGACCTTTCCCCACTACTAATTAAATTGGATGGCCATTTTCCACTTCTTTTGATCATCATGGGGACATAAGACACTACTAAAAAGTAGCTTTATTTTAAAAAGAAAAAAAAAAGTAGCTTTATAATAGACTATCAGTATACAATTTCTTCATTGATCATTCATGGACTTCATATGGCTATGTCACCTATTCCATTCTTTCCCTCACCTCTGACCAGTTATATTCTTCTACTACCCAGCATAGATTTATTCCTCTTTAGGGTGAGAAGAGTTAGCTCAATTTCAATTTTATTTCAATAAATCTTTATTAAGTACCTATAACATGTCAAGCACTATGCTTAACTCTGAGGATTAAAAATAAAAAAAAGAGTCCCTGTCCTTTTGGGGTAAAAAAATATACAAAATGATATAGAAGAGAAAGAGAGGTAATAATGGGGTATTCTGCATGGGAACATGATGTCCAGTGGATTCAAACTAAGTAGAGATACAGATAGAAAATGAAGACTTTATCCAGAAAATTCTGAATTCATTAAAAAAGAATAGCTTGGGGAGGAGTTTATTCCTCTGCCTTCCAGACCTCCAGTGGGTGGAGGTAACTAAGGTAGCTAAGATATTGGTATAAAAGCTGAGCCCATCTGCATGGTGATGAGATTTTAAGTGTTCAGTTTATTTGGGGGGAAGCATAATATATTCTGTGGAGTCAAAACATTGATGGGAAATGAAGAGGTTTAGTCCATGGTATTTCTGTTTGGGTTTCACATCTGATTCTTTAAATTGTACTTAAAGCTTTATCCCATTATCTCTGTCTCAGAGGCAATTTATTGCTTATTCTTTTCTTGATAATTGTGCTTAATCATCTCACTTATGATTCTGTTGTTTGGGATGTTTTTTTTTTTATTTTGGTGAGGCAATTGGGGTTAAGTGACTTGCCCAGGGTCACACAGCCAGTAAGTGTTAAGTGTCTGAGGCTGGATTTGAACTCAGGTACTCCTGAATTCAGGGCCGGTGCTTTATCCACTGCACCACCTAGCTGCCCCTGATACGCCTTTTTGAGTACTAGCACAAGCTGCTTTGCGTTTCAGAAAGTACTATTCCATTACCTCCAGTAATTCATTGTGACTGAAGAATAATCCTGCACTACTTATATTTTCTTTCACTTCCATTTAAAATTATTACTGGATGTTAATTTTTCATTGAAATTGTGAGAATTAGCTACTGGAATTTTGAAGTGTAAGTTTTCTTGTTTTCCGGGAATGAGTCTAAATTGTTATTTTTTTCCATTCAAAAGTTTTGAAACATTTCCTTGATTTTTTTAAAAAAATTAAATTATGTCATTCAGGTATTTTTTATTTTTCATATTTTTCTGGGACACCTATGATCCATAAACTATTTCCGCGTGTCCTACCTAAGTCGGTTTGGTTTTTATGGACTTCATGTTTGCTTCACATTGCTGTTTATGCTTTTCTTCTGCCTCTATACCCTATTTTGTGTGTTCTAATTATGCTAATCTCTACTTCACATCGATGAATGAAGAATTAATGAATAAACCATTTATTAGCTGTTTACTATAAACAAATCACTCTTCAATGAGCTGGGAATAGAGGGGCAGCTAGGTGGCGCAGTGGATAGAGCACCGGCCCTGGAGTCAGGAATACCTGAGTTCAAATCCGGCCTCAGACACTTAACACTTACTAGCTGTGTGACCCTGGGCAAGTCACTTAACCCCAATTGCCTCACTAAAAAAAAAAAAATTAAATTAAAAAAATAAAATAAAATAAAATGAGCTGGGAATATAAATAGAAAAGTAATACACTATCTGCTATCCAGGAGCTCGCATTCTGATAATGAGGGAGCAAGTTGGGTGGAGAGGTTAGATTATAGTAGCAAAACACATTTAAATATCTCCTCTTTATTCTTATTTTTAATCAGTTTTTTTATGTTGAAGCATTTGACAATGCTAATGATTGTATTGGCAAGGACTTTCTTCTTTAGATCTTTGATATGACTGTTGTACTCACAAGAGCAGTTACCAGGTTATATCATCAGAGGATTTGATTCCCATGATGAAGGCTGAGGTTACTGGATTGGAAGCATTTCAATTCCCAAAGCTTTGGGGTCCAGAGTACTGGGAAGGATCTATTAGGTTCTGAGGGGAGATGTTGGTCAAGATGTGGTAGTGGTTTACTTGTTTTGCACATGCTGCCTCCTGTTTCTTCCACAGGGTGCCTTGCTGTTTCAGCTATACTAGCTAGCCTTTCTTGTGTGTGATAGTTGGTTGACAATTATTGTAGATGGCTGTCCTCTTCTTCACAGGAGTTGTTTCCACAGATGATGTCTGGAAGCTAGGCTAGAAGCAGCAATAGTGGTCTGTGGTGAAGTGAAAGAGGGCATGGCAGGGAGGAGGGGTTGTTGCTTGTTCTCCCAAGGTTCTAGTACTAATTTATATAAAACATCTTTGAGATCATCTTCATTATGGACTTATTTTCTTTTTCCTAAATAGGTAATTGATTTCATATTTTAATTCTTTACTGAGTACTAATTTCTCATCTATATTAATTCTTAATATTTCCTTTTATATATTTTATTTCTCTTTGCAGCTCATAGGGTTTCTTGTTCACTATAGTGCTAGAGCATCCACTGAATTCTGTCTTTCAGTAGGCACTAGTGGTTTACTTTCCTTCATATTTTGTAGATTCTTTATTCTTTTTTTGAGAGTCTTCTTTATCTACTTGGCTTTTGGGCTTTGTGTTTTTTTTTCCCTTTGATACTTTTGATGATTTAGTCTTTTTCTTTTGTTCCCAATTTTGATTTACTAGCCTTTCCAATTTTCCCCATGAATGGACCCCCCCCCCCCTCTAAGGCTGGATTTTAAAGCTTCTTCAGTTTCCTGAGATGGAAGAATATGGGATTCATGGGGGGGTGGGGGGTGTTCTGCTTTGAGCAACCTCTGGATTAAGGGGAATCACTATAGGAGTAATCCTAGCTGGGATCCAGTGTCCTTTTTCTTTAAGGTTAACATAGTTACCTATATTAAGACCCTAGGAGATTCCTGACCATTTCCTTCCCTAGACCAAGCAGAAGCACCTGCTAGTTCTTGTGGGGGTGTAGTAGCATAAATGAACAATCACTATGGCAGTGGTGGGTTCTTTATGCTAGGGAATATCTACAAATTTACATATACTCATTGCCAAGGATGTAGAAATTTGTGGAAAAGTGAAACATCTAGGTATAATAATTTTATGAAATTAATTCACAAGGAATTTTGGTTCATTTCCTTTTGATTTAACCGTAATTATTATACATTTGGCACATAATTCCTTTTTAAGAAGGTTGAAGGAGTTGAGGTTTTCAAAAAGTGAAATATTTTCCATATTATTGGTCAAGTGACTCATTTTGCTGTTCAAAGGCAAAATAAGGTGAAAATAATAAAAGTGCTTAAAAAAAATGAAATCAATTCACAAAACAGTGTCATTGGGGACATGGAGGATAACAAGGACCCTACCTCATTTCATGATTTTATTCAGCAAATATTGTCTGGGAAACATCTTTTTTCAAGATTTATAAGATATCTATAGCCCACCCTTGGCATTTGCATCATTGCTTCATTCCTAGACTGTTATAATAGCCCCCTAATTGGTTCCCCAGCCTCAAATCCCTGTCCTTTCCAATCTATACTATATAAAACATGCTAAAATGTGTTTTGTATTGTTCAGGTCAGACCATGTCATTCCAATACTGAATAAATTCCATTATTTCCTTAATGCTTCTAAGATCAAATATAAGCTCCCAACCTCACATTCCAACCTTTTATATTAATTCCCATCCTACTCTCTAGGGTTCAACCAAACGAGGCTTTTTGCTTTTCTTTAGACTCAGTACTCTATCTGCTATCGCCATTCCTTTGAACTTGAATGTATTCTCTCTATTTTTGCTTATAATCCCATTTCCTTTAAAACTTGACTCAAGTGGTACTTTCTTCATGAAGCCTTTCCTTATCTTTCAGCTGCTCTTGTCTAAACCCCTCCCTCCCAATACCAGGTATTCTGGTATGTATTTATCTAGGAACATGTAGTTTCTCTAGTAGAACATAAGCTTTTTCAAGGCACAACTTGCTTCATTTTTGTCTTTTCATACTTAAAACCTAGCATAACACCTGGCCCATCATATACCAACATTTACTAAATGCTTATTGGCTGATTTATTTACTGATGTCCTGGAAATTACTCTAACCCAAGAGATCTTCAACATTTTGTCATGCTTTTAGACTCCTCAATATTAGATGGCATTATTTTTAAAATGACTTGTTTTATAGGGCTATCATGACAGCTTTGCACATCTTAAAGTGCTATATACATGTTATTGTTAGTTATTTTATCTAGTTTCAAATGAATTCAAATTTCAAATGCATTCATTATAAATCATCATATTTATAGTTTAATGGCACAGTCATGTTTTATGAATACATTTTATTATATCATGCATTTTTAACTATTTGAACAGCATTGTCTTGGGATCAGGTATAAAGCTGGAACAAAGAATGAATTTCTCCCGTGTGTGTGTGTGTGTGTGTGTGTGTGTGTGTGTGTGTGTGTGTTTTCTTCCCTTAAATTAAATGGCCTCCCAACATAAATATTCAGAGAAACATAAAGAGAAAGGTAGCTGTTTATACTTGTGAAGAAAAAAACAGATGAAAGAAAGTTAGCATTTCCCCAAAGAAAATATTTATTTTTCTGGTACTTTCAGTGGGCTGATCTTTTATTCTTTGAGTTGCAGTGCCACCTGGTGTTAGAAACTGGTAATAAAAACTTTTTTTGTATGATTAGTCAATTAGTAACTTAGATAAAGTACATGATTATTTGAGAAATATATCGGAATAGATACTTGGTCTCCCAGAAAAAGACCTGGATTCAAGTTCTGAAATTGATTCTTATAATTAAGTGACAGCTGAAAAATTACAACTTTCCAGTGCTCTAGACAAGTCCCTAAGTCTCCAGGTTGCAGGAAGTTACTGACTTATATTGGTAAGACAGTTGTCTCTTCTCAGAAGAACCCTACCAATGAAATCACGGGTTGCATTTACTCCCTAGGTACATGTTCATAGTGAATAGTACAGGAGGGCTAGATACAGTCTAGATGTATTTTCTAAAATAGGAAATGATGGAAAATGAGGTAAGGCAAACCAGAAAAATAATGCCCATTAACAATCTAACAATACATATGGAAAGATGGCTTCATGTAACAAAGGTCAGAAAGAGAAAAAAGGTTAATTCTTGGCCAGGCACAGAAAAGAGCATCAAACTATGTAGGATGTTCCTTGTGACTATCCATGCTTTATATTAAATGCTATTTTTAGGCATTTTGGCCTAAAAATCATCATCATCTTACTCCTCTTCCTCTTCCTCCTCCACTACCACCACCATCTTCTTCTACTACCACCATCATCATCTACCACCACCATCATCATCTACCACCACCATCATCATCTACCACCATCTTCTACCACCATCATCATCTACCACCATCTTCTACCACCACTATCATCATCTACCACCATTTTCTACCACCATCATCATCTACCACCACCATCATCATCTACCACCATCTTCTACCACCACCACCATCATCTACCACCACCACCATCATCTACCACCACCACCATCATCTACCACCACCATCATCATCTACCACCACCATCATCATCTACCAACACCATCATCATCTACCACCATCTTCTACCACCACCATCATCTTCTACCACCACCATCATCTTCTACCACCACCACCATCTTCTACCACCACCACCATCTTCTACCACCACCACCATCTTCTACCACCACCACCATCTTCTACCACCACCACCATCATCTACCACCACCATCATCATCTACCACCACCATCATCCTAGTAGGGGTAGGTTCTAGCTAATTAAAGCTTTATTTCATTAAATAACAATACTATCATTTCCACCTTGAATTCATATATCTCCTTTCTTCTTGTTGTCTGTCTTTCATTCTTGAAGAGGACCATGATATTGGGGTGATGTCATAATGTACAGTTATTTGGGAGAGTTGTGAAAAGTCATCAGCCTCCCTCTCTCCTCCAGATCCATCTGGGTCCAATGGTAAGCAATATATCAGGATGACTGGAGGTGTCCCTGGATGTTTAAGGCATTTGGGGTTAAGTGACTTACCCAGGGTCACAGAGCTAGTAGGTTCCTGTTTGTTTTTCCTGGGGGTCACAGCCTAAGTGAGTTCTTTCTGAGCCTGGTTTTATTTTAATTCCTACTTACAGTGCCCAAGGATCTGTCTTTTTTCAGGGGGGTGTTGTTTCAGGGTCCCTCCTCTTGTTTTGCCTTTAGTCTGAGGGTCTGTTCCTGACATGATATTCCCTCCTCTAAAACCATAAATTTAATTTTAAATGTTTTACCCCAGATGCCAGCAATATTACTCTAACAGTGAAAGTGCTATGGTGAAGGAGAGTTATGAAGAGGTGATCTAGATAAAAAAAAATTACTTCATGGATTAAATTGGCACAGAAGAAAAATTTTTTCTCTCCTTGGGAGAGTAAAAATCCCTCAAAACTCTGCTTGATCCTGCTTCTCCAATGGAGGGTGAAGGGTGTGCTCTTTGGATAGTGCTTGAGGAAGAGTCTATCCTTTGTGATATGGGCAGCTAGGTGGTAAAGTGGAATAGAGCACTGGCCCTGAAGTTAGGAGGACCTCAGTTCAAATTTGACCTCAGACACTTTAGCTCTGTAACCAACCCTGGGCAAGTCACTTAACCCCAATTACCTTAAACACCTGGAGTCCTCTCCTGTAGTCCTGATGTATATCTTACTGATGGAACCAGATGGGTCTGGAGGATATAGTGAGGTTGGTGACCTTGAACAGCCCTCCCTCATTAAATCTAATTCAGTTGAAGTCATGACATCACCCCCCAAAGGACAAACAACAACAACAACAATCATTTGTGATCAGCTCTTACCTGCAAAGTAGTGTAGAACAATTGAAATGGTACTTGACATGAAGTCTGTTCTGAGGATCTGAGTTCAGACTACAATTCTGACATTTTCTATTTTGGTGACCTTATACAAGCACTTAACTCATGTATCAGCGTCCTCAACTATAAAATGAAGTGGTTGGCTTCTCTGATCTTTAAGATTGCTTATATCTCTAGAGCTAGAATCAAATTATTTTTTTCCTAGAATATTCCTGAGACTGCATCTGTCTATGTAAATGTATAAAGGTTCTCACAATTAAATCTAAGCTATTTTCCATTGACTCATTCAGCTTACTTGATATTCATCTCTACAATAGCATTATTGAGAAAGAGATGGATTTGTAGGATATAAGCTCTGTGAGATTTAAAATTGGATATTAGATCATAAATCTCCCCTACTTAACTTTTCCCTAAATTTATCTCCCAGACTAGTAAATGGAAGAAGCTTCTGGTTTTCTAGTTAGAGCTTTTATTGTATGGTAGTTACAAGGTGATGTTGATTAGAGGGATAGGAAAGTAGAAATACAAAGCAAATCATCTTAAGTCTAAGCTTGGTCTATATTCCGTATAAAACTCACCAAAAACCCAAGGCCACCTTTGGGGGGAGAGAGAGAGAGAGAGAGAGAGAGAGAGAGAGAGAGAGAGAGAGAGAGAGAGAGAGAGACCTAGACCGAGTCAAGCGTGTGCTGCTAACCGAGAGCCGGGCCGAGTCGAACTCCAGTCAGCGTCTGTCTGTGCAGCGCAGTCAGGAGACCAGTGGAGCAGGAAAAGCACCCACTTCCGTTCTCTCCTTGCCTTTTAAGCTCCCACCCCGGAAGTTGAGTGCTCAGCAGACAATCTGGCGTGCGTTGCAGGCCGACTGGTGTGCGTAGCTCATGCCGTTCTTCTCCTCCCCAAAAGGGTGGTCCTAAAAAAAAACTGGTGTCTTTCAGTTATCCTAACCAACTGTTAAAAAACTCATTTTTTTTTTTACCACAGCTCAATGAGAGTTTACAATTCCAGTCACATGTAGTCATTTTATCTCTCTCTCTCTCTCTCTCTCTCTCTCTCTCTCTCTCTCTCTCTCTCTTTCTCTATCTATCTCTATCTCTATCTCTATCTCTATCTATCTATCTCCATATAAAATAATTAATAAGTAATGTGATTTAGGGTTTTCATAACCCTATCTTTGCTTCATTATGATCAGAATGAAAAAAATGTAAGCTTAAAAGCCTAAGAGAAGATGGGTGTGTACTTTGAGAAATAATTGAACAAACAAGAAGAACTCTGACCACAGGGATCATTTATTGAAACTAAGTAACTAGGCCGTCCTTCTAATAGCTTCCCCATACCCACGTGGGTTTGGCCAGATTATAGTGGGGACAACCCCTGTGGGTGTGCTGAGCCAATTGGAGACTCAGCATGGCTAAGAACCGCCCCTCCCCTTCCTGTGGGGGAGTCAGATTCAGTTGCATACCATTCAAGAGGTGGTTGGAGAGGGTTCTGAGGGCAATAGGGAAGGATGGCAGGCAGATAATTATAGGAGCTGCTGGTGTTTGACCTTCAGGCAAACACAGAAGAGACTACACAGCTAATTCTTAGAGCTACAGATTTCCGGTGTGGTGAGTTTGTTTTGTTTTTTGAGGCAAAGCTAGCTCTTTGGAACTGGCTGGGCTGGAGGCAAGTTCTGGTGCCTGGGGCCTTTTTACCTTAGAGATTTGTACATTGTTTCTAGTTCTATTAATCTCACTTGTGTTTTAAACTTGTTACCATTAATAAACCTGTAATTTGTTTTTTTGAAAGAAGATGTTTCTTTTCTTACCCCAATATTAAGGTGAGCTGCCCAATTAACTCATCTCATACTAAATTTGGCCCTTACAGCTATTTTTTTTTTCTTTACTGGATTGTTAACTTGCTTGGACCCCAAAATAATTGTTATGGGGAAGGGATACAGAATCAGAGGTGATTTAGCCCCACCTGTCCTGAAATCCCTCTGTAACACACCTGATAAGTTGTCATGCATTCTTTGTTTTAATAGCTGCAGTAAGGTGGAAGCTTCTACCATTGATGTTTTTGTGTCATTTCAGTCAGAGCTGTAGCAAGCACAGGGCCAACTAGGCCCAACTTCAGGGCACTTCCATGGGGGAAGTGTTGTGTTTTGCCATCTTGTTTAGCCTTCCCATGAATATGACTACTTTATTTTCCTCCTGAGGCTCAGAAACATATGGACCCACCCCTTTCCTTGCCCACCATGCTCTCTCCCTTTGATCATGCCTCCCCCATCTATGTATACTGCCCTTTGGTTCTCTATATCACAATACTGACCTGACCCCAATTCTCCCAGCCCCCTGAAGTAAATTTGCCAAGTTTAAGTAAGTTATGACTTTAGCTCTAAATATTAGAATGTAATTTTTCCTCCTTGCATCAAGGCTGACTGAAATACTTTGTATATTTTACCCATTGCTAACTAGGTCTACCTTCTGGTAAAAAGAAGTCAATACCGATTACATGTTGTTCATCTTTCATTTTCAAAGGGGACCAATGACATCACTGGGTGATATCTTGACTTGCATGTAAATTGGATATAAGTGAGACAGAGTTGAACAAAGCTTTAAGCTTCACTCTCCCTTCTAGAATCATTCAAGTCCAGTAGCTAGGTCTCATCTACCTATTCCACCATGGAGTCTTCTAGTACTAAGGGTAGACATCTCCCTAACTTACTAATGAGTTTGAAGCCTGTCAGTGACCCTCTGTTGAAATGGCTCTACCAGGGTGTGGCCACTGGTGAGAGTTAGGTATGAAGTGGTGGATGAACACCAAAGGTGGATGAACAGCTCTGAAAAAGGCTCATCAAGTCATCACACCAGAGGTGCTAGTCCTCTCTCAAAACTCCATATACTCCAACTCTTCTATGTGCCATTGGTCTAAATGCATGAAGATGTTTATCTTGTACCCATTAAATCTTCTTACATAAGAACAAACAATAATATTGATTGAAACCTTTTCTCTAATGTTAGTTTACAGGGTTTATAGGGATAAGGTAAACATCAAGGCAAGCTTTGTAGGGGAAAGAAGAAGAAAGACTTGTCATAATACAATGAATGCTCTGATGGGAATGAGGGGAGAGATGGATAATAGACAACAGGATTTGGTTTGTTGACTGAATGTATTTATATTTCTTGTCTTTAAAAAATAATAGCATGATTTTGCCACATTCTTTCTCACCATCTACTCTTCTCATAAAACATTTATACTTACCTAGTACTCTTAGCAATAGAGTGAATGTCCCCATTTGATTAACCTAAGGGCTTTCCTTTGGGTTTGGTTGAGTAATTTGTATTCCAGGAGAAAATGTCAATGGATAGAGTGCTGGATTTGAAGTCAGTGGGGTCTGTCTGGGCTTGAATCTCACTTATGTTACTATGTGACAATGAAAACAACCACCACCACCACCACCACCACACTCCATCTCTCTAAATGCCAATTCTCTCATGTATAAAACAGGGACAATCATATTTGTAATAGAAACCTTAAAGGGTTGCAAAACTCAAATGATATGTGTAAAATACTTTGCAAACAATAAAGGCATACCCATCATTTAGGAACTGTGATTTTTTTTAATCTAAGAGCAGAGCATTACATTTATTTCTATTATACTATCCTCACCATATTTTTGCTAAATAGTATATATTCCAATTATATCATGTTAAAGTTAGCCCCTAATTGTAGCTCATCATGTCCTTTTGTGATTCTAATTCTGTCAGCTAACATGGTTGCTTCCTGTCCCACCATTGCCTCATTTGTAAATTTGATAAGATTGTCATCTGTGTGTTTATTCAAGTTACTGATTAAAAAAAAATGTTAAGGTAGGCAGCTAGGTGGTGCAGTGGATAAAGTACTGACCCTAGATTCAGGAGGACCTCAGTTCAAATCCAGCCTCAGACACTTGACACTTGTTAGCTGTGTGACCCTGGGCAAGTCACTTGACCCTCATCACTGCCAATGTGTGTGTGTGTGTGTGTGTGTGTGTGAAGAGCAAAGATCAAGCCCTGTAACAAACATATCACTATAGATCTCACTCCAAGTTTTTGTAAATTATTCAGTTAATGATCTTGGCAAATTGAACTAATATTGAATATAAATCAATGGGGCATCTAGGTGGCACACAGAGCACTGGCTCTGGAGTCAAGATGACCCAAGTTCAAATATGACCTCAAACACACTTACTATCTGTGACCTTACCTTAAACATCTGGGTCCATATCCAGTTGTCCTGATATATATTTTGCCCTGACCCAGATTGCTCTGGAAGAGAGAGAGTGAAGTTGGTGATTTTGCACAACCCTTCCTCACTTAAATCTAAATCACTGTAAGTCATGACATCATCCCAATGTCACCAAATACTCTCTTTGTTTAACAAATTAAATTTCTGGAGGGTAGTGATGGTTATGTTTGTTGCCGTAGTTTTTCTTGAATCCCCAGGAAGGAACACAGAGCCTTGTAGAAAACAACTACTAATAAAATGTTTTATGGATTTGTTGAGAATTTTTATTTTAATTTAGTTTAACATGAAGATTTACCGCTAAAAATAAAAAAAAAGAATGATTTTTATTTTTTACTAGAAATGCAATAAAATGAGGCTCTGCTAAGGGAAAAAAATAACTTGGACTTGTTAGTTTAGTTCCATAAAATACAAGAAAATTGATTACATGAAATGCTCACATATATTGAAAGCCACTAGGTGTCAGCGCTACTCCAAGTATTTATAATAGAAAAAATATTGCAAATGTTTTCAAGCATTTTAAGAATTGACCATTTGTGTCAAAGGTTTCATTTTGTTGCTGGTAATAGCCATGATGGTGTTGTTAAATTTTCTCTGCAGTTCATTTCAACAAAACATTTATTCTTCTTGTCCTAATTTACCAGGAATTTCTTAAGGAAAGATTTAATGGTTTTGATCTCTTGTGGTGTCAAACTTTCTTCTGCAGTAACATGTGTATGTGTGTATGAGTATATGTGTGATTGTGTGATTGTGTGTGTGTACACAAGAAGATAATATTTGAAAAACACTTAAAATAGTGCCTGACCCATAGTAGTCAATTAAAAAATGATTTTTCCAATCCCTTCCCCCCCAACCATACTATTATAATCCATTCTTTCCTTTCACACATTCTCCCCCCAAACTACAATGTCCCAGATATTAGAGCTACAAACCTCAAAATGATTCTTTTCCTGGCCATTACTCTTTCTTTTTATATTCCTGTCTCCATCTCTCTATTTCTTTCTCCATCTAGATATCTCTGACTGTATTTCTGTCTGTCTCTGTCTCACATTGAGTCTGGCCACTTTTGAGGAAGAGGATATTTGTGATTTCAAGTAGCAGTATATATATATATATATATATATATATATATATATATATATATATATATATATATATATATACTTCTCTCCCCCCACCCCCTTTCCAATTTGTTTAGAGTTATTCCCAGCTATACATAGCAAAGAAAGTGAAAAAATAAACAAAAGCAAAGATGGTCAGCCCCACCTCCCATTACTGTTCATGTTCTTCAAGGATTCCTGAGCTTTTTTACTATTTACAAGAAGAAATGGAGTGATGAGCTTCTCAAACTTAGCCAGACTGGTCTTCAGACAACCAATACACAGTCCATCACTTGACCAATACTTGAAATCTATTCAACTTGATAGGCTCAGCCAGAAAGGAATAAGAAGAATTATGGAGTATGGTAAAGCATAATGGAATTAGAATTATAAGACCTGTGGAAAGGTTTAAGTTCATTCTCTCTCACTTGGTACAGTTATCCCTTCCACATTGTGCCTTTCCCCATTGTGGTTTCAATATATTACATGTTGGCATAAGAAAATAAGAGGGAATTCTTTACACATTCTGCAGAAACCCTGAACAACACAAAGAGGTCAGAAGATGACAGAAAAAATTGAGAAACTCAGAAATACATAAAATATATGTGTAGAATTGTATAATTTTAAACATAATTTTACAATAAGGTACTCTAAAAATCCCATGAAAGAAGAAAAAAATAAAACTTCTTTGGGACAAAGGGAAAGCCCCCCCCCCCCCGCCCAAATTACACAGATTTTTGAGTAAAATCATGAAAAATCATAGGGGCGCTGTTCCACTAACCCAGTGATGAGGAAGGGAAAACTGTCCTGGTGGGAACTCAGGCAAATCTTTGAATCTTAGTTTCTTACTTTTGAATTAAGGACATTCTACTAGATGACATGGTCCCTTCCACCTCTAAATTCATGATCCTTGGATGTCATAGCATCAAAATATACCATATGATGGTGAAGAATTAAATTTTTAGTAGGGGCCTACACAGCCACAATGTGGAATAAAAAAGGATCATTTTTGTTCTTATTCAGTCATGCCTGACTCTTCATGACCCCATTTTGGGTTTACTTGGCAAATTCCTTTGCTATTTCCATCTATAACTCATTTCACAGAAGAGGAAACTGAGGCAAATAGGATTAAGTGACTTGTCCAGCTAGTGAAACCAGATCTGAACTAATGAAGATGGATCTTCCTGATTTCAGGCCACCTAGCTTCCCAGAAGTTGCAAAGAAACCAATCCTTACTTGATGTAAGAGAGAACTTTCTAACAATAAGAGCACACCAACAGTGAAATGAATTAACTTTGGAGATAGCACTTTCCCTCTCATGAGAGATCTTTAGTCAAGGTCTGGATGGTCACTCATGCTGTAGGGGGCATTCATTGTTAAAGAGTGGGTTGACAAATACATCCCAAAAAAGAGAAAAAGACTTATTTGTGCAAAAATATTTATAGCAGTTTTTTTTGGTTTGGGTGGGTTTTAAAAATATTTATTTATTTATTTATTTATTTGTTTGTTTGTTTATTTATTTATTCATTCATTCATTCATTCATTCATTTATTTGTTATTTATTTATTTATTTATTCATTCATTCATTTATTTATTTATTTATTTATTTTTGGTGTCTAAGAACTAGAAATCAGAGGAATGCCCTTCAACTGGAGAATGGCTAAACAAGCTGTGGTATATAATGGTGATGCAATATTATTGTGCTATAAGAAATCACCAGCAGGATGATTTCAGAAAGGCCTGGAAAGACTTACATAAACTGATGCATAGTGAAGTGAGCAGAACCAGGAGAATGTTGTATATACTGACAGTGGTATTGTTTGATGAAGAACTGTGAATAATTTAGCTATTCTCAGTAATACAATAATCCAAGACAATTCTAAAGGACTAATGATAAAGCATACTATCCACATCCAAAGAAAGAACTGAAATTGATTGAACAAAGACTGAAGCATGTAATTTTCAACTCTTTCATTTTTTTGTTCATTTTCTTACACAAAATGACTAATATGATAATATTTCAGATAATTGCCCATGTCTAACCTATATCTGATTGTTTATCACCTCAGGGAGGGGATAAGGGAGGGAGAGGAGGAATGGAATTTGGAACTCAAACTTTAAGTATAAATGTTTATTATCATTTTAAAAAGAATGGGTTGAATGAGATGACTTCTGAACTCCGCTCTAGTTCCAAAATACTGTCATTTCATGATTATGGTTCTGTGTTCAGTTGAGTCAACTGGAACCAAAGAAATAATAGATCAGATGCTCAAATGTATTCAATTGTCATGGAATCTCATCTTCAGGTTACTTTTCAGGCAGGAATGGGAATGATTGTTGGGGAGCCTTTCCAGTTAGAAGCCTCTCCTAAGAGCCATTGCTAATCACTCACTGCGAGAATTCTGATCTAGCTACTGTTGAGTTCTACTGCTGAGGACAGTAGTTGGTATATAAATACTTCTAACTCATGTCCCCCTTAAATCTACAACAGGTGAACCATGTCTAAGTCTACTTTTAGTGCTTTAAGAGACAAATTCAGGGGCAGCTGGGTGGTGCAGTGGATAGAGCACTGGCCCTGGATTCAGGAGGACCTGAGTTCAAATTTGACTTTAGATACTTGACACTTACTAGCTGTGGGACTCTGAGCAAGTCACTTAACCCTCATTGACCCGCACAAAAAAAAAAAAAAAGACAAATACAGTAGCAGTAAGGAAAGGAGAGCAATGGTATACTCCTTTCCATGGCTTTCAAAGTCAATTCTACAATATTGTTAAAAGTATCTAGGTTTTGGGGGACTTCAAAAGTTCCTTGGTACTAGGCCCTGGATTTGGAACATTATGGTAGATGTTGTTGTCCCTATTTCATATATGAAATGTATTTTTTTGGGGGTGGTGGTGGCAATGAGGGTTAAGTGACTTGCCCAGGGTCACACAGCTAGTAAGTGTCAAGTGTCTGAGGCCGGATTGAACTCAGGTCCTCCTGAATCCAGGGCGGGTGCTTTGTCCACTGCACCACCTAGCTGCCCCTCATATATGGAGTGTCTTAGAGAAGCTAAGTGAGTTGCTTAATGTCTCCTATGTAAAAAATAGAGGGGGAAGGAGCAAACCCTAGATCTATCTTTTTCACAGCAAAATTATGCCCAGGATAAGGACTTCTCTATCTTTTTTTTTTCCTTTTGGTCTTCCTTCAGAGGTTCTATTGTTTCATCTATAAATATTACTGTTTCCTAGTCTGGGGGGTGGCTAGGGGCTGGGGAGAGATAGGGAGAGATGGAGAGACAGAGATGGAGTGATTTGACTTAAGTCATAATTAAAGCTCAGCTATAAATTTTCTACGTGAGGAGTTATTTGACTTAGGTAGGCCTCAGTTTCTTCATGAGTAAAATGATTGTTCATTTAAATCATCTCTCTGGTATCTTCAAGTTCTAATAATTTTTTTGACTCTGTTACTATATTTACATACAGTGACCAAATTTGTAACATGTTGGTAGTATGGGAATTGAGATAAAAAATGGATTTTAAAATATGTATAATATGAAAGTTCTTTATATAATTAAAAGTACTATCTTTATCTATTCTAGCTTGAACATTGTTTACATAAAGATGGTTGAAACTGTGTCAAAATAGAAAATGTTGTACTTTTGTTGTTACTAATTTATTTTCATTTAGGCTCAGCTTAAGAGGAAGGAGACATTGACATATTTAACAGGGATTCTTAATCTGGAGTTTAGGAATTTGGTTCTTTTTAAATTTTAGATATTATTTATTTAAAAATATTTTTCATAATTATTTTTCAATATGATGGGTTTCTCTTTGTAATACAATTTATTTTATATATTTTAAACCATCATTTCTAGGCATTCTAGCCTGCCACAGACATCCATGACAGACACAAAAATATCAAGAATCTCCAGTGGGAGTCATGAGTTTTCCTTCTATAGAAATTAAGGGAAGAGCACAAAATAATCTCCCTTGAAAGGATTAGGAATTAGGCAAACTAATTTGAGTCTCTTTCATAGGATTCTTTCATTGATCATTTTATCTAGCATAATATATAAAATATAATAGCACATAGTAAGAACTTAAGAAATTCTTTTTAATTGATTGAAGACATCAGTGATCAGTGATTTTGTCATTGTGGATTCTGCTTCTCTGAACATTGCAAATGACCCTTCTATAACCCCTTAGAGTTTTGAGAGTTGCTGTGGCTTAAAGTCACTTATGTAGTGTTTTCGGAATTTATTAAGGGTGATTGTGAGATTTACTAATAATGTGCAGGATAAGGGTGTGAAAGTTCACCCTGAACTCTGCTCTGGTAAGACCACATCTGGATTCAATTCAATTGATTTCAATTCAATTCAATAGATATTTATTAAGCAACTAACTTTGTGCCAGGTACTGTGCTAAACACTGGGAAGATAAAAAACAAAAATTAAGATGGTTCCTGTCTTTCAGGGGGTAAACAATACACAAGAAGAAAATTGAAAGGGGAATGAACTATTGGTCTGCTGCTGTTGATGATGCTTGATTTTCCTAGGTGTCAAAACCAGGTAGAAAAAACATACTTGGGAAGTTCTGAGTCCAGCATAAAGGAAGGCTTTGGGAGGAGTTTAATTCTCTACCCTCCAGTCAGAGAGGAGAGACAAATGAGTCAGTTAAGAAGGTAATGTGTAGGGGCAGCTAGGTGGCGCAGTGGATAGAGCACTGACCCTGGATTCAGGAGGATCTGAGTTCGATAGAGCATTGAGCTCAAAATCAAAGACTAGTTTCCATGAGTTCAAATCTGGCCTCAGACACTTACTAGTTGTGGGACCCTAGACAAGTCACTTAACTTGGTTTGCCTCAGTTCCTCATCTGTAAAATGAGGAAAAGGAAATGGCCAAACACTGAAGTGTCTACCAAGAAAACCAAAAAATGGGGTCATGAAAAGCAGGACATGATTGAACAACAACAACAATCCTATCTATCTGGAATATTTTATTTAGTTCAGGCTACGGAATTTGAAGAAACTAGTTGGTAATCTGGTGAACATCCATAAAAGAACAACCAGAAGGGTTTAAATAAATGCCATATGAGGACTTTTTGAAGTCTGAAAAAGAGAAGATTCAAGGAGGGTAGAGGGATGTGTTAAGGGGCTAAAATTCTAGCTAGTCTGTCTAAAATATCTAATGAGTGGTCGCCAATAAATTATAAGCTTTAGCAAGAGTTAGGCTTTTAAGCATTTATTAAGGAGAATAAGAATTTGGTAAAGAGAGAGAGAAAGGCCTAGATTCCTATCTATTAAAGGGAGAGCACATTTCTAGCTCTGCTCTCCACCAGAGTCCAAAGGAAAAGAGAGTGAGACAGAGCGCCAGTCCCTTCCTTCCTCCTCCCACCAGCTAGGGTCACTTCCTGACTCCAAAGAAAAGACACATGTTCTTGCCCTCAAAGACCTTCCTTTTATGGTGGAACTTTTTTTACAGTAAGTCTCCAGCAGGTGGCATCATTCCAATCATTACAGATGATAGCTGTCTTTTATATCTGATGGACCATGGCATGGAAGAGGAGTTAAGATGTATTCTGTTTGACCCAAGAAGGCAAAAAGAAGAAAGGATTAAAATTGCAAAATGGCAAATTTAGTGTTTAGTTTTTTTTTTTTTTTAATGAGAAAGAAAAGAAAAAAAAAAGACCTTCTTAATGTTTGAAGCTATCCCTAAGTGTGATAAACTGCCTTGGCAACTAGTGGGTTACCCTTCATTGAAGGTCTTCATACAAAGTTATGTAAAAATTTGTCTGGTTTGTGTACTGGGCATTCTTTTCCAAATACAGGTTAAGTTAGATGATCATTTATATCCCTTGCATCTCTGAGATTCTATGAAATGTGGAAATGGCTCAATGAATTTTTCAGGTTTCATCTGCCCATTTTGAACCATTTAGACATAGCTGGCCTGGATTTCTGAATTTATTGTTTTATTTACCAGCTTCCTTATACTAGATAAGCATATACCTCAGAGGCAATATTTATTATGCATATTTAATATCAAGTGTTTATAATGTACTTGGTGCTCCACAGAACACAGAAAACCATGAGGAATAATTAATTGATAATTGTAAAGTAGCTTGGAAATATAATGGGCTTTATAAATGCTAAATAATAATCAAAGATAATTCTATCCACTTACCAAGCTGGTGCCTTGAGCACTAATTAATGTTTGAAAAGTGATTTGAGCATGGAAATTGTTTAAAAGAAAAATTATTATTATTATTCAATTGAAATCCCTTCCTCTCTCCCCTCCCTTTCACCAAACCAGCAAATGAACCAGTGCTTTGGGAAAAGTTACTGTTCAGAAAATTCAGATGAGACAACTATGGAATGTTACATCTAATGTGGTCTCACAGCAGGTTAGTTTTTGTATTTGAACTTCCTGAACTTATTCTGAATTTAAGGTTTTACTAAACTAAGAAAAATATCCTCTGGCTGGCATGAGTAAGAATTCCTTCATTTGTTTATTTTTACTGTTAGCGGTATATTAATTATCAAATATGATGCCTAAAGAATCATTGTCCAAATTCTTAAATCTTATCCTTATAGGGTAGGACTTGGGTTTAATTAAAAACTAAGCTACTTTTAATAAGTCACTTATCCGATGTGGGTATCAGTTTCCTTATTTGTAAAATGAAGCAGTGAGATGAGATGATCTCTAAGGTCCCTACTTACTTTAAATCTATTACCCTAAGATCCTGATGGTACAGTGGATAGAGTGTAATTCCTGGAGTCAAGAAGATTCATTTTCCTGAGTTCAAATCTGGCCTCAGACATTTACTAGCTGTGTGATCCTGGACAAGTCATTTAATCCAGTTTGTCTCAGTTTTCTCATCTGCAAAATGAATTGGAGAAGGAAATAGCAAATGACTCCAATATCTTTGCCACGAAAACTCCAAATGGGTTCTCCATTTATCAAGCATGACTGAAAATAACAAAACAAGAACAGCCTATTTGTCCAGGTGTTAGGGTAGCTTTGAAAATAATCATGCAATTCTCTATTAATCTACATTGATATTCATAATAAGTCACAACCAAGTTGGCAAGAAGACTTAAGCTACTCTTAACTTTGAAGCCAAAAGAAAGAACATATTGGGAGAAGATAGGCAGGTCTGCATTCTGAAGAGTTAGCTCTGTACATTTCACTTAAAAGAAGAAAGCATTCTAAGTCCCTTTAGAAGGTTTTATATATGGTAATATATGTTATTAATTGTTAGAGAAACACAGGTGTTATCTCAGTTCTAAGGAGATGATATCAGTGGCTGGTGAAGCTATCTCTTCTACTCATTCTGTGACATTAAGCAGCACGTGTTCTCCAAATGGATAACTGTAGGATAAGAGCCACCACTGTACCACTAAAAAGAGAAAACAGTACCCACACCCAACTTCTTTAACCAAATGAAGCTTATTAAAGAATATAGCATACCCAGCCAAGGCCTAAGATGATACTTGAATATGATTACAGTGAATGTTCTTCCAGGACTGTAATGTGACTTCATGTATCATCAGCTATTCCATTTACAAATGGACAGAATTGAATCATCATTGTAGTGTTCTTCATCAATAGTCATCTTGAGTAGAGTGTATTTTCAATAGAATACAGTTTGCAGCTCAGTTCTTGCTTCTGAAGAGAAAAAGCCTTGCTTCTGATGAAATATATCGGTCAATTCTTACTTTTCAATCTGATCTTGAAAGTTTGGGCAGATTCGATTGTCCAGAATACATAAGGATGAGATTGAGGACAGTGTTTCTGAAATCATTATTGGTCTTTTTGGTAGCTCAGTCTTAACACATTCCACACCCTTAGGCACAGGAAGTTATGTTACTGGATAAAAGAGTGATAGGGAGAGCTTATAATTAGTCTAAGGATGGAATTCTTCTAGGAAACTTGGGAAGTCCTTGTTATTTAAAGGTGAACACCCTGCTCAATTAAGGTGCTTACAATAATTCTGACATAAATATTAATATTTGAAGAAAATGAACTGTTCTAATCTTAGAATGGGTTGTTTACAAAAGTTATAAAATAGGGTGGCAGTAGGAATTGTTGGAAACTTTTTTTTTTCGGGGCAATGAGGGTTAAGTGACTTGCCCAGGGTCACACAGCTAGTAAGTATCAACTGTCTGAGGCCGGATTTGAACTTAGGTCCTTCTGAATCCAGGGCCAGTGTTTATCGACTGTGCAATCTAGCTGCTCCCTGTTGGAAACTTTTGATAGATCATCTAAAGGGTTATGAGCTATTATGCTTTACTACAAAGAAAACTATTAATTCTTTACATGCTAGTACAAAAAAAACTTTAAACACTACTCTTAATACAAGTGTTTTTTTTGTTGTGGCATCTAGGTAGCATTGTGGATAGCATGTTGGACTTGGTTCAGGAAGATCTGAGTTAAAATCTTGTTTTAGACCCTCACTAGCTATGTCAGCCTGGGCAAAGCATTTAACCTCTCAGCTGCAGGTTTCTCTGTAAAATGGGGCTAACGATAGCATTTGCCTTACCTTGTTTCTATGATCAAATAAGATACCATATATAAAGCATTTTTCTAACCTTAAAATTCCATATGAGCTGTTATTATTTCCTACTCATGAAGGAAATCTTCCAAGATATAAATTCAACAGGTCATTCCATATATACATAAGAAATGGATCTAATCCCACACATTGCCTGAGACTATCATTTAATCTCTATTTCTACAGGCAGAAATTCATCAAGAACTTCAAATTTGTTAAACATCTCAAATCATTAGGAAAATCTCCATAATCACATAAGTCATTGGCCAAGAATAAGCCCCCTCCCCACCAGAATGTCAAAGAATCTAAGGTGGTAGGTAACAAAAACTGTAAAATCTGCATTATTTGGGTTTTGTTTGTGAATGCCTTTATTGCTTTTTCCCCCTCAGAGATTCTGAAATGTTGTGTTTCCAACTCCTTTCCTTTCATTCTATAAGAACTGTAGTTTTGACTTGAGGAGACATGTTGGATGTAATTTATTCACCTTTCAATCTAGATTGATTCTGCAATCTAAGAGATACAGAGGCAACTTTTAGATCTACACTCTTCTTACCATCTTCTTAAAACTGATCATTTTAACAAGTATCTTTGATTGCTCCATTGTTGTTCAGAACTACCTCTAGTTTCTCATATTTATAATAAAATGCAATTTGGGAAATCCTGTCGCTAATCAAAGGTATATATATTTTCTATTTTGTACCTAGGTAGAGATTTCATCTCTCTAGATTTTTCCTGTTTAAGGTCAGCAGAAAAGAAATATCTTTTTTTTGGAAGTCTCTTCAACTGCATTGGCATTGTGGTCAATTTATCCAGTTAAATGGATGAAAAATTATGATTGGCATAGGTTTTAATCTGTGAAAAGCAGAATTGAGAGGACATATGATACAAGGATCCATAGCTGCAAGATCATTTGAAGGCATGTTTAGGCAAATAGAAGACTTGGACACTTTCATTGTATAGATGGTGTGAACCCCAGCTTTGTAGAAAATGTATTTCTTGGGGGCAGCTAGTTGGTGCAGTGGATAAAGCAATGGCCCTGGATTCAGGAGTCCCTGAGTTCAAATCCGGCCTCAGACACTTCACTCTTACTAGCTGTGTGACCCTGGGCAAGTCACTTAACCCTCCTTGCCCCACAAAAATAAAAAAAATGCATTTCTTTGGAACATCCCATTTTTCTTTTACAATAAGTAACATGTCTAAACACAAAGATAGCTTTTGAAACAACAACAACAACAAAATGATGGCTTTGTGGGTGCCTATATAATTAGAATAATACTTTTTTTTTTGACAATAGACATTTCTGTCCTTTAATCAGTTGAAGCATTTGAAGGCATTTCCTTCATTAACCCCTCCACTCATTCTACTCCCCAATTTTGGATGTGTGATATTTACAGGATTGTGTGTGTGTTTGTGTGTGTGTATGTGTGTGTATGCTAATAGACTTTTCTTTAAAAAAAATAATAGTAGTAGAAAAATTAGACATTGTCTTGGCTTCAATAGTTTGATAAGCCAAACAACTTTAGAGGCTATGTGGCCTAGTACCACCCAACTAGGGAAGGAGGCCTGGGTCCTCTGACACTCACTGACATATTTAAGCTTTTCAAGGTTCCATTCATATGAGTAAGGATCGTTTTGTGCTTTAGCTTACAGCTCTGTCAAGAGGAAAACATTTTGTAAGAAAATTTATGTGTTGGACTTTGGGTCAGAAGAGAGCTGGATTTGAAGACTACCTCTGGCATTTATTTGGTGTGTGACCCTGGCAAATTATTTAAATTCTGCGCCAATTATCACATCTATAAAATGATGATATGAATGCTCTCAAAGTGTTGTAAGGATCAGATAAGACTATCTGTAAAATATCTTGGAATCTTGAAAGGATTTTTTTTTTTGGTTGTTCAGTTGTTGGTTTGTAGTGTATGATTCTTTATGACCCCATTTGGGGTTTTCCTGGCAAATTCTTTGTTATTTCCTTCTCCAGCTCATTTTATAGATGACTGAAGAAAACAGTGTCAGGTGATTTGCCCAGAGACACATAGCTTGTAAATGTCTGAAGCTGGATTTGAACTCAGGATGAGGAGTTATCCTGCCTGGGTGCTCT
The DNA here is from genome assembly GCF_019393635.1 of Dromiciops gliroides. Lineage (NCBI taxonomy): Eukaryota > Metazoa > Chordata > Mammalia > Microbiotheria > Microbiotheriidae > Dromiciops > Dromiciops gliroides. Next base: position 261,520,898 of record NC_057865.1, read on the forward strand.
GTCCCATGTACCACCTTGCTGTACAAAAGCACCATTAGAATGTTGAAAGAGCAGTCCTTGAAGATATACATAAGGGAACAAGGCTTATTATTGTTTTATGTTCTTTTTTTTTTTTTTTTTTTTTTGGTCAGGGCAATGAGGGTTAAGTCACTTGCCCAGGGTCACACAGCTATGAGGCCAGATTTGAAGTCAGGTCCTCCTGAATCCAGGGCTGGTGCTTTATCCACTGTGCCACCTAGCTGCCCCTGGCTTAGTACTGTTTTTCAGAAGTTTTGCAGTTGAGGAAGGACTTCTTTTAATTCATCCAATTCATGGCATATATATATATATATATATAGGAGAGAATACAACTGTTTTTAACTCTCATATATTAGAGATTGCTATTTCTAATGTTTTTGCCTTTCTTTATATCTTCATTGCTTAGCACAGGACCTGGTGCATAGTAGGTGTTAAATAAAGGCTTGTTGACTAGCTTTTCACAGATATAGACACTCTTTCCTTCAATGCAGATAGCGAACCAGAACTTATTGTTTTAAGATTTTGCTAGGAACTTGGATAGTTTAAGTAACTTGTATATGGTCACACCCTTCATATGTTTCAGGGGTAGTATTTGAACCTAAGACATTGAATATTGAAGAGCAATATATAATATCTACTGTGATATGTTGCCACTACATATCACTCCTTATGTGTATAAGAAATCCAATTTGCACATCTTTTTTTTTTTTTTGGAGGGGCAATAAGGGTTAAGTGACTTGCCCAGGGTCACACAGCTAGCAAGTGTCTGAGGTGGGATTTGAACTCAGGTCCTCCTGAATCCAGGACCGGTGCTTTATCCACTATGCCACCTAGTTGCCCCCGCATATATTTTTCTCTTGAAAAATCAGTTACTCCTTTGTAACTTATAGCTAATGTCAGGGGCAGGACTTGAAGTTTAGTCTTCTTAACTCCAAGTTTGATGATTTATTAATTATACTTTGCTTCCTATCTTTGTCATATAATAATAATAAAATAATAACATTTAAATGCCACTTTAAATTTTGTGAAACATTTCACACATTATCTCATTTGACCCATAAAATAATGCTATGAGATCAAGGCTATTATTATCCCTATTTTACAGATGAGGTAACTGATATTGAGAGAGTTTAAAGAACTTGTCCATGGTTACACAGCTAGTAAGTGTGTGAGGGATATGTGAGGGAGGATTTGAATTTAGGTCTTCCTGACTCTTAAGTCCACTAGATGCAAATGATGACTCTTTTTTTTGGGGGGGGGCAATGAGGGTTAAGTGACTTGCCCAGGGTCACACAGCTAGTAAGTATGTCAAACATCTGAGTTCGGATTTGAATTCAGGTCCTCCTGAATTTAGGACTGGTGGTTTATCCACTGTGCCACCTAGCTGCCCCCAAATGATGCCTCTTAAAGCTCATGAGAATGGATTGTTAACTTTGCAGTGTGTACATCTACACCTGGGAAATTGGCATAAAGCACAATTCAGGGCTTTATTTACTATTTCATTGATTGTCTAGGTCAGGGGTTGGAAAAATACAGCCAGAGGGCCAAATCCGGCTGGCAATTTGTTTTGTATAGCCTGTGAGCTAAGAATGTTTTTGACATTGATCAATATAATAAAATGTTATTAAACAACATAAAAACCATTTGTAAATTGAAGGCCAATGGACTCTACCTGTCCCATGTCTAGACTTAAGAAAGTGATGGAGAAAATGCTAATAATGTACATTAAATAAAAAAAAAATGTGTCATGTATATCAAATTCCTCCCCCCACCCAAGAAAGCAGGTTGTTAAACATTTTTTAGCAACCTCTGATATACTATACACTTTATGACTGAATTAGGAATAGTAAGAGCTTACCTAAGTCAAAGCGAGTCTTCCTTTTTCATATATATATATATATATTTTTTTTTCCCAGTTCTATCACATTCAGGTACTTGTCATAAGAATTCACATTTCATGCCTATCATATGCCATATCAAGAGTTATGCACAAATTCTTAGGCCCCATCAAAAAGTATAAACTCTGTTGATTACTAAATACATTTAAAAGTTCAGACAAGTTTGAAGCCCCTCAGAATATTTCAGATGTTATGGTTGGTATGATTAGGATTCTTGCTCATTGTCAAAATCACTCCTTATCAACACCCCACTGAAGTTAATTATGTGTCAGATCCTGTATTAAACCGTATGTGTTTGGGGTTACAGCAGAAAACCTGGATGTTTATGCTTGAATTAATTAAGATGATCAAATTGTATTCCCAACTCTTGTCTTTTCTTTTTTTTGGGGGGGGGGAATGAGGGTTAAGTGACTTGCCCAGGGTCACACAGCTAGTAAGTGTCAAGTGTCTGAGGCCAGATTGGAACTCAGGTCCTCCTGAATCCAGGGCCGGTGCTTTATCCACTGCACCACCTAGCTGCCCCTCTTGTCTCTTCTAAGGTATTAATAAGCAGCCTCATAGATTGCTATTTGAAGTCAGAAGTCTTGATAGGGACTGATTTGATTATTAGTCTGAAGAAGACAAAAGGCCTAGTCCAAGACTATCATAAGTATAGAGCCAAATGTTTTCAAAAAGTTGTTGCACTTTGATGGTACTCTGTTAAAAATAAGTCATGAAACTCACTTTTCAACCTGTCATATTTCACATAAGAATGAAAAAAATAAGTGGAAAGCTGTCTTCCTTCCTTCCTTCCTTCCTTCCTTCCTTCCTTCCTTCCTTCCTTCCTTCCTTCCTTCCTTCCTTCCTTCCTTCCTTCCTTCCTTCCTTCCTTCCTTCCACAGCGGGTTCAGTTAATACACATAAACTTCAATTTTGGACTATGTCAAATGTCTCAACTATTTCTTAGGTTATATGGTTGAGTGGGAACAGGACTAAATTTGTAGTTTGAGGACCTGTATTCTTTTTTTTTTTTTTTTTTTTTTAGTGAGGCAATTGGGGTTAAGTGACTTGCCCAGGGTCACACAGCTAGTAAGTGTTAAGTGACTGAGGCCGGATTTGAACTCAGGTACTCCTGACTCCAGGGCCGGTGCTCTATCCACTGCGCCACCTAGCTGCCCCGAGGACCTGTATTCTAACATTAAGTTTATACTAACTGTGAGTTTTTTTTCTTAGTTTCATTTTCTTCATCTACAAAATGGGTTGGGGTGGGTTTGGGAACTCATTGATATCTAAGGACTCTTATACCTCTACATTTATTACCCTATGATCAATCAAATGAAGGAATAAAATTGGATAACCTCTAAGGTCTCTTCTATGTCTATTTCTATAAGCCAGGAAAAATATGCTCCCTAAAGTTAGGAAGTGTTTCATTGTTGTGTCTCCAGACTCCAACAAAGTGCTTTGCACACAGGGGATTGGTTTGGTTCAGCCCTATGATCCTATGCAATTCTATAAAATGGTTCATTGGCCTTGTTAAGCATTTACATCAATTTCATTCATGAGCTACACTTAGGATCACAGCTCTAGGCATTGTTCTAGGAGTAAAAATCTAGATACCAATTTAGGTATCCATGAAAAGTCAACCTAGCTAGGTGCTATACTGGATGGAATGCTGAGCCTGGAGTCAGGAAGTCTTCCCTAATCCAAATCCAGCTTCAGACACTTATTAGCTGTGTGACCCTGGGCAAATCACTTAATATTTTTGTACCTCGCAGGGTTGTTGGGTGGATAAAGTATGATAATATTTGTAAAGGACTTAAAACAGTTCCCTGCACATAGTAAGTGCCATATACATTTCAGTTAGTATGAGTTAGCTTAGGGTTACTATTAGGATGAGTCAGTTTACTTGGCTCCTTCAATACACATTATTTCTCGACTCTTCACTTTCCCCTCTATCTATGTATTAGTGCCATCCCTCATCAAATTAGCGTGTCTTTGTTTTGCTTAGAGTCTGTATATACTTATATATGTTTATGTCTCCTTTATTAGAAAGTAAGCACCTTAAAGGCAGGGGCTTTAGTCTCTACCCTCAGCACTTAACGCAAAGCATGATGGGTTAAAATGTTTTTTGCTTGGTTGACCATATCTACTGAATAGAAGTTGAAATAAAGTCATTATAGGAAGAACGCGCAGAGCAAATACAATAAGGGTTAGGAGAAAAAGCACTCCAAGTCATGTCGTGGAGATCAGAGAATCTCAGAATTGGAATGTGACCATCTAGTTAGTGTAAGAATCCCCTTTATAGTATACCCAATAGTTGGCCATTCATTCTCTGTTTGAACACCTATAGTGAGACAGATCTCACTTCCTTGAAAGATATTCATTTTAAAGTAAAATCATTGAAACCTCTCTTTTCTTTCCTTGCACCCATTAATTCAAATTCTGCCTCCTGAAACTACCAAGAATGCAACTTAGACCTTCTTCCATTCTTATTGCTAGAAAAGAGCAGTTTTGTCAATCAGTGTTATTGTGACTCTGGTTAGGGTTTATAGGAGTGAAGGAGATTGAACAAAGAATGACATGCCTCCCATTCCCCCCCCCCACCACCACAAAAAAGAGCTGCTGTATTTATGCAGACTAGCAGAAGGACCACACATCTATTCAATATGCAAAGAAAAAAGTCAATGTGGGACCATGTGTGTACATAGACTCGTAGAGTTTGACCTGAAAGGAATCTTTGCTGTCATTTCTTTAAAGCCTTCTTATTTTATAATCGATGACACTCAGATCCAAACAGCCAAGTAGTAAGGTAGAGAGGAAGAATTTGAACCCAGCTCCTCTGATTCCAAGTCCAGCACCGCAGTATTTATTCTAAATATATTATGTGTCTATACGATGACAAGGTTATCAAGTAAATCCATCAATCTAATGGCCAATTAACTCAATAGAGGAAAGTCGCAGTTAAATCCGGCATTTAATGCAATGAATTGGTTGTAGATTTATTTTAAAATGGTTGAAATGGTGGTCATTTGTAGATATACAAATAATTAAATTTAACAATAGGAATACAGAAAAGTATTTGACATTTTCTCAAGCGTGGAGAACTCTGGGTGTGTAAACACCATCTACCAAACAAAACTCTGAATTATTGACAAATTCTAAGGAGTTTTATAAGGCATAGAAATATTATAGAACTTGCCCAGAGTCACTCAGTTAATAAGTTTCAGAGATAAAATCATAATAAATTCCTGAAGTTCATTGTCCTTATCTTTCTTCAAGTGTAAAAATTCTTGAACCATGACAAGGTTTTTACTTGAGGTTAAAAACAATTCCCCCAGAAATGAAGAGGCCTGGAAAGAATAAAACATGGTAACATAGAGACAACTGTCACAAACAACTGTCCTGTCTTGCCAAAGCAGAGTTCTGTGCTGCCTTCTGGAAGAACAAGTCTGCTTTCCAAAGAAAAAAGAATCAAAATATATGCTACCTTAGGCTATATATTATTTTACTAATGTCATTGCTCATTGAGTTCCAAATGCTTTTTGGACACACTGAATTGAGTGCTTGAATATTACAGTGGGGGTATTATCATTCTAATGAACTACTTTATACTCCTTATGTAATTTTGAATGCTCATAATGATTTTGAAACCTTCAACACAATTCTTTTGAAATATTACCTTTTCCTTCTGTCATACACTCTATAGTCATCTAGGAAAATGTGGGCCTAGCACACAGGTGCTTGATAAATATTTGCTGACTGGCTGCTGTCTGTATAGCTATTATCTCCAAAACAAATTAGATATTTCAACCTTGGTGAGTTATTAGGAAGAAGTTAATGTCAATATGAAGGAACATAGCCACTGGTATTTCACGGGGCCTGGAAATATTTTGTGATGTGGATATGGTAATATCAAGTATGCTGGTTCATTTAGAAGATGACACTAAACTAGGATATGAGATTCTTAAGATCAAAGTGGAAAGAGACCTGGGTAAACAATGAAAAACATTTTTATTTGTTAGCAAAACAGTAGGAAGTGATAGGTTGCTCAGTGGACAGAATGTCAGGCCTGAAGACAGAGGGAAATATCTTCTTGGGTTCAAATCTGACCTCATATGCTTACTAGCTGTGAGATCCTGGGTGAGTGACTTAACCCTGTTTGCCTCACTTTCCTCATGTGTAAAATAACCTGGAGAAGGAAATAGCAGACCACTCTAGTATCTTTGACAAGACAACCCCAAATGGGGTCACAAAGAATTGAGAGCCAGACACTACTGAAATTACTGAACAAAAGCAACAGCTATGGGGAGAGCACTGAATCAAAGGACAAGAGTTTATTCCAAGTATTGCAATTTCCTTGCTGCTTAGCCTGGATAAAGTTGAAATATAAACTGGTGAGTTTATAGATTTAGAGGTAAAAGGGATCTTAGAAGACATATGGTATAAGCACACTTATCAAGTGAATACCATTTACAGATGAGAAGACTGAGGCCTAGAAAAGGAAGTGGGCTTGCCCAAAGCATAGTAAGGGGCAGAAAGGGGATTTGAACCCAGTTCCTGTGACTCCAAATCTAATACTTTTTTGTACTGCAAACTTTGGACCTCAGAGTAGAAACAAGTTCTGGGAACTTCTGAGTCTCACAGACTTCTGCCAATTACTACAACCACTACAACTACATCGATAAAAACAATTACTATTGCTACTACCACAATCACAACAAATAAATCAATAATAATAAAAATGATAACAACCAAAATCCTTATAATGTCTATTGTGTGCCAGGCATTGCATTAAGCATTTTTTTTTTTTGGTGGGGCAATGAGGGTTAAATGACTTGCCCAGAGTCACACAGTTGGTAAATGTCAAGTGTCTGAGGCTGGATTTGAACTCTGGTCCTGCTGAAACCAGGGCTGGTGCTTTATCCACTGTACCACCTAGCTGCCCCCATGCATTAAGCATTTTAAAAATCTCATTTGATCCTCACAATGACCCTGAAAGGTAGGTGCTATTCTTTCTCCTAGTTTACAGATGGGGAAACTAAGGCAAACAAGTTAATTGACTTGCTCAATGTCATGCAGCTACTAAGGGTCTAAGTACAGATTTAAACTCAGGTCTTCCTGATTTCCAGCCCAACATTCTAGCCACTGTGACCTCCAGGTGCCTCTAAATATATGAATGAATGTATAAACAAGCAAACAGACAAACAAAACCAAATACTTCCAATTACATGATATTTACTTCACCTACTTTACATATACAGAGCTCAGTTTTCTCATGTGTATAATGAAAATCACTGTACTAGATAGCTTCTAAGTTCCTTTCTAACTTGAGTATATTATAATGCTATATCTGAGAAACAAACTATGATCTAAATAAAAATAAGAGCATGATAGTCTTGTAGTGGAAGAAAAAAGAGATAATGTGTGTAAAGTTATCTGAAAACCCTTTAAAATTAATAAATCTCTACTTTTACAATTACATAATCAGGGGGAGGGGAATTCATTTTATATGAACAAGGATTCCAGAAGGAAAACAGCAAGGGCTTATAAATCAGAACAGACACAAAGAAAATATTGAGTTGCATGATGGCCGTAAGCCAGATCAGGGTTGAGATAATTCCTCCTGAGTATTGTCACTAAGGTACTTCATCAATTTCTGCAATTCACAACTAAAAGCACACATGGAGGATTGAGCCTGGAAGGGCTAATAAAGATGGCAAATATACTCTAGGGGAGGGTGGCTAGATTTTGACCCAAAGATGAGGATTTGAATCCTGGCTATGTCACTTTCACCCTATTTGACATTAGCTCATGTCCTCTCATTGCTTTGGCTTTGGGAGGCAGTAACTTTACCTTTGAAAAGAGGTTATTGGACTAGGTGACCTTGAAAACTCATATCCAATACTAAATCTGTGGTCTGTGACCTAGAAAAAGAGGTGACAGTAATTTCAATTAATTAACCTAGAGAAAAGTAAAGATTATCAATGCAATTGGCATGTCTATGAATGCAGAGGTATTGCATACTAATGATGTGGTGGGCTATTTATTTCTCTATATGAAAAAAGAGGGGAGGTACTGTGTAAATATTTAATGTGGAAACATAAAGGGATTCCCAAACAAGAAGACTGTGGAATCTTTGCTCTGTCCTGAACTTCCCACTTCTAAAGATATTTAAAAATCCATTAGGTCAGAGATCTTAGATATATTTCTTCCTGAAAACAAAGTTATTAGCTAGATGAATACTTTCCTTCTCTCATTTCTAAGGTCCCCTCCAGCTACAGATTCTAAGAGTAAAGTTAGACAACTAAATTACCTTTGATAGATGCTCTAATAAAATCAAATATGGTTAATTACAAATTTTATAGCAATGGTAATAGTAACTCAGATTTCTATAATGCTTTAAAAACTACCATTACCTCAACAACCAACTGTTTAAAGCATGTAGTAGAGATGTTATTATACCCATTTTAGAGATAAGGAAAATCAGGTTCAGAGAACTGAAATGATACAGCTAGGCAAGTAAAAGACAGCCAGGACTCAAACCAGGTCTCTTAGCACCAGACCAGCAACTATGGCAGGGCAATTAACATCAAGGGAATTGTATTAATTCCCCAGAGTTATTCTCTGATCTTCTGGACACAAGATACAAAACATAATTCATCACTGATGGCCATCTCCTTCATACTGGTTCTTCTCTGTTCCCTCTCACAGAGGTCTTGACCCAAACAAGTTTGTCCCTGAATCTCTCCAAACTCTCTCCCCATGTTTACTCCTTTGTCCCAACTGAATGCGTCCAGAGTACTAGAATTCCTGATTATGACTCTGATCCCAAATCCTGTGCTAGTTCCAGAATACTATAAGTAGCACATGACTCCAAATACCAATGACATTTTTGATGAGGGTTGAGACTAGATTCTACATATATATCACCAGAAACCCACTTAGACATGACTCAATTATTTGGACCATTGTTCCTTTGTTTAACACATTCTTTATACCAAGACAATTTTAGCCAGTGTAAGAAACTGTAAGATAAATGTATGCGATGAATTCTACCTTGCTCCAAGTTAAACGGCCTTATTAGCCAATGAATCATAGCATCTAAAGCCAGAAGCAATTTTTAGTAACCATTTGGTTCAAACCCTCATTTTGAATGTTTTGAAGAATTTTGTCTTTCAGTCTACACCCAGACCTTTGGATATGTAAGAAAACTAGCCCGACTTTATCATTGTTAGCACAGATGGCTGGGGGTAAGTCACTATGGGGTGCCCAGGAATCATTTGGTGACGAGATTTAAATATCAAAAACGCTAGAGGAGGATCAAGACATTCATCCCTCTTCCTTCTGGCAACTTTGCTCAAGAGCATCACTGAGTTTTGGAAGAAAAATCTCAATAAATTTCATTTTATAAAATTGTAAGAAAAGCCTTTTAAAAAATCAAATATTTCTTTTAACAATGTGAGAAAATATTTTATTTAGCCAACTTTCAAACCTTTTGGAAAGAGTGGTAAATAAGGAAGGGAGGCAGAGAGCAAGAAAGAAAGGAAGAATAAAAAGAAAGTAGAGAGGAAAATAGGAAGAAAAGAGAATGAAGGAAAGAAAGAATGTAAATTAAAAAGGAAGGGAGGAAAGAAAGAAGAAAGGGAAAAGGAGAAAAAAGGGAACACAGAAGGAAAGAAGAAAGAATTAGAATAACCTATAGATGAAGGATAAATAAGATAAAAAGACAATATTCCTGTCCCTTAAGGTGCTTTCAATAGATGAAACTACATGTACACAAATAAGAAAATAGATAATATATACTATACAAAATAACTTGGAGGGTGAAGAGGAGAGTAAACACCAAAAGACCCACAGAAGACCTCATATAAGTGATAGGAACTGAGCTGAGGCTGGAAGTGAGCTAGGGATGAAAGGAACCTGAGGTGAGGAGTTAGCCAAAACCACATGTGGGAGGACAGCCTGTACAAAGGCACAGTATGGGCATGAGAAAGTAGCGAGTTTAGCTGGAATGTAGAATGTGTGAAGGGGAAGTAATATGAAAACAGTCTGGAAAAGAAGGTTGGAATCATACTGGGAAGGGTTTTAAATGTCAGAGGAGTTTGCATTTTATTCTAGAGACTACAGGATGGCTTCTTTATCCAGAAAGCAATATATGTTCAGATCTGTACTTTAGTATAATTAGGGTAGCTTTTTATTTGAGGGTTGGCATAGGAGAGGTAGTCAAGGAGGGGGAATACATTACAAGACTATTGGGATAGTCCACTTATAGGTGACTAAAGTCTAAACCAAGTGTGGGGTGTTTTGGATGTAAGTGATGAGACTTAGTAACTGATTAGCTATGGAGGGTGAGAGAGAGGAAAGAGTTGAGATTGATTCTGATTTTATGTACATGAGTGAATGGGGGGAAATTGGTGGGAAGTTCAACAGAAATAATTGCATTAAAAAGAGGGCTTGGCTTAAGGGAGAATAAAATGAGTTTAATTTTGGACATAAAACAATTTATATTGATGGGCCATCCAGTGTGGGATATAAAATAGTCCTCTGGGTGAGCTCATGATAGAGATAAAGGCTGATACACATATATCTATATGTATATATGACATATGCAAAGAAACGACCATTGAATCTTTGGGAGGTAATAGTATTACCTGGAAAGAGAGTAGAGAGAGTCAAGGAGAGGAGAGCATTGATAAATACGCAGGCTTAGTTGGGGGAAGGAATTTGAATGATGATCTAGCAAAGAAGGCTGAGAAGGACCAGTCGGTGAGGTTCCAGAAAGAAATGTTTCACAAAAACTCAAAGAGGATATAGTAACCAGGAACTGATTAAGAATATAATATACTGCAGCGAAGTCAAGAAGGATAAGGACTGAGAAAAGGCTATTGCATATAGTAATTAAATCTACTTTGGAGAAGTAGATTTAGTTGCGTGATGGCAGTCAAATGTCAAATATCAAGGTGGTGAGAAGTCAATAGAATGTCTATAAATAAGAGAAATACATAGATATTGGTTTAAAAATAGACTAAAATAGTAATTTTTCCCAATAGTTTGGTTAGGAAGGGAAGAGAGAGCTAGGATAGACATAGCAGCATAGGTTAGGGGGATGAAAAGATCAAGGGAAGAGTTTTTATTAATGGAGGAGATATAGCAAGATGAGCAAACAAAGAAAGTTGAAAACTACTGAAACTTTCTTTAGCAACAAGGAAGATTGAAGTGCACCCTCAGAAGAGGATAACAACCTCAGGGCCCCTATATTCAAAGCTTCCAAGAAAAATATGAATTGGTCTCAGGCCATAGAAGCCCTTAAAAGGGACTTTGAAGAGAAAGTAGGAGAGATAGAAGGAAAATTAAGAGAGGTGGATTAAAGAATGGAAAGAGAAATGAGAGTGATGCAGGAGAGTCATGAGAAAAAAGTCAACAGCTTGAAAAACCAAGTGGAAAAGGACACACAAAAGCTCTCAGAAGAAAATTATTGCCTAAGAATTAGAATTGAACAAATGGAAGCTAGAGACTTTATGAGAAACCAAGACACAGTAAATCAAATCGAAATGAATAAAAAAAATAGAGGGCAATATGAAATATCTCCTTGGGAGGTAATGGGTCTTCCTTGAGGTCATTAAGCAAAGGATGGATTTGTCAGTGATGATGTAGAGTGGATTTTTATTTAATTACAATTTTGATTAGATATCCTTTGAATCTCCTTCCAACACTATAGTACTTTATAGGTTGACTTAGTCCATTTTCCTCTCATAGTCTAACATGCAAGTGTCTAGAACTTTGGAGTTATTTTCATGGACACATCTTATCTTTGGGTCAAATAATTTGTTTGATCTTTGAAGTGACCTTCAAGATTATCAGCCTGTCCTCATTTTATAAATGAGAGAAGCTCAGGAGGATAGAGGTGAAGTGACTTGTCCTAGCTTCATAGTCAAGTAGCAAAGATAATATTTGAACCCAATACTTGTGGTTCCATGCTAGTTCCCTTTGTGTTTCCTTCGTTGGTGATTGAATGTTTTCAGTTCAGGGATTTTGCTCAAGATCTCATCTTAACTGTTTCATGGAGTGAAGGAATTTATGCTCTCACAGGAATGCCTAAGAAGTCTTCAACTAAAGTGCTTGCTTACTTCTTAATTCTTAGTTCTTTGCAGATTTTACTTCAGCAAATTTGATTAACTATGTTAACAAGCAGCAAGCCATAGTAAGTAAGCTAGCTTCAAAGCCCTGAATTCTGTCTCTGATAAGTGCTGGTTGTGTGAACCTACAAGTCAAGGCATTTTAAGTCTCAGTGTTTCTGGCAACTCTAATACTATAAAATGGGGTGCTGATCCAAATTTGTAGAGTGGGACTGTTGACCTGGGAGTTATCCATACCAGTGGATTCTTAGGTCGATTCATCTGTGATGGCACCACTATCAGCCAATTCAATTAAACAAATTAGATTTGTCTTGTCTGTGGTACTAAATTATACTACTTGTATGACTTTGGACTTTATCTTTCTGAATTTTAGCTTCCTGATGGTAAAATAAAGGAGTTAGATTAGTTAAAATAATAATTAATGACAGCTAATATTTTCGTGAGTTCATTAAGATCTGAAAAGATTATCTCCATAGATTCCCACAAAACCCCCAAGGATTCATCAACCTCTGAAGCTGATTTCTATAGTATTTTCTTCACTATCATCATCTTAGCTACCATTTATAAAGCATTTACTATGTACCATATGCTGTGTTAAGCACTCTACAAATATTATCTAATTTTAGGCTTACAACTGTTGGGGGGGGGTGTAGGTGCTATTGTCAGCTCCATTTTACACATGAGAAAACTGAGGAACTTATGGCTAAGTGACTTGTCCAAGGTCCCACAGCTTGTAAGAGTCTGAGGCCAAATTTGAACTCAGGTTTTCCTGATTCTAGGTCCTATGTTTTACCCTGTGAAATATTTTTGATGACTAGGCTAATCTGGGGGGCTTATCTGACTGGGGTACTTCATCTGGGACTGTTGACTAATTGGCTATCTGACTGCGTTTAATTCAATATGGGCTGTTTATAAAGTTCCACCACACTGCTCCACTCTCAAATTGATAAGCAAAATATTAAGAAGCCTCTTAACTAAATAATCAAAGCAGAGTTTATTTCTGAGATACTATTTAAATTAAGAATACAGGGAAATAAAATGTACAACCTGACTGCATTGCAGTGAGTCTCTTTCCACTGTCTCTTTCCCACCTGCTGTGCTTCAAACTTTTTGAATACAATAAGGGCCTTAGCCTTCTCTTGCCTCAGGGCACTCACTTGCTCAGCTACTTTCACTAACTCAACCCTTTCACTTTGTAAATCCCCTGCTTCTAACTTTCCTTTCCTCCTTACTGCCACCCCTGAACCCCTGTGTTTCTCTCTCACTGACCTTCTGTCTGTCTGCTCCCTCAGTCTGCCCTTCGGCCTCTCTTTTCCCTGCTCCTAGTCCTTCTCCTCTTCTCCTGCGTCCTTGTAGCCTAGTCTCTAGTCTCCAATCTTTTCCATCTCCTCAGCTACCTCTTGACCTCTTCTTGTCTGTCCGAACCTCTTCTCAGCCTCTCTCATCCGCCCCCACTTGCTGTCTAACTCCCAGGTCTATATATACCTTTTCTTCTCTCCACTCAAATCTCGGGGCTTCCTGCGCCTCCACAGACCAAGCTAATCCGCCAGTCAGAGCTGCGGCTGGTGGGGGGGGGGCGGTGTTGCGCTCCAGCCTCATGCACCTCAGCACAGGCTATCTGGGATATTTCAGGTTGGAGGGAGCTGGGGGCCTTTTTCCCCCAGCTGTCTGACCTGGCATCTTGTACAGCCCACGGGGCTTTATGGCTCAGCTGAAGCAGAGGGGGAGGGGAAGAGACCCTGAAGGCCTAAGGCTTTCTAATCTCAGCCTAAAGGTAGGATCCTCAAATCAAAATAAATTTCCACAACCCATTGAACCATCTAGCTGCCCCAATAAGAAAATTTCATATCCTCTATGTGAATTTAAGCTCCTTGAGGGCAGAGCCTATTTTGTTTGTATTTGTACCCCATGGATCTAGAAAAGTTTATTTAGTCAGGGGTGGGTGTGGTAATGGTATTTCTTTTCATAATGTATTAGTACATCAAGTATTTGTGATTGCTCAGAGTTGGGAAATCCATGATGCATCCCCCTCCAACAATGCTATTATCACCCTTTCCATAAAACTAGTAGACACATAGAGGTAAAGTCATTTGCCCAGGGTTACAATTATTAGTTGTGAAATTGGCATTTCACCTCCCGGTTTCATTGGCTTCAAATTCAGCACTTTATCCATCAGGCCAGACTGTCTCTATAATACAATGTAGATAGATAGATAGGTTGTGTGTGTGTGTGTGTGTGTATGTTAAGGGTTAAAATTCTAGCTAGTCTGTCTAAAATATCTAATGAGTGGTCGCCAATAAATTATAAACTTTAGCAAGAGTTGGGTTTTTAAGCATTTATTAAGGAGAATAAGAATTTGGTAAAGAGAGAGAGAAAGGCCTACATTCATCTATCTATTAAAGGGAGAACACATTTCTAGCTCTGCTTTCCACCAGAGTCCAAAGGAAAGAGAGAAAGAGAAAGTGCCCGGCTCCCCCTTCCTCCTCCCACCAGCAAACGTCACTTCCTGATGCCAAAGAAAAGACGCATGGTCTTGCCCTTAGAGATGTTCACCTCATTTCTACACTAAGTCTCCAGCACGTGGTGTCATTCCAATTGTTACATGTATATGTATGTGTATGTGTGTATGTGTGTGTGTGTGTGTATATATATATATACATATATATATGTATATATAACCACAGTATAATCAATATATTAAGTGGTATGGAGTGTTATCTTTTAGTGATCAGAAATCTCCTTGATTCTATCCACAAATATATGAAAAAATATTTGAACAGGAATTCATGTAAGTCAAATGTACAAAATGAAAGTCAATCCATATCCATAACATGTCAGTTTTCCAAAGCAAACCAATCTTGTTTTGCCTAGAGCTTCCATGCTCCAATATATTTTCTTTTGAATGGGCTAACTGTTCAAAGGAGGAGAAATTCATCTTGAAGGACTTTTAAAAAGATGCCTTAATTATTTTTTACTGGTCGATTTGATTTAAAAAAATAAAGAATAGAGGTATTTCTCTTTCGTCTGAGATTATTGGGACTATATGATTGACTGCCTACTAGGGACTTCTGCTTGGAAACATTTTATTTTTAGTTTTGCAGTTTATTCTCTTTATTCCCTTTGCTTTTTTTCCTTCTAAAATCTCAACATGCTTAAGGAGCCTTAGACTTTAGAGTTACATCAATTTCTTTTCTGAGATATATAACTTCTACCTTAAATAGTCTTCTCTTGGTCCTCCAAGTGTATGGATGTATTTTATGTATCTTAACTCTTCTGAAACTGGGAAATTTGATAAATAAAGAAGAAAATTGAAGGGATTTGGGGGATAGTTTAGAGATTGAGAAGCATTAATAGAAGAGAGGATATCATATGTTGATTCATACAAGATAATTATGTAGGATATGAAATGGGAGGGGGATAGGCAAATCCACCTTTGAAAGGTTGAAGCCAATTGCCAACCCCAAAGTATTATTTTGCCTTGGAAAGAAAAAAGCCAGTTTCCCTCTAGGGAAAAAGACTGGTTCAATTGTTAGAAGTAAAATAACATATTTTAAAAACTTAGCAAACATTAAAGCACTAAATAACTGCTATTAGCTATTGTTAGAAGCAAGATGACATTATCAGTTTGAAGCATGCTATTTCTTACTTTCATTCTTTTTAAAAATTCAAGTTTTCTACAAATTGACTTCTGTAGAAATGTTTTACGTGATTGTACATGTATGACCTATATATGTTTATCAAAATAAAAATATTGGATGTAGGGAGGATGGGATAGAATTAGGAATGCAAAACTAAAAAAAAACTCCACAAATGTTAAGAAACTTTTATTATAATTGGGGGAAAATAAAATTATATATAGTTAAAAAAAATAAGTACAAGGGACAGCTAGGTGGTGCAGTGGATAAAGCACTGGCCCTGGATTCAGGAGGTTCTGAGTTCAAAATCTGGCCTGAGACACTTGACACTTACTAGCTGTGGGACCCTGGGTCATTTAACCCTCACTGACCCACCCCCGCAAAAAATTAAATAAAAAAATAAGTACATTGCCAATAGAAATTATCAATAGAGATGAAATGTATGTGTGTTGTTTTTTTGTTCGTTTCTTTGTTTGCTTGTTTTACCTTACAGAAGTTTAACTGATTTGTGTGCCCTTACAGTGTCATGGAAATCCAAGCTTTGCCCATTCAAAAGAGGAATCATATGTATTGATGAATGTTTGTAAATATATTCAGGGTCACATACAGAAATGTGTCTTCTTGTAAATGAGCCAACAAAGGTTTTAAAAAAAGTTAGGGATGTGAAACTCCAAAGGCCCTTACACAATGAATCCTCTCTTCATACTAAAAGGGGGTAATTTGCTAAATCTATTCCCCATGCTCATGAAAAAAGGCATCAGTCTGGTGCAACCTCCTCTCTTTACGGATATGGAAGTTGAGAGCCAGAGAGACATTAAAATAGTTTCCCAAAGTCACACTGTTGGCAAATAGCAGAACTAGAATTTAAATTTACATCCACTAGTACTAAATCTGGGCAAGAGCTATTATTTAGAAGAATGAATAGAAAAAAGAGTAGCCAGGCAAGTTAGCTGGAATATTCTGATTTCATCTAGGTCTATATTTTGTAGAAACAGTTTCAGTTTGTATTAAAGGGCTCTTTTTTAGAGAAAACCCCTTCTATTTCCCTCTATCCCTCTGCAAATCTTGTACTCCATTGCTTTTTTTGGTTGTTTAGTTGTTTTGGTCATGTCTGATTCTTTGTGACCCCATTTGGGGTTTTCTTGCAAAAATACAGGAGTATTTTTTCCATTTCCTTCTCTGTCATTTTAGAGATAAGGAAACTGAGGCACACAGAGTGAAATGATTTGCCCAAGGTCAAATAGATAGTGTCTGAGGCTGGATTTAAACTCAGGTCTTTCTGGCTCCAGGTCAAGTGCTCTATCCAATGTGCTATCTACTGATCCTATATACATAATTATGTCCAAACATTTGGAATCCCAGAAAATTTTTGAGTTACATAGATTAGAAAAATATATATTTAATGAAAATGAACAAAATAAAGGCATATTTATAGTGCATTGTATCGTTGTTGTAGTTGTTGTGTGTTTGGGGCAATTCTAATTTCAATTCTTTGATGTTTCACTGAGATATAGTGTGGTTTTGGTCTTCTTGAAAGCTATGCCTAAATAGGATATGTTTCAAAAGAATTTTACTAAAGTAGCAAGGCTTGAACTTTGTGTCTGGTACTGGAATATGTTTCTGTCATTTAAGTACCAGAGTCAATAAATTAGGGAAGATAGGAATGACTGGAAAGCAGGCCATCAGCCAATTGTTTCTTTGCACCACAGAAACTCTTGAAGATAGTGTGTTTTAAGAGATAACACAGTAATTTTTTCTTTTTCTTTCTTTTTTTTTTTTTCTGTTCTGCCCACTGAGGCAGTGGCATGTAGAGAGAGTGCTAGATATGAAGTCAAAGGACCTGAATTTTTTTTTTTGGGGGGGGAGGGTTGTTTGTTTTTTGGGGACAACGAGGGTTAAGTGACTTGCCCAAAGTCACACAGCTAGTGAGTGTCAAGTGTCTGAGGTCAGATTTTGAAGTCAGGTCCTCCTGAATCCAGGGCCAGTGCTTTATCCACTTCGCCACCTAGCTGCCCCCAGAGGACCTGAATTTGAATCCACAGTGTGATGATTATTACCTGCGTGACCATGGGCAAGTCATTTCACTTTTCTGTGTCTTGGTTTCCTCATCTATAAAAGGAGGATGTTCAGGTAGATGGGCTTTAAAGTCCCTTCTAGTTCTAGTTATACATGTGGGTTCAAATCCCAATTCTGACACTACCCTCTGAGTAAAGCTTGATGAGTTATCCAACTACACCATACCTCAGACTAAATTACTTCTAAAGTCACTTCCATCTCAAGATCTAAGAGCCTATGAGTGCGAACATTGGTGAAATTGTGATTCTTTTGAAGGATGTATGTAAGTATTGAAGGATTGTCATGCAAAGGAGAGATTGCACTTTCTCTTTTTTAACCTCAAAGACAGAACCAGGAGCAATGGGTACAAATTGCAAAGAGATTAATGAATCTTTGATGTCAGGAAAAATCTTCCTAACAATTTGAGCTGTCTCAAAATAGAATGCTGTCTTGAGAGTTGGTAGATTCTGCCTCCATACAGGTCATCTAGAAGAAGTTGGACATAATTTTTGTTATGTTATAGCTGGAATTACTTTTGGAAAGGATTATTCATGTCCCTTCCAACTATCAAATCCTATATTTCTGTGAATCATTTTCTCATTATATCAAAATGCCGTTTGAAGAGAAAAAATAAAATAAAATCAAGAAATTATATAATTCTTTTTTTTTGTAGGGCAGTGAGGGTTAAGTGACTTGCCCAGGGTCACACAGCTAGTAAGTGTCAAGTGTCTGAGGCCAGATTTGGTTTTTTGTTTTTTTAATTTTTTGGTGGGGCAATGAGGGTTGAGAGACTTGTCCAGGGTCACACAGCTAGAAAGTGTCTAGGGTCTGAGGCCGGATTTGAACTGAGGTCCTCCTGAATCCAGGACTGGTGCTTTATCCACTGTACCACCTAGCTGCCCCAATTAAATAATTCTTAATAATTGGTTTGGCTAATTTGAGGGATGAATCAATTATTTTAGAATTATATAGGACTCTTTGTTATTTGTAGTTCTTGACATCCTATAATGTTTGAAAGCTTACAGGGTATTCTAAAATCTTCTCTCCAAGAAATCAGTCTATAATCTATATGGATACCATGAACTACAAAATCTTAAATAGTATCTAGGTGTTTCAAGGAGAAAAAAAAATGTTATCCATTGGAATGATCAGTTCTCAATTCTTCCTTTCATTTCCTATGGATATACCCTCAAATCAAATGTTACTTAAAATATTTGTGAATTGAAATAATCAAATCTATGATATGTACTATAGATTGTGAATGTGATTAATGGAGCAGTTGGCATATTTTGGTATGAGAGAGATGACTCCTATTGGTCAGGCCATGTAAGAATATCAATAATATTATCTTAAGCCAATGTTAAAAAGACATTGAATATAAAAATGAATGTGTATCTCAGTCAATATATTTAACAAAAGGCAAAAGTAGATGTCATAGAATATGTGTAAAAGATAGTACAGTGGTTCTTCTTGCAAAATAAATGCTTTACGACTTTATTTTGAGAAAAAATGTATTAATGTATTGATAACTACATTATGTCTCTGATGTAGTCTAGCAGGAGCTATAGCAAGAGGTGAATTAGAACTTGTCACTTATTACATGTATAACTTTGAGCGAGTTATTAATGTCCTTGAGCCTCAACTTCCCCATCTGTAAAATGAGAGACTTGAGTTAGATAGCCTCTGAGGTACCTTCTAGATCTCTAATGGTATGATTGATTCCTGACTTACTGATGATTTCAGTGTTTTGTTCTTTGGGGTTTTCCAAAAGCATGGGGATACCTTTTATTGGGTGATGAATGGAAAGAGATGTAAAAATCCTATTTCATGTGCCACATATGTATTAGAAGAAAACAAAGAAATAAAAACTAATCATGTCCACATTTTGATTGACTGGATACAAATTAAATTGAATGGAGGATACTTTATGCTTTAACCTAGAACTTTATATTAACACCTTGTATGGTAGCTACTATTATGTCTACAATACAAATTCCCCTGACAATTGTGCCTTGTCTTTAGGGGCAGTGGAGTCCTGAAATTATGGTCTTGCTAGAGTAGGCAATACCTTCTTTCTGAGGTCCCTTAACAACAGAGATCAGCAACTATTCAACATTTAAAGTCTTAGAGAAACACTTGGGGCCTCAGAGGTTAAGTGACTTATTTATAGTAACATGTGTAAGAAGTAGGGCTTTAATCCAGATGTTTTGAGTAGTTAGTCAATAGCTACAAATAATAATATTACTAATAATAGCAGTGGTCATTGACATTTATATAGCACTTATATTTTGTATATTGTATATCTTTTTGAATCCACTACTACAATTGTGTGATATGCATGTGTATATGAGCAGCTAGGTGGCTCAGTGGATAGAGTGCTGGGCCTGGAGTCAGGAAGACTCTTCTTCCAGAGTTCAAATCTGAACTCAGAGACTTACTATCTATATGATCCTAAGCAAGTCACTTCACCCTGTTTGCCTCAGTTTCCTTATCTGTAAAATGAGCTAGAGAAGGAAATTGCAAATAACTCTAGTATCTTTGCTAAGAAAACTCCAAATTGGGGGGAGGGGCCCTGAAGAGTTGGACACAACTGAAAACAACACAACAAAAAAAATATGGATGTGTGTGTGTGTTTGACACACAATAAAAACTGATTTATTACTAAAATGGTTTTAGTTATTTTACTAATTTCTCAAAACATGTCATGTACAGGTAATCTAAAAGGGATAAAAGTATAAACGATGGAAGATAAAAAGGAAGATGTCTTACATACTGAAATATTCATAGCTCGTGTGTGAATGTGTATTCATATTAGAGTTAGCAAGAAATAGGAACAAAGTGGGTGCCCATGAATTGAAGAATGGCTGAACTAAACATGGCTCCTGAATGTAATGGGATTTTGCTGGGCAGGAAAAAAAATCAGAAATATGACAAATTCAGAGCAACACAGGAAGATTTCTATGAGCTGATACATAAGAAAATAAAGAGGGCCAGAAGAACAATATGATAAAGTGAATTAAAAGAACACTAAAAAGAAGCTAAATGTTGGGTAACCATAATGTTCTATCTTGCTCCTAGGGATGTACTAATGAAACCAATCCTTCAGCAAAGCAGTGGGTGAAGAGATACAGAATTTAGGCATCTAAGTTTTGCAATGGACAGGGTGTAGATCTTAGAGTAAGGAAGAAAAGTTCAAATTCTATATAACTCTGTTATCTTTATCAAGTCACTTTACTCTGGGCCTCAATTTCCTCCTCTTAAAATGAAGGAGTTGTATTCAACCACCTCTAATGTTCCTTCCACTTCTAAATTTATCAACTGCTCCACTCTGAAGAAGTCACTGTAGCACATCATTTTGTTTAACTCTTTTCTTTTGTTACACAGAAGGATTCAGCAGCAGGGATTGGGCTCGGGAACAAGTAGAAATGACTGTGATATAAAACCATGAGACATCAATTAAAACGTTAAAATATATTTCCAAATGTGATAAAACTGTATATAACTCAACTAAGTGAGCAGCGGTGCAACCCACCATTACTATGTAGTGCTGAGGTGAATATTTTCATTCGTTTCTCTCTGTCTAGTCTTAAATAACAACCATTTTTGAGGTAAGATGGGCAAATTAATACAATTTTAAGTTTTAAAAAAGTTGTAATTTTAAAATCTAACAATATAACTAATTCATACCTGGTACTTTTAAAACTATTTAAAGTACCTTAAATATATTTAATAATGGTTTGTCACATAACTAAATATCTACAGTACTAGTTTTTAACAGAAGAAGCTGACATATGGTGAAAATTCAAATGATTCACTTTGTTTTTTTGTTTTTTTAAAATGAGATTAGGTAGGTGTGTGTAATTACTGTTGTTGTCAATGGAACTTTCATGTAGCTTTCACATGGTTGCATTCCAAATTCTGCAATGTGTCATTTTACATTAATTCTAGCAATAATTCATGTCACTGTTTTATCTTGTTTGTATCTTGTAATTCATTTGATTAAATTTGTTTTTGTGATTCTTGCATGATTCAGAGCTCTTAGTAGTATTCATTGTTTGAAGTCTGGTAAAAATTTCTGAATGAAAATCAGCCAGACCTAGAAGTATTTTTGATACAGTAAAATCATTTTCTTAATTGTTCAATAAAAAGTAGCACACAAAACACATAATTAGTTTTATTTAAAGATGCTCTTAAACCTTCCATTGAATTCTAAAGCAAGTTGTTTCTGGTTGCTGTAGAAGCTCTGTTAGGTCATACTGACTTTAAAAAGCAATAGATTTAGTTAGCCCTTTACTGAATTTTCATCATATAGTCTTCTTTGTTGTTGACTCATTTCAGTCCTTTTAGATTCATTATGACTCCATTTGGGGTTCTCTTGGCAAAGATACTGGAATGGCTTGCCATTTCATTCTCCAGTTTATTTTACACCTGAGGAAACTGAGGCAAACAGAGTTAAAGTAACTTGCCTGGATATGCTAGTGTCTGAGGCTGGATTTGAACTCACAAAGAGGAGTCTTTCTGACTCCAGGCCTGGCTTTCCATCCCCTGTGCCACCTAGCTCCCGTCATATGGTCTACATACAGTATAAGAAAAAAATGCATATGATATTCAAGCCTCTTTACAATTTGAATCCCATCTACCTCTCCAACCTTATTGCACACACCATAAGCACTCTCAATCCAGAGAAATAAGACAATTTTCTCATCTCTAATCTATCTCATACTTTTTGACTTCTACATGCATATTTGTTTATTCTTTATGCCTGGAATTCCTTCCTTATGATTTGTACCATGGGACACCCTTCAAATACCAGCTCATATGTAACATCCTACATGAATTCTTTCCTGATCTCCATAATTGAAAGTAATCTCATCTTCTCCTCTTTGGACTTCTTATTACTTTGTACTTTCGAGCATTTATCAGAGAATCATAAGTAGGTCCAAACCTAGGAAAGACTTCAGAAGTTACATTTTTGTATTAGAGATGATGAAGCTAATACCCAGGAACTTTAAATGAACATTTCTAATATCATGCTGGCAATGGTTGTCATAGGTAGGCAATATTTAATCACCATTATTCTTTGTTTATCATTCTTTGTAAAGAATTATTATTTTATTTTATATTATTATTCCTTATTCAATACACCTACTATATTATAGACTTCTTGAGTTCTGAATGTCAGCTTCTTGAGAGAATGGAACTTATTTTAGCCTTTTTATGAACCCTCAGTGATCAGTACAGTCCCTAGTATGTCATATGCACTTAATTTTAGTTGAATGACTGACTGACCATGTTTTATTTAACCTTGTAGCTCCCTCCTGATGAGCACAGGAAAAAATTAAATACTTGTTTGCTGAATGAAGAAGGAATCAATGACAATATATGGTAGTCAATTACTCTCACCATGACTTATAGAAAACAATAATTATCTGAAGGCAGGGTAACTTGGCTCTTCTCACCATAAGCATTCTCTAGTAAAAGTGCTATATTCTTAGGGAGAAAAACTTATCTCTAGTGTCTCTATACAAAATAATTCAGCTATTTTCATTGCCATGGCCCATCAATTTATCAATTTATCTGTCTACAGGTCAAAAGCAAAATGTCCATTCAGTCAATTTCTCAATGTAGAAAAAAAAATCAACCTGATATTGTGACTGAATTTACTAGAAGGTTAATTTAGTCTAGTAATATAGTTAAACTATTCATACATTTCTTAAAATCATTTAAAACTGATATATCTCATTGCATAAGTCAAGCAAGTATTTGACATTTTTTTTCACCTTTTAAACTACTTTCTAAATATTGGGAGGAAACATAACCCATTTCTCAAAGACAATAACACCATTTGTTATAGAATTAAAATGATCAAAATTATTTGGTTAATGAGGTGTTTTCCTAATTACTTAAGCCATTATATTAAATAAAACCCATTAAATGGGTTACTACAGAATTTCATTGAATTGGTTTTGGAACACTCATAGGTCTCTAAAGAAATCTTTCTTTTCTACAGAATGAGAATCTTAGCCTAAAGGCAGCTAGGTAGCACATTGAGTAGGAGTTAGGAGTTAGGAAGACAATTTCAAATTCTGACATCAGAAAGTTAATAGCTGTATGACCCTGGACAAATCACTTAACCTCAGTGGTGTTAATAATGACAACCTACCTCCCAGGGGTTTTGTGAAGATTAAATGAGAAAATACTTGTAAAGCATCGGTGAAGAACCTGGCACAAAGTAGGTGTTGAGTAATTGCCTGTTTCCTTCCTTTCTCCCATATTTACATAAAAAATAAAACTATTGCAATTCTCTTTGGGGCAGCAAGGTGGCACAGTGGGCTCGGGTTTATGAAGATACTTTGTCCTGAGTTCAAATCTGCCCTCAGACTCTTACTTAAGTGACCCTGCAAGTCACTTAACCCTGTTCACCTGCTCATCTGTAAAATGAGCAGGAGAAGGAAATGGCAAACTACTCCAGTATCTTTACCAAGAAAAACCCAAATGGAATTATGAAGAATTGGGCACAACTGAATAGCAACAAAAATCTTATTATGCTTCATAGCTTAAATTTGTTTTATAAGTGTATATGGATTTGAATCCATACTTTATAATGTTTGATTGAAGGAATTAGGGATGTTCAATTTGGAAATGACTAATTTTTTGTGATTTTTGTCCCAGAAAAACAGACTCGGAAACAAGATAGGCCATTTTGGCTTAGCATTTTGAGGAAATTACAGGTAAAACTTTAAGTTATGAATAAAGGGATAGAAGAGGTCATTTAAAAAGAAGCTCTTGTAGTAATGATTGCATTTAGATTAGAAAGAGAGTTTTTTAATAGAGTGAAGACCAACTTCATTTTATCCTACTCCACTCAATTATGTACAATCTAATTTCATATGCAGCAATGTGCCTGTAATGGAAATCATATAGAATCTTAAGTTATTATTTAGGGATTCAACTTTCTGCTTTGCTACTTACTAGATGTGTAAGTTAGGACAAATCCAATCTAAGATTCATTTGATCAGCAGCTCTTACATGTGAATCTCTGTGCTAGGTGGTGGAGATAAGAGGATATAACAAACTCTTCAATTTCTTCATTTATGTAATGGGTATAATAATACATTTATCACATATCTCACTGGCTTGTCTGTGGGGTCAAATGAGATAATATATACAAAGTATTGTAAAAGTATTAACTATTTTCATGGTGATGTGGGGTGTGAGGCATACATTTACAACTGGAAAGGACTTCAGAGATTTTCTACTCAATCCCCCCTCACTTTACAGGTGAAGTAATAAGTCCCCAGAGGTTAAGCAATTTGTCCCAAGACATACAGGTCACAAATATCAGTGGCAAGATTTGAAACCAGAACCTCTGACTCTCTTTGGAATGTTTTCTACTATTAGATGCAAAAAAAAAAATGTTCAGTTGCATTACAGACTTAAATGTTCCTTACTCATAATAATAAAACAAATTAAAGGTTTTTTTTTTTTTAGATTGGGAGGGTGCACATTTAATGGTCGACTAAAAAAATAATATATTTGCATATCCAATTCACACTTCAAATGCCAAAGGAGGTTTTTGGTACCATTTTACAGATGAAGAAGTTAAGGGTCAGACAGATTAAATGTTTTGCTTCTAGTCACACAGCTAGTAAGCATCAGAACTGGGACTCATAGCCAGTTCACCCTGACTCACATCTGCCACTGTATCACAGTAGACCCAGCTGCCACTGGATGATGAAAGAAAATCACAATTGTTTGCAAATAGCATTTAGAACTGATTGCCTTCTCTTCCAAGGCATTATTTCAGTTGGAAAGTTCCCGTGTTAGTCCATTTATTGCAACTCTGCACATCTGCTGAGGTTAGAGTTCTGTGAAGCCAAAGAAACATTTCCATTTAGCAAACTTTATGATCCTGCAAAAACTACCAGTTTATTTCTTTTGCAGTTCTGGGAACAGTTTGCCCTTTTGAAACCAACTGTGTCAGGTGCCTTGAATATACCATCAATTGAGATTTAGAGAGTTCAAGGCTGCTTCCACCTTCCACCTTTCTTCTGTGTGCATGAGACAATCAATTTCATTATTAGTAAAATTTTCATAAGAGGACTTCCATTTTGCTGCAATCAGGCAGGAATAACTTGCAGGGGGAGGATGCTAACAGCCAATTCAAGTACAATGTGAAAGGGGGGGGGTGAATGTTTTCCTGTTTTCCAAACTCTATTCAATGTAAAAGTAAAGGACAGAAATTAATCATTAAAGTTTTGTTGTTCTCCCTTGTAGCACTGTTTTGCCATAAACCATTGTATTATTTTGCCTCCGCATTTCCTTTCACCATGTTTATTAGATTAGGGGTGCAGATTATAATTAAGAGTTTTTTGTCACAGTGACCTGCTGAAGGCTCATAGGGTTTCCTGAATAGATTACTGAAAAAAATATTTTCTGATTCCTTTGTTTTTAAGTCTTTCTCCAATCCTTTTTTTTATTTATTTTGGCTATGTCCCATATTTTTATTTATCAGTCATTAATTGATCAATAGTGCCTATAGCATGTCAGGTCCTGTGTCATTTGACTCACCTAGATTATAAGGGGAGGGCAAGGGTAACCTATGCTACACAGGTCTCCAGACCTACTTATCTGCATATATGTTTCTTTTCCTCCAATGGAAATGTTCCTTCAGGGTAAGGATTTTGTTTTTCTCTTTCAATCCCCAGCACCTAACATACATCCTATAATATAATTGGTGCTTAAACAATGGATTTTGAAGGGAATGTCGAAAGAGGAAGGGGAATTCTAGGGAAAACTGACCCTTCAACAGAAAAAATAATATAAGGAGAGAGGCCCCAAATGGAGAAAACTCAACAATAACATTAATTCCAATGCTCCCACACTTTGGTCCTGCAAATCCTATGACTGGAACAACTATATTCATTGACTTTTTATTTCTTATTACTAGTCAACCTGCATAAAGTTGGCTCTTAGCATTATGGATACCCCTACTCCACTCATTTATAGTCTTTTAAAAAGCCCAGGTGCACTTAATACAGCACGGGTTGAAACAGGTAGGCAGTTAAGAGATGAACCACAGGTGGAGAAGACACTCAAAGGCAAAGTTTTGGGGGATTCTAGTAGGGAACTATAACTCTTCAGAAACAGTTCATTGGAGCCAGCCTAGAGACAGGTAAAAAATTATTTACAAAAAGGATAGTGTTGGGGGCAGCTAGATGGCGCAGTGGATAGAGCACTATCCCTGGAGTCAGGAGAACCTGAGTTCAAATCCGACCTCAGACACTTAACACTTACTAGCTGTGTGACCCTGGGCAAGTCACTTAACCCCCATTGCCCTGCAAAAAAAAAAAAAAGGATAGTGTGGTTAGAGAAGTAGAACTTATAAAGTTAGGGTGCTACTGTGAGAGACACTCTATCTCTGAATCAGTGTCCTAGCTAGGCACTCTCACTCATTTGACACAAATCATGTCCAATACGGGTTTGATGAAACAGAGACTAGGCAATCAGAAATGGAAGTAGATGCAAAATAACACTCTATTTTAATAAAGGAAAGGAATAAGGAGAGAAAAAAATTAAATCACTAAGTCTCACCAGAGACTTGAGAATTTAGATGATAGACCAAGACACGATTGGAAAAAAAAACAGAATTGTAATACAAAATTGCAAACAGAAATTAAAATAAACAACAATGACCCTTTAAGACCATTAAAAAAAAGATTAAAAGAGCTCTACTGAATATATGATGAAAAGAGACAATAGAACTTGGAAAAAATCATGAAAACATAGAAAAGGACAATATCAAGAAATTACATGGAAAATGCTCAGAAATAGCTGAGGCGAAATCAAGAACATTCACCAAAGTCCAGAAAAAAAACAAACAAAAACTATTCCAAGCTTAAGTGAACAGGAAATATTGCAGTCAAATTTTAGAATGGCATCAGAAAACAAATGTTGCATGGACCAAAGGGAGGAAACCCTTCAAATGATAACAAATCAGAAAAGCACAGGATTATCACATGGTTACAAGAAATTAAATGAAAAAAAAATTGAATATAATATTCCAGAGGAAAAAGAGGTAATTTGTTGACAGCCCAGAACAACATAGCCTCCTAGAGCAACTTTGGAAATCAAAGACAAGTATTAGAATGGAAAGTGAAGAATTAAAAAAAAAAAATCCCTCCAGAAAAATAAACCAGAGGTAAGTGGGGTATTCATATGCAAATGAACCAAAGTTTAGAAAGGTAAATACTTTGAGAGAATACTGAAGGACCAGGAAATCAAATCCATTTTCTGTGGCTAGGTCAAGACATGACTTTGGCTGTTGAGTGGAAAGTCTTTTTGTTTGATTTTCTTAAACTCATACATTGTCTGAAAGTGAGAAGGCAAACAAAGAATTGATTGTTAATGAATTAAAATTAGAATTAAACCCATAATTTGAGGATAGCACTATGTTCTTATTCATGGAAGAGGAAAACTAAATGTACAAGATGGAATGATATTAGAAAGTTATCAATTTCAATGTTGTCAGACAGGAGTGACTTTTAAAGGTAGACAAAAGTTACCAATATAGCAGTGCCGATTAAAGAGAAAATATGAAAATGAAGGCAATTTATAGTAACTTCTCATAATTATCCTTTCCAACACAATGCAGGATACATATTCTTTAATCCCCCCAAAATATATAACAATTTTATTTAACCCCCTCTTATAATTCCTATTTCCATTTCCTTAAATTATCCCTTGTTTATTTAGTATCATTCTGTGAGTTCTCCATGAAACATAGGTAGACTTTCATCAAATTTAGAAATCTTTGATTTCAGGTGGAATGATGAATGTGAAGATTGTTGAATGTCTCTTCTAGTCCTTTCCAACAGTAAATGATTCTATGAAATGTAAAGTTTTACTTTTTGCTATTATTACCTCTGGTTTATTAGTGCTCAGTATCTGGTGAATGCAGTAGTGAGGGCTTGTCTTCTCCTATTGCTGTCTGTATTTTGGTCATTATGAATGAAGCATTTTTTCCAAGGAAAGTTAGCTCTACTATTAATTACTGCAGAAAAAAAAAAGGTTAAAGAATGGTGGCTTGGATCTACCATTGAATTCATTTGTTCTTGTACCTCTGTCTAATCATTGACAATTGAAATTAAAAGGATTTCATGAAGGCAGCTAGGTGGTACCATGGATAAAGCACTGGCCTTGGATTCAGGAGGACCTGAGTTTAAATTCAGCCTCAGACACTTGACACGTACTAGCTGTGTGTGACCCTGGGCAAGTCACTTAACCCTCATTGCCCTGAAAAAAAAAAAGTATTTCATGAACTGTTGATAAACTTCTACTATCTAAGGATAATTTGATAGATGTAAGTGCTTACCAAGTAGAGAAAGCTGAGAATTGAACTTTCTTCAAATTAGCTATTTTTTAAAAAGACAATTATTCAACTTTATTTTTCTTAAAATCATATGGGTAGGAAAAACCCAGAGATGGGGCTTGTGATTTCATTTGTATAGGCAATTTCTAATAAAAGAAATTAGATGCCTAGGGCCATACTCTGTCAGAGATAAAACTTGAAAGTAGATTTTTTGTGCCTAGATCTCTATATACTATG
Organism: Dromiciops gliroides; assembly: GCF_019393635.1. Taxonomy (NCBI): domain Eukaryota; kingdom Metazoa; phylum Chordata; class Mammalia; order Microbiotheria; family Microbiotheriidae; genus Dromiciops; species Dromiciops gliroides. The sequence continues at coordinate 261,550,227 of NC_057865.1, forward strand.
CATGACTGACTTTTAAGTGTGAATATATATGTGTATATATACATATATTCAATTGAATGCAATTTGTATGGATGTATAAATGATATTACCTTTTATCATTCAATTGATTTCTCTTTTGTACAGATTTTCAGAGCGTAACTATAGGCACAATATTGGAGAATTTAAGCCCCAAAATTAAATTTTTCTTAAATATGGATATTTGTGACTAATATGTGATTGTCATGGAAGAGTTCCTGATTTGCATAAAATCATTCTCTCAAGCAAGATCTTAATAGGATGAAATCATATCTGAACCTAATAGCAAAAAAAAGTTCTGAAATAGAGGAGGAAATTGAGTCACTCTGTTATACATCAGGTAGTATTGTGTTCCACCAAAATTTGAGGGAAATGGTGATTAAGTGGAATATGGTCAGTGGAGAGGGGTCCAGGATACTGAAGGGTCTGGAAGGAGCAGTTGGAACTAACATGGAGAAGAAAGAGGAAAGGGATGCAGTGTGTGGTATAGAGTATTTATATTTATATAAATATGTGTATTTTATATGTATTTTATATTAATATAGATGTGTATTTATATTGATATAAATGTAAATATGTATAGTTATAAGTACATATAACTATACATTTCATTTACTTCAATATAAATATCTATACATATGTATTTATAAATACTGTATTTTACAGTATTTAGATCCAGAGAACACATTTACTTATCCTGGTTATGCTACTTATCAACTATGGGACATTGAACAATTTTGTTTTTTAGCATATGTAACATATATCCCCCCTCCCCCCCATTCATTTGCCCTATCTAGGCTTCAGTTTTCTCACTTATAAAATGAACTGGTTGAACTAGTTAGCTTCTGAAGTTCCTTCCAGCTCTAACTATATGGTCTCATGAAGACTTATGGAGAGTCAAGATAAGTACAAATATCTCATAGGCTGCTATATAAAAGCCTCATTTTGAGTAGCTCTAAAGAGGCAGGTAACGAACTTCCATTGAAGGACACATGATTTCTGCTCAATCCAAGAAAACATTTTCTTTCTTTCTTTCTTCTTTTTTTTTATGGAGGGAGAGCACAAGCATTTATTTTATTTATTTATTTATATAATTTTTGGGGTGGGAAAATAAGAGTTAAGTGACTTGCCCAAGGTCACACAGCTAGTAACTGTCAAGTGTCTGAGGCTGGTTTTGAACTCAGGTCCTCCTGAATCCAGGGCTGGTGCTTTATCCTCTGTACCACCTAGCTGCCCCCCAAGAAAGCATTTTCTATCCATGTTATTTACCTATCAGGGATATATAGAAGAGATTTCTGCATTGGCTGAAAAGGAAGACAAAAATGACTTCTTAAATATTCTCAGTGTTCATATACTATATAGAAATGCTGATGAATTATGTGGATTTATTTTATATCCTGCAACTTTGCTAAAGTTGTTATTTGTTTAAAGTAGTTTTTTTTTATTTTATTCTCTATGATTCTCTAAGTCTACCATCATGTCATCTACAAAGAGTGATAGTTTTGTTTCCTCCTTGCCTATTCTAGGTCCTTTAATTTCTTTTTCTTCTCTTATTATTAAAGCTAACATTTCTAGTACAATATTAAATAATAAAGGTGATAATGGACATCCCTGTTTCACCCCTGATCTTACTGAGAATGGCTCTAAATTATCCCCATTATATATAATGTCTTCAGTGTGCATGTCCTAATAGTCATACAAGGCAGCAATCCCATTTTACAAATTAATGAACAGCTTGCAGACATTTTAGAATTTAGAAACAATATCATCATATACAACTGAAACATTTATTACTCCCATACTGAGTGAAATATTTCCATTAAAAGCCCCTTGCTTTACTGTAAAAAGTCAAGTCAAGGATACAAGAAATATATTTGAAAGGATTATTGTGGTAATTCATTCAAAATGCCTTTGTCTTTTACTATCTAGACATCTGAGTCATTTTTGCTTTCACTGAATTATCTGATTATTTTTATTAGTTCTTCACTTCACTTTGAATGTTTAGGCCAGACAGAAAGGCATCATGACCAAAAAGGTCCCAGACTTTTCCCCCTGACAATAATATATTACACTAAAAAACTACTTGCTTTTTAAAGACAGATCTTAAAATAACCTTTTCTCTTTTTCAATATTTTTGCCCTTGACATTTTTTTTCTATAATTCAACTATGGATTTCCCAAGAAAGCCTGTCACCATCATATTTCCCTAGCCTCGTAGGTGTAGTTACATGGGAAAAATAGCTCTAAATGAAGCATTTTCTTCAATGTCATATTGTTACCACCCCCTCAAATATATAGCAGAAATTGAATTACTTTCCATGAGTATTCAAAAGTGCTTGCATTGATACAGGGTGGGGGAAAACTTATATCTGCAGCCATTATTATGGCTAAAAATGTGTTTTCCATATTTTATTGTACTTGTAAGAAATACATTTGTTGATATGTCCATAAATGCTGGAAGGTTCACATTTAAAAAAATATATAATGGCAGAAGGGTATTAAGGGTAAAAAAATTGCCTTAGTTTCAAATTGCCATTAAGAGCTAAAAATTATAGTATCTACTATGCTGTGACCTCCCAATCTGCCAGGATTATATTGTTCTATCATTTAAATTCAAAATGCCAATAGCAATTATAATATTCCCCTGTTAAATATTTTCATTGCCAAATTTCTTTCCATAAACACATAGTAATGAAATAAAATTGTATATAAGAAAATAACTTATTTGAATATGTTTAATTGAAATTACAGAGAAAGTTTAGCCAAATAAATTTCTCTTGCTTCTTCCTTTTGAGGTCTGGTAATTGGGGATCAAGACAGGAAATCATCTGCTACTGGAGACACACCTGTAGTCTATTTCTCATTTGTACTCTATTTGGGCATCAGTTTCCTCACCTGTAAAATAAAAGGGTTCAACCGGATGATCTCTAAAGTCCTTTCTACTGCTAATATCCTATGGGACATGAATATTGTTATATGATCTCATCCCTGTAAAGAACATTCCATAGCATAAAATTTTGGCATTTCCCTCTCAGCCTCCAATGTAGATGTTTCCATTTTACCACTCCCTCAAAAATCTATTTCACAAAAGGGGTCATCAAATTTAAGAAGAAATATGATCTCTATGGAAACTGGGGCATTAAACATAGTTTATATCCACTGGCAAATGTCCAATTCAGATAACGCCCACATTATCCAAAATCCTTGAGGTAGTCATTCTTTAAAAACAAACAAACAAAAAAGCTACTATGTGCTTCTGGCTATTTTCTGCAAATCGATGCACAAGAAGACATACAAAATATTTATCCTGGCCCATTCCATGTAGTTTTCATAATGCTTATGTAATTACAACAAGCCTTTAAAAGATAAATTATGTACCAAACACCATCAATAAACCTTATTATATAGGACCTTCATTGGTCTTTCATTAAGACCCAAACCCAAATTCTGCCATATAAGTTATACCTTGTCCTAAAAGTCACCAATAAACAAGGAGAAAATGAAGAAAATACAGTCTTTTAAAAAGGACAGGGATGGGGGTAGCTAGGCATTGCGGTGGATAAAGCATCAGACCTGGATTCAGGAGAACCTGAGTTCAAATCCAGTCTCAGACACTTGATAATTGCTAGCTGTGTGACCCTGGGCAAGTCACTTAACCCTCATTGCCCCCCCCCCCACAAAAAAAAAGATAGGGACAATACAACATTACTCTTAAGTCTGTGAGTCTCAAACATATCACAAATGCTATATTTAACTTTTAGAAGAATTGAATCCTATATCCATATTTAGCACAGCAAGAGAGACTGTTAATGACATTTTAGAATACAGCAAATCTACCAGCATTGATATATTTATTTTTGTTTGGTTTATTTTGACCAGATTTCATAACCATTTTTTTTTTTTGGGTGAAGAGCTGCTTCTAGCAATGTAGGTCGATACCTTCGCCAAGTGGATTACTCTTAATATTGAGAGGAGACTTTCCCAAAATCACTGAGCCAGGGCGTGTCACAGGAGGATGTGAACCCAAGCATAACTGACTCCAAGACCAGCTCCCTCTCCATTCTACTACTGCAATATCACTTTATTGGGCAGTATGTGCAACTTATCTAAGTTATTTCTATGGAAGTTATCTTATTAAGTAACATTGGGTAAAATAATATTAAGGAACCAATATGGTGAAATACTAATGAACAATGATGACACACAGCCATCATTGGAAATAATCATATTCCATGAAATAGCCTGTCTTGAAACTTGTACAGAGGGCTTGACACTTTTGGGAGAAACATAACATGTACACCATTGGGAGAGTGGATGGGAAGGGGGATTCATGGCTTGTCATGAAAACTCTCAGACATCAAGCAAGGAAGAATTTCTAGAGGCATACTATTCTACTCAGGTACAGCTTCTCCATTAGCTTTTTTGAAGAAGAAAATTAGAATATTAATAAGGTCTTTGCCATATAACTTAAGTGACAGGGAGCACATTCTATTGAAAAAAAAAAAGAAACAAAACCCAATATTAGACTTGGAGTCCTGAGATGTAGGTTCAAATCTCATTTTTGATACTTATTAGTTATGTGATAACAGCTATGGGACTCTGATCAAATGCATTAACCTGAGTCTTTTCATATTCTATAAAATACAAATAATGATCCTTACTTTACCTACTTTATGAGGCTGTGAGGAAAGCCCATTGCAGCATGTAAGTGCTATATAAATATGAGCCTTTATTATCAGATCCTTTATGGGTCTGTGATCTTGTCATTCAGGCAGTCCCTTCAAGGGTGCAGATCACAAAACCATCCATAGCCAATCATTATTGTAAACAAAATAGGTTAATATCTTGAGGATTCTAATTATGTGTAAAAATATAGTACTCTGGCAGAGTTGTAAGTACGTGTAAATATAGTACTCTAGCCCTTGGCGAATGCCCCTTATAATTGACTGAGTGTGAGAGCTGTAGAGCAGGGTTTAGTAAACTTTTCCCTAGGACCAAAGCTTGTCCATGCCCTCTTTTTATTTTTTAACATTTGCAATTTAAAAATTTCTTATTCTTTGAATTTTTATTTTTTTATTTTTTTAATTTTTTAAAATTTTTTATTTTTTTGCAGGGCAATGGGGGTTAAGTGACTTGCCCAGGGTCACACAGCTAGTAAGTGTCAAATGTCTGAGGCCGGATTTGAACTCAGGTACTCCTGAATCCAGGGCCGGTGCTTTATCTACTGCGCCACCTAGCTGCCCCCTATTCTTTGAATTTTTAAATAAGATAAACTTTATTTAAAAGTAAAAACATTCTTAACTCCTGCGTACATTTTAAAATAAAGTTTTATCACATTTAAAAATGTTAAAAAATGTTTTTAGCTCAGAGGTTGTATAAAAAGAGCCTTTGGGCCAGATTAACCCCAGAGGCCCTAGTTTGTCCATACCTGGTATCAAGCAGCATAGTTTCTGTAACTTTTTAAAAAAATTAAAAAAAAAAACATTTTTGTGGGGCAATGAGGGTTAAGTGACTTGCCCAAAGTCACACAGCTAGTGTCAAGTGTCTGAGGCTGGATTTGAACTCAGGTCCTTCTGAATCCAAGGCCAGTGCTTAATCCACTGAGCCACCTAGCTGCCCCGTTTCTGTAACTTTTACAATCGAATCATAGATTAGATCTAGAGGCTGAACAGGAATTCAAGGTTCTATTTTCATTTTATAGATGAGAAAACTGATTCCCAAAGTGGTTAAGTGACTTTGCCAAGTAAATCACTTATCAGTTATTGATCCTGTAGACACTTGATACCATGGCTAATGTAAAGAGCCCTGGCCTAGCAGGCAGAAAACAGGGGTCTACTCTTTGTGTCATTATATAGTATATGTTTGACCTCCAAATCACTTTTTGTCTTTGAACCTCCCAGTTTTGTTTTATTTTAATGAGGGTAATGAAGCATCTTCTACCTATCTTACAGGGTTTTTATGAAAATTGAATGACATAATATTATATAAAAGGTCTTGGGAACTTCTAAATAAGTGCCCATTTGATTGTTTAAACTTAGAAAGTACTCAGTGCTGAGAATTGGCCTAAGCATTCTAGAAAAATAATTTGGGATTATGCATTTAAAAAGTGACCACTGATTGTATGTGTGTGTATGTATATGTTTTTATACACACACATATATGTATATGTATATATATACACAGACATGTGTATATATACACATATGTATATGTGTGTGTATACACAAACACAAGTACACATACATCCACAAACAAACACATATCTTTTTTTTTTGAGACCCAAAGAAAACACTGCTGGATGTATGCTTCAAGGAGTTAAAAGATACAAAAGTCACCATGTATATCAAAATATTAACTTCATCACGTTTTTTGTAATAGGAAAGATTTGGAAATAAAGCAGATGTCCATTAATTGGAAAATGGCTAAACAAATTGTGGTACCTAAATGTAATGATATACTACTGGACCATAAGAAATAATTAATATGAATCAACAATTTACAGCATTGATATGATTTGGTTTCCTTTGGTTTTGATCAGACTTTTGATTTAATCACCATATATGTTTTTTGGTTAAGGATTTTCTCTTACAATGTAGGTATGTACCTTCTCTACAACTTACAGTCTTTTTTTTTTTTCAGGGCAATGATGTTTAAGTGACTTGCCTAGGGTCACACAGCTAGTAAGTGAGGCTGAATTTGAACTTGGGTCATCCTGAATCCAATGCCGCTGCTTCATCCACTGCACCACCTATCTGCCTCTACAACTTATGGTCTTAAAGAATTTATCAAACTTACAGTTCTAGAGGCATACAAAAGATTGGCAAAAGCAAATGAAAAACAAACAGGAGATCATGACTGATTGAAGTCTTGATGGGAGGGGGAGTACCTTCATATCTTGTTTTTTTTTTTTGTTGTTTTTTTAAGGTATGAGGAAGCAAGGTGGCAGTGGGTAAAGTGCCAGGCCTGAAGTCAGGAAGACTCATCTTCCTGAGGTCACATCTTGCCTCAGACACTTATTAGCTCTGTGACCCTGAACAAGTTACTTAAACCTGTTTGCCTCAGTTCCTTATCTGTAAAATGAGCTGGAGAAGGAATGGTAAATCACTCCAGTTTCGTTGTTAAGAAAATCCCCAAATGGGGTCAGAAAGTCTTGGATATGTGTGAAATGATTGAACAACATGTAGATGCTATTGAAACTATTCTCTGATAGCAATTTTAGGGAGGCTTACTATGCTATGCACGTTGGGCTGGTATTGGTGGTTTAATTAGAGCAATAGTACTTTAAATGGATCTATAGTTTCAAGGAAGAATTCAAAGGCCTTTCCTGTGTAAATCACACAGGAGGAAAATAAAAGCCAGTCAAGAGGGGTTGGGGGTGGGTGGGTATTATACTAACATAGAAAAAGTACTCAAATGGGAGTCAGGGGAGCAGCTTTCTAGTACTGGTTTTGACACTACTGTAATTGGTTTTATTACTCTGGGTAATATATCCAATCTCTTTGGACCTGATTTTAATTTTTTTTAATAAAATGAGAGGATGCATTGTAAGCATTTCTAATTCTCACTCCATGTCTAAATCCCATTCTATACAGTCGACTGGCATATGATAATAATAATAAAAATAATAACCAGCACTTAACATAGTGCTTCATGGATTACAAAGAAATTTTATAGATATTAACTCGTTTGATTCTTGCAAGAGCTTTGTTTGGTAAGTGCTTACGTTTTCATTTTTTTGTGGAGGAGGAAACTGAGGTATAGAGAAGTAAGTAATTTTCCAAAGATCACACAAATAGTAGGCTTCTGAAGCAGAATTTGAATTCAGGTTTTCCTGATTCCAGTCAGGCACCATTTAGAGGCCTATTATGTGTCAGGTGCTGTGCTGAACACTGATAGGTTAAACATTTTTCACTTAGATTTATCTTTAATAAACATTTAATACAATAACATTTCAAAAATGCTTTCTCCTACTATAAATTGCTATAAGACTAAACTAAATACAGACTGTCTTTATTTTTCTTTTTTTTTCCCTTTTGAAATAGGCAATTTAGTTACTCCAATTGAAGTTTAGTATTTTTTTCCTAAAAGTAAGTTTAAGGAAAACACTGTTTCTCAGAGGGGGGGATTCTATTAACAAGAGAGATTCAATATCACAAATATTTTTTAAAGAATTTCATGAAAATCATTTTACTATTAATAAAAGTCATTAGGATGGGTTTTCCCCAACTATAGAACTCTCCTATAAGGGCATTGCTTCTTTGTGGCATTGTTCATTTCTGATGTGATTGATGAAGGCTAGATTAGAGACAACCAGAAACTTCTTCAGGGAAATCAAATTATCACTCAGACCACCTCCACCTCTCCTTGACAGCAATGCTTAATATATACCATTTGATGAACAAACCAGACCCAGGGTTCTACTACAGAATTAAGCACACTGTCAACAATTATTTTTCAATAATCACTGTCCAACTAAATTAACATATCAGTCTTCACATTTCAAATGTGTCATATTAATCCACATCATTTCTTTTGGCATTCAAATACAGCTGGCAATAGACTAATAAATTACATTATTAAAACTGTCTTTAAAATGAAAGCAACATTAACCATGGCATAAAAACATCAACTTTCATCATCTTTAATACACAGATATAATGAAGTCACATTATTTTGACAATGTTTAATCAAAGCTACCAATTCAGATGAGGATTTTTCTTATCAAGCATCATCTTCTCTTGAAAAGCCAAAGATAACAAGAAAGAGGGATTTGAGGGATCCAAAGACTTGGGTGAAAACTTTTTTTTACTATAAAATTCAAAACATACCAACAAACTAGTGTTCATATATTGGCTGGCTGAACTAGTAAAAATAAATTGCTTTTGTTTATTTTGTAATGTCCCAGATATCCATTTTTAACAAAGTTAAGTCATCCCTTGGGGAATAGCACCTGTTGCTACTCAACCAATAGTATGCACTCCCCTATTAGAAAGAAAGACCTGGTTCAGTAACATGGAATCATTGAATCACTGGCTGAAAAGTCCAAATACTAACACTCCTAATGATTAGCCATTCTTTTTGTGTTCTGGTGGCAAGTATTCTTATACAATGAATGTCAAATGGAACTTTTTGCTTCACATCTGCCATTTCAAAGTTTCCATTTTGGAATTCCCCTAGTCTCAAATAAGTGGCACACTGTTTACCCTTTTTGCTCCATCCTACATTTTCCCCAACTTCCAGGGCTCCATGATGTAAGATGTCATTTTGTCGATCTTCTGTTCCAGTACTCACTTTAATTTTGCTGATATTAATGGGCTTCTCAAATACAATTACAAAATAATCCCCTACTGCAGGTGCCTTGGACCAAAAGTACTCATCAACACTGCTGTATGCTTTGCTTGCATCATAATTTTCAAATACATTCATGTTTGTGTATAGCTCTGCAGGTGGATTGTCAGGGATGTCAAATGAATCCTCTTCAAAGTCATCATCCTTTAATTTGTTTTCTGCTCCTTTGTATGAAGAATAATATCCTATATGTTGGAACAGAGAAGGTTTAAAACGCATCACATCCTTTTGAGCCAAGAGACTACGGAAATGAATCAATAGCCAATCACAAGGCATTTCCTGGTAAAACATTAACAAAAAATGTGCCAGTCGTGGGAGATCATGGGAATGGTAGAGTTTTCCAATGTAGCCAAGCTTGGAAAATTCCAGAGTCACCCAGTAAGAGCCTTCTCGTGATGTAATCACTTTTTTAATGGCTGACAAAAAGTTTTTTGAACATCGAACATCATCTTCTAACATTACATAGTAGTCTGAAATATTGGCACAAAAATTAAGAAGGAAAGCATAATCCACATTTTGCTTGGATCGAAATTTGACTCGGTCATTTGGATCATTATAATTTCGTTTAAGGCCATCTAGGATTGGGTAATATTCCTCAGGAGCATGTATGACCATTAATCGTCCAGCAATAATGTGGTGAGCAAATTTCTGTGTAATATCTCTGACCATACTGTCACACCAATTTAAGTCAAAATCTGCTAGATGAACCACCACTGCAATTTCCTTCAGTTCTTCATAACTGGATTGCTCAAATATAGACTTGATTGTTTCAAGCAAATAGTTTCCTTTTTTCCTTTTGACTGATGAAAGTCCAACTGTTAGGTATTCTGGGCAAAAGAATTCAGAAGGAAGATGAATTAGATGCTTTGAAAAACACATAACAATCAAGGTTGCCCCTTAGGGCTGCTACTACACAAGTAAGCTTAGTGTATGATGAAATATAGGACATTTTGTGATTAAATTATTAAGCTACACATGAAAAAGCTATTATGGTTTATGTGTAATTGATTCTTTTCTGTGGAAAACAAATTATACTATAAGCATACTGATATGTGTACTGTTGCTTTAAACATTTGTTAATAAAATAGGGTAAAATGTTCTACAGATTAATGTTTCCATATAAGCCCATTAGAGAAGACAGGTATTTGGATTATATAAAAGCTATTAAAAATGAAAAAGAAAGTCCTTCAAAGTTATGGCTGCCAAACTATCTACAACTTATGAAAGTGGAAATTACAAATGAATAATTTTAAAAATAATTTTGTGATTAAATGATGATTTTTAAGGCTATTTTTATAACAATTTTCATAGAAAACACAAGAAATTATCATTTGTGTTAAATTGTTTCTATTACTTTCTGTTAGTACAAACTATGAATTGCTTTATTTTCATATAAAACAAATGCCATTTCTTATATCCAAGTCAAAACTTCTTTGAAGTATATTGAATTTTTGTAAATTCCATTCCTATGAAAATGTTTAGCATGTGGTTCTATGACATTGATATTACCGTGTCATTTATTGTGAAAATAGTTATAGCCTATTTTTCCTGCAAAGGAAATATTCTTTTAAAAAATCAAATACAATCTAGAATAGGGGCTCTATCCAAACTGTGCTTTGGATAGATTTCAAGGGAGGGAGGAGGTTGTTTACTAAATTTGATATAAAGCAAGAAATCATGACATACACCTTTACTTTTACTAGCCTCTACTTGAAATTTGAGTATTTCCTTCTATTGTAATTAAACAAACTTTATTTTGAAAAGTGACCCATAGACTTCACCAGAATGATACAAGGGGGCTATGGATAAGTTGAAAACACTTGATGTAGAGTTGAAAAGATGACTACCTTTGTTTAATTGATAAACCTGGAAAACAGCATAATCCTACTAGAGATTCATTAGTGCAGAGAAGTTAACAGTCCTTGACTTGCATAGAAAAGAGAAAAGAAGGAAGTTGATTCTAGAGATAATACAAAAAAGGGGGTGAAGCAGTAAGGAAGTTCAAAATTCTCCAAGAGAAATCTTATACCCCAGAATAGTAACTATTATTTTACTAGCAAGGTTATTCTCATTAGTGATTTCTCAGTGAAATAATAAGACATTGTTTGGAACAAGGTTTTCTTAACCAGCTCCAAAAGCTCAGGTTGGTAAGTTCTCTGTGACAGAAGTCCATGCATGGCAGAGCACATATCTTGGGAAATAACTATTTTGTGTGGCTATTTTGTCAGTAATTGGCTATTAGAGTGAATCCCATGGGAAAGAAGATGTTTTACAAGTAGCCCAAAAGGAGTCAAAAACAGTTAACATTAGATTCAGAAGATGAAGTAAAGGCCCAGTTATTTTATTTTATTTTATTTTATTTTATTTTTTAGAGAACTTGCTGTTTACATTTCTTTTCAAGACAATTGGTTACTATGTGGATACTCAGTATGTATTGGTGACACTGATAGAAGAGAGAAATGAGTCTGGAAGAATATTTTCATTCTGTAGATATGTAGAATGTATGATGCATCCCTTTACATGATGGAAAACATGATCCAATAACAAAGCCAAGAGAAAAAAAAGCCAGCTAAAGAACCCAATTAAAAAAAAAAAACAACTAATGCTGCTGGAATGTTTGCGGTAAGAAATAACACAAAGGAAGGAGAGAATGACTAAATCTATAAAATTGGTATGAGGCTTGCTACATAGATGGCAGATCTAAGAATAAAATTCATTCCAATTAAACTCCATTCAACCAACAGGCTATTGAGGTTAAACAATTAAGGCTATAGTCTACGATCTCAGGGACCAAATATTCTACTCTGAGGATAGATACATATATAAATCAGTCTAATGGAAAATAATATATAGGAAAAAAATGCAAAAGAGCTGTCCCACAGTGGTGAAATGTTCTTTGATGGATCCGTTCTGGTGGAGGAGATAGAAGAAGACTAATGGTGATGACATGGTGTCTACACTGGGCCTTGAAGGAAAAGAAGCATTTCAATAAGTGAGCTTGTGGGAAACATCTAAACTATTCACAGAGATACACAATGGCAGAAATTGGCAAGGCATTACCAAATGGCTATTGTTTCACTTTGACTGGACCATAGATTGCATGAAGGAGAACATTGTGACATATTGCTAGAAAGATAAGTTCATATTTAATGACCAGCAAAGGAGTTGTATTTTATCTTTGAGGCAGTGTGAAGTCACTGATCTCTTAGGAATAGGAGAATGAAGGGATTCAATCTGTACAGTAGAAATATATTGGTGATAAGGTAAATGATAATTTGGAGAAGGAAGATACTGAACACACAGGGACCATTTAGGAAGTTATTGCAAGAGCACAGCAGAGGGGTGATGAGTGACTGAACTAGAGTTATAGAAATGAAATTGGCAAGAAGAGCATCTATTTGGGTGATCCAAAAGACAAGAATCAAATCAACACATCTTGGCAACTAAATAGATATGGGGAATATGAAAGATCCAGGGGGAGAGGGAGAGGGAAGGAAAGGCAGAAGACAGAGAGATGACAAATCTTGCTTGTCATGGGTAGAAAGCAGTATAGTAACTTCATAATAATCTAAGAAGGATCTAAGGACTTGCCTTTCTGGGCCTAAGAAGAGCTCATTATCAATTCCATTTGAGCACTGGGAAGCCATTTTCCTAGACAGGGTGAATAAGAAGCAATGCTCTCTTCTTAGTGCATGTACCTTAGTTATGGCAACTTTCTTGCCCTTTCAAAGTTGAGGATTAGTATTCACTTAAAGATTTTCTATTGGAAAAAAATACGATCAGGGGCAGCTAGGTGGTGCAGTGGATAGAGCACTGGCCCTGGATTCAGGCATACCTGAGTTCAAATCCGGCCTCAGACACTTGACAGTTACTAGCTGTGTGACTCTGGGCAAGTCACTTAACCCCCATTGTCGTGCCAAAAAAATATATATATATGATCATACAGGCATGGGTGAATGTGTAGAATGTGACCTGTAAAAAATCTCGAAGGATTATTGAGTTCAGAGGAAAAAGGCTAAATCAATTACTAATGAGTGATACTCTTCTGTTATTCATAATTATTTCTTAGTAAACATCAGATTAAGGGATTTATGTGACAAAGCTTTCTCCCAGTTAACCTGCTACTTCTCTCATTACTCTTTCTTGGTCTCCTATGATAAAATATTATCTGTATGCCAAAATCTGCCCATCCCCTTTCTGGGTGTATCCCAGAGTCCTCTTATCTTTTCTCTCTATGATCTTGATGTGTGGTAGTCTTAGTCTCCATGGGTGGTTGGATTCAATTATAATCTTTATGGAGATTACTATATATGTTCTTCTCTTATATCTATCTTTTTTTTTTTTTAGTGAGGCAATTGGGGTTAAGTGACTTGCCCAGGGTCACACAGCTAGTAAGTGTTAAGTGTCTGAGGCCGGATTTGAACTCAGGTCCTCCTGACTCCAGGGCCGGTGCTCTATCCACTGTGCCACCTGGCTGCCCCTCTTATATCTATCTTAATCTCCAGTCCTGTAGCACCAAATATAGGTCCTCACAAGGATATTATCTAGGCACATTAGATTGAATATGCCCCAATGGGAACTCCTTATATACCCTTTAAATCCAAAACTCTTCCTAATTTCTCCATTTCCCTAGGGATACTATCATCCATGTAGTTATCTAGGTTCATAACAATACAGTTATACTTGAGTCGTCCCTCATACTCCTCATACTCTATTAGCTGCCAGTGTTTCTCAATTCTATAGCCACAAAATGATTTTTATATGTGCTAGGTTTTTCTCTCCACTCTTATGGCCATCTTTTAAAATTTCCATCACCTTTTACCCAGACTATCACAAAAGCCTCCTAATTTTTCTCTTTTCCTCTATTCTTCCCAATCTTCTATCCATTCTTCACATAACAGCCAAATGGACTAGCACAGGTCTGATTAGGTCCTTAAAAAGTTTGAGAAACTTTGGTGATTACCTATTTTCATTAGAACAACATATGAAGTTCTCTGTTTTTGTATGTAAAAAGCTTTCTAGCACCATCTTGTCTTTCTAGATGTGTTTGTCTTACTCTCTTCCACCAACTCTACATTCTAGTTAAATTGGCCCACTTGACAGATACAATCGATGTTCCACCTGCTTGTCTTCATGCCAACTATTCCCTATACCTGAAAAGCTCTTGTAACTTGCCTCCACTTCTTTTGAAATCCCCAATTTCTTTTAAGGCTCCGTTTAAGATTTTTTTCTAATTAATAATTATAAGCACTACTTCCCCCATCCATAGACTTACTGAGACATTTTTGGGAATATATTTGGTATTTCTTTATCTGTGTACATATCCCTTCCCCTTTAGCATTAGACCTCCTCGAGGGTCAGTATCCTCAGAAACCAGCACATACTTTGTAAAGATTAGGCACTTTGTTAATGTAACTGAACTGAATTGAGTTAGCATGGTATAGTAGTGGATTTAGTGATAGAGGATATGGGGTTGACTCTACCCACTGGAATATCTTAACTGTGTGACCACAACTAACTCACTTAATCTCTTTTAATTCCACTTTCTCACCTGAAATTAGGATAATTTTATATTATCCCTTTCTCATAGTTATTGTGCAGATCAAATGAGAGAATGCATGGAAAGTGCTTTGTAATTAAAGTGGTAGAAAAATGTCAATTAGTATTAAAAGTAGTAGATGTGGGAAATAAAAATAATAATAATGCAGATTAATAAGAAGATGCTGTTAGAGTACAGGACTTTTCTTCCTGGGACATTGACATTTTGGTTAGGAATATAACCAAAAAATCAGTAAGAAAATATTCACCCTAAGACTTGCTCACATTATCCAGGAAGGTTTTAACTGAAAATAGGGAGAGGGAGAAGGAGAGGGAAAGGGAGAGAGAGGAGGGGGGAGAGGGGGGGAAACGGGGGGAGGGGAGGGGGAGAGAGGGAGAGGGGGAGAGCGCTCCCACAGGCGTGCCCAAGAAAATTCCTAGGTAGAATATCTAAACCAGATGTTATGTAGAATTGGTATAGTATAGAAGGAAGAGTAGAAAACAAGGTCTCTGATATTTCATAAAAAAAGATAAAATATACCCAGCACCTCAAGTATCTATATACCAATAACTAGAATGTATGCCAAACATAAAAAACAAAACAAAAAACCTTGAGATTTTAAAACAAGGGTGGTGGTGGTAAATATAATTTCAAAAGTAAGACTGAAACTCAGTCAAATGGGATGATGTCTAACTAGAATAGAGCAATGGAAGTATATAGTTAGTTCAAAATAAATAAAGTATAAGAGACAGGAAGAAAGCATAATATGCAAATGTAGAAATTACCAAACCTGAAGGACAAACCATATTAGCAATACTATTTAATGCTGTATAATTCTCTTAGAAGACTTTTATCATAAATACCCTGTGGATTAGATAGCATAACTGTTATTATAGCTATTTCACAGATGATAAATCTCAAGCTAAGCTCACATGACTAGTTAATAAGAACCAAATTTCAAACCCAAGTTTTCTGATTCCTAGTTTGACATTTTGTTAAGATAACTACACTGTCTCTAACCTTGTTGGAATTTTTTTTCTGTATAGATTGAAGGAAGGAAAAACTGAAATTGCATTATTGTGGGAGCATACTGCATACCACCTTGGGCAGATGAAAGTAATGATTGATGAGTTACTGAGTGATTGAAAAACTGCCCCAGAGAAACGATACAGTTGTCAGAGGAGAGTTCCAAGCTTCTTCTTGGTTACCAAAATTTTAAGTTAATGTAAAAGAAGGTTTCTAATGAAGTGCCTTAATATTATCAATGGACAATATTCTAATCCAAAGAAGAATTTTAGTTAGAATAAATGGAAGACTCATATTTTTTACATGAACACCTTTCTCTCTAGATGTATAAAGTGTCATATTTAGAGCATTTAAAGGTATGCAGAGTGTTTCATATTTGTTACTTATCCTGACAACAATCCTGTGAAATAGGTAGATTTTAGGGTTGAAAAAAATGAAGTTGAGAGATGTTCAAGGTCATAAAACTAAGTTAGTGTCTGAATCAGGATAAAAACAAGTTTTTCCTCACTCTAAGACTAGCATTCTATCCACTATACCACATAGTCATATTATACACACACACACACACACACACACACACACACACACACACACACACACACACACACAGAAGCCAAATAGGTTGTTGGGTAGAATAAAGATCTGTTTTAAACTCTTTGAAAACAGAGTAGGCCTAGTGTTTGGACACCACAAGATGTATTACGGAATGGAATAAGAAGGAATTTGTTTAGCAGTTACAGCTATTCCAAAAATTGGGTTGTATTACCTCATGAGATCATAAGTACTCTGACATGTAGGGCTTTGAAGAATAGATTAGTTGATCATTTGCTGGGGAGGTTGTCATTATAGGGGATGTAATTGTTATAGTACATGACTTCTGAAGTTACTTCCATTTCTGAAAGTTTTCTATTTTGTTGATTCTAATTGGGACCATTTGGAAATCTAGTATGAGTCTCAAGAAACATATATAAAATGAATAGTTGGAGATTTCTAAAGTCTTTTCTACCTCTAATAACTAATGATTATACTTTTCACTTTTTGAAAATAATGACATTGTCATAGTCAATCAGATAAACAACCTTTCTGAACTTTCATTTAGTGAAATGGTACTAATGTTCATTGATCAACAATTTCAATTTTTTTGTTTTTTGGTGTTTCATTTTTTAGTATATGCTGGATTGACAGCAACCTACATAGTTATAATATTGAGTTGTTAAAATTTCCTTGGCCACAAATATCTCCCTTGGCAGACTACCTCAGTCGTGCAAATTGTCATTAAGATATCTAGTCCTTTGGGTTTTTGCAATGGATGTCCCTTTTGGAAAGAGAACACGTTACTTGAAAAGCCTAGCACATATTACCATTATCCTTCATTAATACTTCAGAACAAATTCATTTATCAGATTAGCAAACTGGGCCTTGAGGGAACAGACTATACAAAATGAATGTTTTAGGAGAGAAAAGAGGGAGTGAAGATGAAAGTCTAAGATGGGTACTGGGGAAGAATGGCCTAAATGGGGCACAAATATGGGGAAGATTTGGAGGTATTCATCACCTATAGCAAGGAGGGAGTTAAGAAGGTAGGGACTTTGAGTAAAAAGGGATGAGGTAGGAAACTTAATTCAAATAATATAACTTAACTTTTGGGTAATGCTAGTATATTTAACTTCATAGATTATTCCATAATATGAGAAAGAACTAAAAATACATCAAGGAAAATACAATTGGTCAAGAAACTTCTAAAACCCTATAAGATCATGCTTCTTGATGAAACATTTACATTTTGTCTGTAACATATAGCAAAATGAAGAGTAGAGAAAAAATCCATCTTTCATGATTTATGTACATTCACTGACGCTACAAAATAAATATATAAATATTGAACATATTTTAAAAGTATTTTTATGAGTTTCCACTCAAGCTATTTATCTGATACCTCAGCACTAAATTAAAAAAATGGGAAAATAAATCAAACAGTTATTTTGTCTATAATGTCAACTGATATTTGTTTTTTTAAAAACTGAACTGAGTGGATGCCAATAATTTTGACATGTAGAAAAGTTGTAAGATTTTTCACTCTGCTGAACATAAATAAATAATAATAATATCTTATATTGGTAAAACACAACTTTTTTTTTACAAAGCACTTTCACATACTTATTAATGTAAAGATACTTACTTTTTCTTGGTAATGGAGTGCCAGCTAGATAGCGATAGGTGACATTTATGGCTCCTGAGAAATTAGATAAATCTTTAAAAGTGTGCACATAACGTTCTGAATTCAGTTGATGTGTGGATGTTTCTCTAATGAGTTGTTTGTCTCCCTTCTAAATGGCAAGAAAGAGGTAGAGAGAAAGAGTAATAGGTGGACATGGGTGAAAATCTCTCTCTTAAGCAATGAATAAGGAGAGGTTGGGCCAAAAAGTGTCATATACATTAAAATTATTCTTGACATATACTAGGTGCTCAATAAATTTTGGTTGAATGAATCAGTCCATGTCTGTATACCCCTCCATCTGTCTAACATCTAAACACTGGGATAGATAGCACATGCAACAGGTAAATAGAAATTGTATTATTTTTTTCATCTTGCCTAATTGACTGTGCCTCCAACCTTTATTCTGGTTTATATCTGACTTTCAAGTCACACTATACTGTGTTTAGGGCAGATAGGTGGTGTATTGGATTAGAGTACTGGCCCTGAAGTTGGGAGGACCAGAGTTCAAATTTTACCTCAGACACTTACTAGTTGTGTGACCCTGGGCAAGTCTCTTAACCCCAATTGCCTTAAACATCCGGGGCCATCTCCAGTCATCCTGATGTATATCTTGCCACTGGAGCCAGATAGCTCTGGAGAAGAGAGTAAAGTTGGTGGCCATGCATAGCCCTCCCTCACTTAAATCCAATTCAGTGCAAGTCATGATAAAACCCCAATGTCATCATCCTTTTCAGAAACAAAGAACAAACAACAACAACTGTGTGGAGCAGTTTGGAATTATTTCTTATAACTACATGTATGCTGTTCAGAATACTTTGTGGGACTGATCAGATCAATGTTGTCCTACTAGTCGGATTCTACTGTGGTTTTAAAAACTTGATGGTAATACATTTTATAACTATCTGAAAAAATAGAGAAATTCATAGGATCATCAGATGATAAATTGATAGTTCAAAGGGACATTAAGAGTTAGCCTAGGGGGCAGCTAGGTGGTGCGGTAGATAAAGCACTGGCCCTGGATTCAGGAGGACCTGAGTTCAAATCTGGTCTCAGATACTTGACACTTACTAGCTGTGTGACCCTGGGTAAGTCACATAACCCTCATTGTCCCACAAAACCAAAAAAAAAAAAGAGTTAGCCTAATTTGACCTAAACCTTATTAAAGTTTTAACATAACCCTACCACAGACAACTGAAAATGCTATTGGCACAAATCCCAAATTATTTGGTTGAATGAAATTATTCTTAAATATTCCTTTAGAATAGAGACAGTCCCATTGCCCTGCAAAAACACAAAACCAATATAGAATAGAGACAGTTTGGCACAGTGGATAAAGCACTTGCCTCAAAGCCAGGAAGAGCCAGCTTCAAGTTCTGCCTATGAAACACACTGGCTATGAAACCATGAGTAAGTAATTTAAGTTGTCAGCACTTTGGACAGTTCTCTAATACTAAAATGTAGAGAAGGTGACATCCTGAATTTGTAGAAGCGGTTCATAACTTTGGATTTATACAAATATATGCTATACAGAATTGTGCATGCATACACACATATTATAAACACACATAACTATACACACATAATGTATATGTTACATACACACATATAAAATATACACCCATGCATACACACATATATCATATGTAAGCACACACATACATATCATATATTATATAATATACAAACTATACACATGTGCAAATTTATATACTATACAAAGGAAATCACAACTTTAATCCCTCTACCTATCCTTAGAGTAGGGGAACATTGATGGGGAGCTGATAATTTCTGCTATATGGAATTTCTTGATTCTAATATTTGTTGTAACAAGATTTAATCTACATTTTTAAATGTAAACTATTTATAAATATACATATACTCCTTATTATTACATTTCCAAAAAAGATGTTCATCCTTATCATTTTACAATATAGATAAGGAGTTTTCAATAATTCAAAAGGAATGCAATCAATATATTTCCCATTTAGAATGTGTAAGTTTTCACCTAGTGATGCTAATTGAATTTACAATGACACCAACTTAAGTTGCAATTAAGGGCACATAAAGCCTATCTTATATATATATATATATATATATATATATATATATATATATATATCTATATATATATATCTATATGGGTTTGTGTCTCCACATACCTAAAATGCCATATAGATATTTGTAAAAATGAATTAATATATTTTTAAAAGTTATCAGATTATCAGGATACTGAGGTTCTCTATATATTCAGTCACACTTAGCATCAAATTCCTTGTTCCACTGCAATATCTTCATCAATTGTAGATGCCCAGAATCATGAAATTAATAATCCTTAACTCAATGACAATGATGATCTTAAGGTTTACATGACTTTTTACAGTTATTGAAAAGGAAAAGCATAGGGTATGGAGTGTAAATTCAGACAAATAAACTCCCCAAAACTTTGGGCTTTTTTCCCTTTGTTTTTTCTGCATTGAATATCACTACACAAGACATAAAATAAAACATATAAAAGCACTTTATTAAATTTCCTGTTTTCTTTATGTGCTTTATTATAGGTAAATAAAAGCAATAGCCAACTGAGTTATTATATTTGTTTGTTTTCAAGGGTGACTCTCCCTAAATAGTTTTAGCCTACAAACATTGTGTTACTGTATGTGTATGTATGCATGTGTTATGATAAAGAACCAGCTCAAATATAAATGTAGGAAAAGATAAAAAATAAGTATTTACATAGCTCCTACTATGTGTCATGCGTCCCCCCCCCCCAATGTCTCATTTGATCCTAACAGAAATCCTATGTGGTAGGTTGTATTTTCTCCATTTTATAGTTGAGTAAACTGAGGCTGGCAGAAGTTAAATGATGTGCCCAGAGTCATACAGCTAGTAACTGTCAGAATCAGATTTGAACTCAGGTCTTGATGACTCCAGGCTCACCACCCTATGTATTATGCCACCAGCTAGAACATAAATATAGATTCTACATTAGGTGATCTTAACCATTTTGGTATGTCATGGATCTCCTTGGCAGTCTGGTAAAGTATTCAGATCCATTTTTAGGATATATCTTAAAGCATAAAACATATTGATTATAAAGGAAATTATATATTTGGAAACAGTTAATAAAATATATTTTATGAAGTTAATGGACCATGCCTTGAAAATCCCAGAGTCTAGGAGCTAAACAGGATTGGACATCCAACCTTGGATTTTCTTAAAATGTTGCTTATGTGGGTACAGTTAGGTGATGCAGTGGATAAAGCACTGGCACTGGATTCAGGAGGACGTGAGTTCAAATCTGACCTCAGACATTTGACAATTACTAGCTGTATGACCCTGGTCAATCACTTAACCCCCATTGCCCCATAAAAAAAAGAAGAAAAAGAAAAGAAGGAAAAGAAAAAAAGATGTTGCTTATGTTTCATTCAGAGGCCATGTCAACATGTCTACTGACTCACACAAAAGTGAAGCTACTAAACATGATATTAGATTTGTGGATATAGTCACCAAATGGCAGATAGGGTTGACTGGGTTATGCTCAGAAGATCTAGGATTTTATTTAGAGTTAGTCTTTGAGGGTCATAATCTCCTTTCTGCTGAAGGAATCCAATTTTCACAATAAGCCCTCAATGATTCTCTGTTGATATATATATATATAAATTCATGTCTAAGGACCATTGTTTTTATCTCCCCATTTCCCTCTTCTTTATCCATATCCTTCTTTTCATTCCTGACCAACTTACTATCATCCTAATTCAAGGTTTTATTATAATAGTGCAGTGCAGAGGTGTTAAATTCCTTACCAGGCAGGCTATTCCCTAGTGAAGCCATAACCAGATTAAAATGCCATTGAAAAATACTTATAAAAAGAAAAGAATATGATATTACATAGATAATGTTAATATAGGGTTTTCTAAGTCAATATGCTCTTACAGGGATTCATGGTTTAGTGACCCCGGTTTATATATGAGTTATATAGCACTAGTGTTTTGTGCAGCTAACTATTCTTCTGACCTCCAGTATCTCCTTTCTCCTCTTGATCTTTATTAGAATCCCTGGCTCTGGCTGCCAACTTTGGGCAAATCAGTTAATCTCTATTGATTTGGATTTCTTGCCCTATGCGATGGTAATAAAATTAATTATAGAGATAAGGGATTGTGTCTGTGATTTTTTGGGTATAGTGTACTCCCAAATATGGATACTACTTGCACTAATGAAGGTTGGGTATTTTCTATGTAGCCTACAGTCTTAGTTATCCAAAATACAAAGAGTTTAAAAGTGGGTTGCTCAGAGACAAAGAGCCATCTTGGTCCATAGGGAAGACTTTGAAATCAGATCCTCTTTGCTTTCCAGCCATTATGCCAAGCTGAGGGCTGGCTTTCTATTCTCTCTCTCAAACTTGGGGTGATGCAGTGGTAGTGGGGTTGTGGTGGTGATGATATAATTAATAATAATACATTCATCATCCTTCTCATAGGTTAGTTTGAAGAAAAGTCCTCTGCAAATTGGGAAGCATTATCTAAGTGAAGTGGGCATCTAGGTGAAGCAGTGGATAGGGTACTGGCCTGAAGTAAAAAAAAAGATTCATCTTTCTGAATTCAAATCTGGCCTCAGACACTTATTAGCTGAGTGACTCTGTAAGTCATTTAATCCTATTTGCTTCAGTTTCCTCATGTGTAGAATTAGTTGGAGAAGGAAATGGCAAAGCACTCTCTGCCAAGAAAAGTGCAAATGAGGTCACAAAGAGTCAGACATAACTGAACAAAATCTACATCAATTATTATTAATTATATAATGCATTTCACCTTTATTCACAAAACTTGATTAACTATTTAACAAAAAAAGGAAAACTTAGTAGTCTTGAAAACAAAACCGACCTTACTCTTGCTCTAATCTACTTGTCCATCTTTATAATATACTTCTCTCTTTCCATAGACATGATTCTTTGTACTCTATATACAGAGTACCTTTCCATCTCTATGCCTTTTTTTGTTCAGACAACTCACTCTGTCTTCAAACTATCCTTTGTATTTTTTTCCACTTCTTGTCTTTGCTTGTTGAAATCTTACCAATTCTTCAAGAGCCAGGTAAAATATTTTCTTCTCTTTTAAGCCTACTCTGATCTTCCATCTAGAAGTGATAGCTCCCTTTTCTGAAATGCTTTAGAATGTTTTTTTTTCCATTCATTCTATATTCCTTCTCATTCAGTTATAGTATTCCACTTTGCATTAGTAATAAGACTATAAGCTTATTTGTAAACATTACTTATGTTAATGACTAAATTTATTTGCCTTGAGGGCAAAGATTATGCTCTTTATTCCTTTGGTTCTCCCCCATGACTTCACATATAGGAAGTACCTTATGTATAGGGTATGTGAAATGAATGTGTGTTGATTGAATGAATGAACATTAAGTATGATTCTACTTTAGCATATACCTTCGATGCTTTTGAAATTCCAGGAGAAATCAAAGTTGAAATAACATGAGAGAGTGAGAGATATCAAAATCTGCCTATATTAAATACCATTAAAAGAGACCTTGTTCTCCCATGAGAACATAGTCATAGTCTGAGGAAGTTTCTCTCATGTTGAAATGACCAATCATTCCCATTAGGTAGCAACTAACTACAACACACTGCACAAGCAAAACAAGTTAGCTAAAACAGCAAAGTATCCTGAGAGGGAGAAAGGGAGAGAGGGAGAGAGAGAGGGAGAGAGAGAGAGAGAGAGAGAGAGAGAGAGAGAGAGAGAGAGAGAGAGAGAGAGAGAGAGAGAGAGAGAATGTGCCAAAGACAATCCATTCATAGGCTAGCAGATCAGAGAATGAGTAGGAGACACCTTAGAATCTGGATAGTCAAAACCTACTATTTTATAACATCTGAGAAACAAACCTGAAGAAGTTAAATGATTTGTTATCCCTTTAATAAATGGAAGAGCCAGAATCCAAATCGGAGTCCTATGACTCCAAATTTAGCACTCTTGCCATGATACCAAAGTGCTCTCATAAGTGAACCCAACTCCATAAATAATCTTGATTCTAAGATTGTTTTAAAGGAAAGAATTACTTCTCAGAAATATTTGGAAAGTACAAAAATACTAAGATTAAATTTATTATGTTAATAATAACTAACTAGACAAATCATTTAACTTCTTCAGATTTGTTTCTCAGATGTTATAAAATAGTAGGTTTTGACTATCCAGATTCTAAGGTGTCTCCTACTCATTCTCTGATCTGCTAGCCTATGAATGGATTGTCTTTGGCACATGAATTCCATTTGGTGATAGACTTTTTTAGTCATAGAACAAACAGTCTGGGAGTTAATCTACACTGCCATACCATTTACATTAGTTCTGAGATTGTTGTTATGAATGAAGTCTTTATTAAGTGTTTACTATGTGGAAAGCACTCCACTAAATGTTGGGGATAAAAATAGATAAGTAAGAGTCCTCAAGGAGTTCAAATTCTAATGGGAGAGACAACATTCAACAAGATTTTGGCTGCAAGTGAAATGGAAACATTGTGGGGTCTTCAGGGTACAGATGTTAATGCCTCTTCTTTAATGTCATCCACTGATAAAATCATATCAATTTCTGATGTTGAACCATTTGAAAGTGCCAAGAGTTGGTGGAAAGAAGTTTCTTCTCTGGCTCTTTAATAGCTGTAGGTATGGCATCTTCAGGACCAGTTGCCAGGCTGTATCTCCATAGGGGTCACTGTTTTGGATGATGGCTAGGGACACTAGGCTATAAACATTTCTATTCCCATGGCTCTTATTTTTAGAATCGTAGGCTTTTTCCTTAGGTGATCAAGGTAGCAATGATGTTTGTCTCTCTATTTGTCAGTCTTTCTCTTTCTCTATATTTGTCTGTCTGTCTCTCTGTCTCCCCCCTCCCCCTCCCCCCCCTCTCTCTCTCTCCCTCTCCCTCTCTCTCTCTCTCTCTCTCCCTCTCCCTCTCTCCCCCTCTCTTTCTCTCCCTCTCTCTCCCTTTCTCCCTCTCAGGATACTTTGCTGTTTTAGCTAACTTGTTTTGCTTGTGCAGTGTGTTGTAGTTAGTTGCTACCTAATGGGAATGATTGGTCATTTCAACATGAGAGAAACTTCCTCAGATTATGACTATGATGATGGAACTGAAAGCAGATCTTGAGGGTAGGAGTGGGGATGGTGCTGCCACCACCTGGGCTCTTGTGTTAATCTGTCTTTAGGTGGCAGCTGTTGCTCATGATAAGGAAGAAAGTGACCCTACCAAAAATAAATATGGACATAAATAAATTGATGGACATGGAAACTAGACTAGAATGAAGTCTGGTATCTAGTTCAGCTCTAATTCATTCCAGAACCAATCAAGTCTTGTCCATGCTACTATTCATTCTTTATATCTCTTGTATGAACATATATATATATATATATATATATATATATATATATATATATATATATATATATATATATATTTGCATATTAGTTCCCTCCTTAGACTGTAGGGTCCTTGACAACAGGGACTGTTCACTCTTTTTTTTTTGTTCTTTTACCTTTGTATCCTTAATGCCTAGCACTACTGCTCAGGTAATATCCTATGCTTCATTTAAGGATTGGTGATCTCATTACTGTGAATACTTAGAGTATGGTTCAATACATGTTCCTTGAGGGTAGAGACATTTTTTATATTTTTGTTTTTTTATTCCCATATCCCTAACATCTGGATGGCTAAAAGACCTTGAAAAAGGCTTATAGCAATTTGTAATGTTTCCTTTGGAGCAATTTTTCAAGGATATGATTGAGAATTGTAAAAGATGAGACTAGGAAAATGTGAATGGCTTGAGGTAGACACATAGAAGATGGTCCCCACAGTGATCAGTTTAACAGAAGTAATGAACTTAACCTCACTCCCCCCAAAAGAAAAAAAAAACAACAACACAGTAGACTTATTGAATAAGACTTTGTTGAATTCAACTGACAAGGCAGAATAGGATAACAGAAATTATTTTAATTTAGAATCATAGGATGATCTGGGTTCAAATTATCTTCTGTCACTACCTATTTGACCTTGGGCAAATAAATTCACTTTACTGGACCAGTTTTTCATCTCTAAAATGAGTGTCAAACAAGGTGAGCTCTAAAGTGTATTAGAAAAAAATAAAAATAAAAAAAATAAAAAAATTTAGGTGCATTTAGGTGGTACAGTGGATAAAGCGCCTGGCCTAGATTCAGGAGGAACTGAGTTCACATTTGGCCTCAGACACTTGACA
Source organism: Dromiciops gliroides (assembly GCF_019393635.1). Lineage (NCBI taxonomy): Eukaryota > Metazoa > Chordata > Mammalia > Microbiotheria > Microbiotheriidae > Dromiciops > Dromiciops gliroides. The sequence continues at coordinate 261,576,619 of NC_057865.1, forward strand.
CTTACTAGCTGTGTGACCCTGGACAAATCATTTAATCCTCATTGTGCTGCTCTCTCCCCAAAATAAAGTGCATTAGAGCTTTCAAAGTATAATTAATTTTTTTATAACTTATAAATTATAATTTATAATTCAGCTCTGAATTTATCATCTAATAGTGATGGGGATGTCTGCCAAATTTTTTTCTAAAATTCAGGTGTACCATTTCTATGGAAATACTTTGCTTTACCAGCATTTTCATGATATTCTTTTCCTTACATACATTTTTTTTTTGTAATTTTTTTTTTGTAATTTGGAAACTATCCAATTCTATCTTTCATCACCCTGAAAAATCACTTTAGTCTGTGTCAGTTTCCTCATCTGTAAAATGCGCTACAGAAAGAAATGATAAACCACTCCAATATTTCTGCCAAGAAAACCCCAAATGGGTCACATAGAAACAGATATGACGACAAAAATCTTGCATTATACATACTAGTGTTCATACATTGCATAATCTAGGAGATATCTAAATTCCATGAGTCCAGGGATCCTGATATTTATTTTATATCCCTTTCAGTACATAGCCTAAAGCCTGGCTCAGTACATACACATTTGTTAATGAAATGAACATAAAATTGGGAAAAAATACTGAGATTATTCTAGCTTTTTAAAATGACCTTTCATTCATAAGGTTTAAAATGACTTCAAAGGGAGCCCTACTCATGAGAGGTTTATAGGAAGGTGTCTATAAATAGTGATCTTCTGACTATTAAGTACACTAAAATATTGAAATGCCACTTGAAAGCTTCTCACAGACAGAGAAGCTGTTCATTAAAGAAAACAAAGAATGAAAGTCTACCTACTCTTTACATTACTGGTTTGATTTATAAAGGGGCAGAATGTTACTCCCTTCACCAGACATAGTTACAGAAACAAAAATGATTTCCAAGTAGGAAGCACAGTCATTTATTTCTCTATTTGCTCTAGTAGCTGTTTGGTCTATTGAATAGGGTACCCACCTTAACTTCAGAAAGAGCTGGTTTCATGACTTGTGAACCTTGACCCTAGGCAAATCATTTAACCTCACAGTGCTCCCAGGTGTCTTTCTAAGATTCCAAGTTAATGAATAGTTTTTCACTTATTTAATAATAGTTAGCGTTGATATAGTACTTTAAGGTTTACAAAGGGTTTTTCCTATGTTATATCATTTTATTTATTTATTTTGGCAGGGCAATGAGGGTTAAGTGACTTGCCCAGGGTCACACAGCTATTAAGTGTCAAGAGTCTGAGACTGGATTTGAACTTGGGTCCTCCTGAATCTAGGGTCAGTACTTTATCTACTGTGCCACCTAGCTTTCCCCATTTGATCTTTATGACAATCCTGGGAGGTAGTTTCTATTATAATTCCCATATTACAGATAAGAAAATTAAACCTTGGAACAGGTAAGTGACTTGTCCGGGGTCACACACCATTGTCCTGAAGTAGGATTTGAACTCAGAATTTCTAGGCTCCCATTATAGAACATTACTCACTGTACTCATGAAATGGCTTTGAAAGCAGGTACAAATATATACTCTAGTTTCTTCTTGGGAACTTACGAATAGGAATAACATGATGGGTATGGCCACTTCCAAACTACTTATTATTTATTCACTTTGTTTTTCAAGTAAATTTGACTTGTCTGATGGTTATTACATTACTGCCCTAGGATCTGAGACTCAGAAATAGTAATAATAGATTTAGCTACTGGACCTGAGCCTTTTTTTTTGACATAGGGAGCTCCAAGATTAGAGGACTCCCTCTGCTAATGCAGATCAGCACTTACTTTGTGACTCGTAAACTTCGCTGCCTAGAGAATTGGGATGTTCATTCTCTTATGAGGAACAAAGACAATCTATGTCAGAGATGGATCTTGACCCCATTTCTTCCTAACTTCAAGGCTTCTTCTCAATAATAGTACTTTAGAATTTTCTGCTCCCAGATTGATTCTTTTGTGATAGCAAATTAGGTAATTTTGCTTGAATTCTTTCTTAGCCTTTAATTAATGAATGGAAGTTTTTTCAGACAAACTGAGACCTGGGGAAGACCTTAGGTTAAAAAGGCCAAGATCTCCCATTGCATCCTGGATCATCTCCAATTGTCCTGACTTATGTCTTGCCAGTGGCCCTGATGACTCTGAAAGGGAGAGAATGAAGCAGATGACTTTGCACAGCCCTGCATCACTCAAATCCAATTCACTTGCAATTTGAGACATCACTTTCCTGATGTCATCAGTACTCTTCAAGAGTGAAGGATGAATAACAATAACAAGACTTTAAGATATATGATGGAATTTCTTTACTACTCAGTGATAAAAGAAGTGTATTATTGTTCCATTTTACAGATAAGGACATTGAGACTTGAGGGGGCTAGTGAATCACATGCAACAGCATTAAGTCTCAGAATTGTTAGTCAAATGATGGCTTTTTGACTCTAAGCTGTGTGTCCTTTCTACTATACCAGACTGCCTTTCCACAAAATCCACAGCCTTTCAGACTTAAAAACAACAAGGTAAGGAAGGGAAGAGAACCCTTTCTCAGTAGCATTCATGGTCAGCCCCTCTAATGTATTAGCATCTTAATTAAATCATATTAGCCAAGTTTCCCTCTGCCCTGCTTATCTCAGTGACTGTTCATTGACTGAATTGCTTTGTGGTGAACAGGAAGGCTATCATTAAAGCTATATCTAAATATTTGTTGAATGTTGAATCTGCCCTGGATATGATCCAGGGCAAGCTGATACAAGAAGATGATTCAATAATAATGCCATTGTGCGTGTTTCCCACTTCTCATCCAGATTCATTTATAAAGTGGTAGCAAAATTGTCTTTATAAACCACTGAGTGTCTTAGTATCTTTGTCTCCTGAGGCATAATCAAGAAACATGGATATGTATCTTGGCCCAATTTGGGCCACTTAGAGCCATTCAAAAATCAATTCAAATGTCAACACTCTATAATGGAAGGGAAAATGTCAATTTTCTTTGACTAAACAAAACAATAATATTCATTAAAAGGTACTTGGAAGGCAATGGGGCTTTGAAGAAGCTTAACTAATTCCTAATGCAGCAAGAGTTGGTTTTGTTCCCAAATTTCAAATAAGTACCAATATTTCCAATGGATTAAGTGGCTTTAACTGATTTTGCAGACATTGGCTGGGGTAGCTGGGCACATGCAAATTGGAAACTATTTAGACCTAAATACGTATTAGTATCAAAGAAAGATATCTAAGGATTATAGGTTAAAGAGATAGGAGAGAGATCCCTAAGGAAAGAGAATAAAGGAAATACTATTTTAGTTTATTTTTCTATCAAGAGAATATGACTTGAACAAATAAAAAGGATTATACTCCTACTCTGAAGTCGAGTACTTGAGTGTTCAATTCAGTAAACATTCAATTCAATTAAAAAAAATCTATCATAAAAAATAGATAATCCATACATTTGTTATATTTATCTTACTCATTTCTGTGGCTGAATGGTTTTTGGAAACTATTTCCCTAACTAAGGAGGGTCTTGAGCTTGATTCTGACTTAAGGGTGTAACTTAGGATAATAGTTGCTTAGGTTAGTCTTTATCTAGTTCAGCCCCTCCATTTTATAGATAAGGAAACCAAAGCCCCCAAGAGGCTAAATGACCTGCCCAAGATCACACAGGAAGTAGGTATCCAAGGGAGGATTTGAAACCTATATCTCTAAATCCAAGGACAGTGAACTCTCCACTATGCCAATTTTCCTCTGCTTGACTAAGCTGCAATTTAGAATCCTAAAGGGCTGTTTTTATAAAACTTAATCTATCTGAGAAACTTACCAAGACATACCCATCTTCAATGTACAAATTCATGAACAGAAGGCAAATGACAAGAAGTCCTAAGAATGACACTGCTGAACGTTTCCGCAGGCATCTCATTTTATCCAGTGTTATAAAATAAGTCTTGTTTGAAGAAATACATATGTTGTCTCCTAAGGGAGAAAAGCATAGAATTACTCAGTTAATTTAGGTTGCCGCTATTTATTAGCCTCATGCATTAAAAATCTGAACTGTGAATAATATGTCGTGCTAACTTTAAATTCAAATTAGTTTTTAATTTCACATAGAAAGATGATATGAAATTAAAATGAGCCCATTGTGTTTTCTAATCATTTTATCCACCAATATTTATTAAGCACCTACTAAGTGCCAGGCACTATCCTAAGATATCTATGTATCTATTTATATGTATATGTATGTATGCATGCGTGTATATGTGTATGTATGTATGTATCTATAATCCATCAATCCATCCATCTATCTAATCTCATGTGTCTAGCATACTAGGTCCTGTATACTAGGTGGCAAGGTTGATAGAACAGTGAATTGAGAGTCAGGAGGACCAGAGATCAAATCGAACCTAATACACTTAATATCTCTGTGACCCTGGGCAAATCACTTAACCTCTGTCTACCTTAATTTTCTCAATGCTTAAATGGGTATAATAATGGTGCCTACTTCCCAGGGTCATTATGAGGATCAAACCAGATAATATTTTTAGACAAAATATCCATTAGAACAGTGCCTAGCACATTGTAGGCATTTAATGATTATTATTCCATTCCTTTCACCCATCTTTATTATATAAGGTGACAAAGATACTCATATTCTGTAAAATTCTTAACTGACCAACAGCTCTGTATATTAATGATTATCAAAACCTCTTCTTTCCTTCAATTCCATCACTACCCCACCATCCTGACAATTCTGATGGCTACTTCTTTTAGGAAACTTTGGGGGGAAATGGGATTTTAAAATCAATATGCAGGCTCACAGACTGAAGCAGAGGTGCATCTTTGTTTATCAGGAATACCTTAGATGAGTTGATTAGGGGGCAGATTTTTCCTTTTCTTTTTAAAAGTGGGCTAATCTGTTTGAATATAACTTGCACATTATTATAGAATCTTAAATTACAAGGGATTACAGATATTATCAAAACCCAATCCTCATTTTCCTCTTCCTATGTTCATTTTCCCCAGTTCTCTTTGTGACAGTGCCTGCAATTCTATCATTCAATTTTCATTTCAATTATCAAACATCCCCTTAAAATATAAATGGAACAAAAAAGGTAAAGGGGTTCTACAGTCATTCACTTATTTTGATGGTTAATTAATTCAATAAATTATTCCCTGAATGCCTGAATTCCTCTTCTATGTGGGAATGGGAATTGGGAATTTTGATTGAGGTTAAGGAAAGAAGTAAATTAGAACATGGAACAATTTGGGGCATAAGGTATCTGGAAAGGGGTTTATGATCACATGTGGTGACATTGACATATAAGAGGACAATCACTAGAAGGGAGAAAATATATGCAGAAAGGAAAGAAGGCTGTATCAAAGGATCAGTATATCTTAAAAAAAATTGCTTAAATCTAGCCCTTTATCTAATGAATGGGTGGAAAGACCCTCCTTCTCCAGGGGGCAGCTAGGTGGCACAGTGGATAAAACACTGACCCTGGATTCAGGAGGACCTGAGTTCAAATCCAGCCTCAGACACTTGGCACTTACTAGCTATGTGTCTCTGGACAAGTTACTTAACCTTCATTGCCCTGCCCCCCCCCCCAAAAAAAGACCATCCTTCTTCTAATGAACATAGGAACATATATAGAATTACATAAGGAAAGACCTGAGTGGTTATCTAGTCCAAGCCTTCTTACATTTTTTTCCACTTGCGAGCCCTTTTCACCTAATAATTTTTTTTTTTACCTAACCCCGTGTATATAAGTATACAAAATAGGTATACATAAACTTTTACTGTTGCCAATTTTTTTGCAACCACACATGGTATCATGACCCACAGTTTAAGAAGCATTGATCTAGTCTAATCCCTTCATTTTAAAGATAACAACATAAGGTTCAGAGAAGTTATGTGACTTTCCAGGGGGTTATCCAACCAGTGTTTTGCTCTTGAGACTCAGCTCATAATAATACATTGATTTATGGATTGATTTATGATCTCATTAGCATTCATTCTATCGTCAAAGTTCACGACCTATCCATAGCTCCTTATTCCATACAGTATATCTCCCCAATCTGCTAGATGTCTTCCTCTACCTTTTGAAATATTTTCTGTATACCAGTACAATGATCAGGCTGCCCTTATCCCTTCCAGGCAATTCATTCACCTCCTCTTTCAATTATACGATGACTTCTGGCCAATAATACAGTGACTTCATGCCTATGACTTATGCCATAAAAGTCTTCTTAGGTAATATATTGCCTCTTACTTATGTCCATAATTCATGCTTCTATTTTTTTTAATGTTGTCATGTGAAATTCTGATTTTTCTAAAATCATTGTATCTTCTTATTCATAACCCAATAATATAATGAGCAGGATATTTGTCCTGAAAATATATATATTCTTTCCTAGCAGGCAGCAACTTAACATCATGGAAAGATATACGTATTAAAGTACTAACTAAAGAGGCTGCATGCCCATTTATATGCTTTAATCTGGCCAATGTGCAGTTTCCAGTGATTTACTCTGCTCAGCATAGATGTCTAAGGACATCCTTTCCTTCTTTCTTTCTTTCTCTTTCTTTCTTTCTTTCTTTCTTTCTTTCTTTCTTTCTTTCTTTCTTTCTTTCTTTCTTTCTTTCTTTCTTTCTTTCTTTCTTTCTTTCTTTCTTTCTTTCTTTCTTTCTTTCTTTCTTTCTTTCTTTCTTTCTTTCTTTCTTTCTTTCTTTCTTTCTTTTTTGATGAGGCAATTGTGGTTAAGTGACTTGCGCAGGGTCACACAGCTAGTAAGTGTTAAGTGTCTGAGGCCGGATTTGAACTCAGGTCCTCCTGAATCCAGGGCCGGTGATCTACCAACTGTGCCACCTAGTTGCCCCCCACATCCTTTCTTAAGAACCTATGAAGGCATTTTTGAAATATCTCAGGTCAAAAAAAATCTTTAATCATCCATAATAGGAACATCTAATAGACAGGAGTCTATCAGACTCAATAAAATACAAGCTATTTAAGAGCAAGGATTAAGCCACATTTACTCTTTATATAACTGATGGATAGCACAATGTATTGTGCATAGTATCTGTGTAAGTAGCTGTTGAACTGAGTTCAGTATTTAGAGAATCTCTCTTCAATATGGACTACACTAACTTAATACTCCATTTAGTGGATCCAAGATATTAATTGATTGAATATATAAACTCCTTGAGAACAATATTTCACTTTTTTTCCATTATACTCCTAAAGCCTATCACAGTACTTAACACATAGTAGTCACTTATATGTTTAATAATTCATTCAATGTTTTGAAGAGCAGATGTCTCCCTGATTTGTCATTACTTGATAATGATACTCAGAAAACCATTAATCAGATTATCTTGTTGGTTGTGTCTACCAAAACATTATGCATAAACCTAACATATATGAGAGATATCTTACTTGATATAGACTCTAATGCTATTTCAGAATAGAAAATATATTTTTTTCCTTCAAAGAAAAGCAGCAATTTAAAAAATAAAATCAGATACATTTTGGATTCTCTGTACATCTCAATCATTTATGTACCTATGAACATGTCAACATGTCATAATCTGCTTTTTCTTTTTCATATTTCTATCATATTCTCAATATGTATAGAAATCATTCTTGGAAAAAAAAAACAGACGAGAAAGTAAATACATATGATAGAAATCTTTGATGTCTTCCATGTCACCTTTTTCTGTCTTTTGAGATGGAACTGAATTTTTACTTCCTACATGAACTGCCAGTGCCCTCCTCCACATTGAATCATTATTACCCTCCCTCCCTAACATTTAATTTAGCTGTTTCATATAGTAGTTAATTTTATATTTTTATTTACTCTGCATTTATTCATGTGCTTATTTCTTATCTCTATTAGAATGCAGAATCTTTAAGAGTAAGGATTGCTTCATTATTTGTGCTTGTATCCTCTTGAACTTAGAACTCTCTGTTACATCTTAGTTATTTCAAAGATGTTTGCTCATTGTTTTGGATTGGTTAACTGTATAAAAACCCCAACAGATTCAACCTGTATGTCCCCTTTTTGTGGGTATTCTTTCCTTTGCTTTACTGTGAAAATCATTCCATTGGGGCAAGTAAAATTGTGTCAACTATAACATGGATTTTTTTCTAATTGTAGTTGCTCAGCCCAACCATTCTATCTTCATCCTTTTAACTGTCATCCCTAGGCCATTTGGGATGTGTCTACTGGCAGTACTGTTGTAATTAACCTTCTTTAGAAATGTTAGCAAATCTGTTTCACTTCCAGTGTATTTTTTATCTTTTGGATTAATTTCTCTGATTTTTGGAAAACCTGAGTTAATCAGGCACCATACTAAGCTTTCTGCAGGTTTGTTTTCTGTTTCACTGTTTTTCACAGTTTTTTTTTTTTAAATATGTTGTTTCATTCTATTTTGAAAACAAGCTTAAGCTGGTTCATCCTTGGCATTATTTTCACTTGACAATGACTATTACTAGTGTGTTTGGTTTTGATTTCAGTAGGCTTGGTAGATCTTTATTCATCATTTCTACCTCTTAATCCTCTGAAGCAGATGTTGGTACATAAGCTGCAATTATCTTCCTGGTGGTCTGTTTCTACATTTATTCTGAATATTGCAAGGTGACATCAGCAGCTAGTCTGTGAAAGGATGTGCTTTACTCTACTTGCTTTATGATGGAAAACAACAACAACAACAACAACAATCATATATGTCTCATGGAAAAGATTCTGTGTGGAACATTTGATGTCATTACAGCCTTTTGTTTTCTGGTTTCATTTATACAGAGGATGCTAATATGGATGGAATTTAGTTCATCTAATAGAATATAAACTTGTTGGAAATTAGACAGAGATCTCCCATTAAGAATACTAATGCTTCTTGAAAGATTGAAGAACTCTGATCAAGTCAAGGAGCAATTATGACTTCCCTCACAAACAGAAGATGGTTTCAAGGTGTCCTTAAGACATACATTTTTTGATGAGGGTGAATGTATTGTTTTGTTTTCCTCAACTATGCTTGTAAGGATGATTTTTTTATTTTTCACTACATTGAAAAAGACAATGTAAGTCTAGGGCTTTCAAAAAAAAATAGAAGAGTCATTTTAGAATTTTTTTTAATGCAAAGAAAAGGAACTTCAGAAGGAAATATAAGCGACAGCTTTAAAATAATATGGTGAATTTATTATCAAAAACCCCACAAACTATATAATAGAAGTCCTTGGTTTTATAAATAACACTCTCTGTGATTGTGTTCTTTTTTGGATGTTCATTAATATCAGAATAAAACAAAATATAAAAAAGAATACTAATAAAGTTCATAGGTCTTAAGGGTCTAAAAATGTCATGCTTCTGTACTGCCTAACCCTTTCTATAAAATGTCCCTTTCACTGTAGAAGCAGAAAGGGGGCCCCGAAAGACTGAGGTTTATTTTGTGATTTAATCTCTTTCATTTGTCAGTATGACCAAATATTCCATTATCTACCCATGGGTAATGTTCATGTGATGATACTAAGCTGGCGCAAAGAAAGCAGATATGTTCTCTTATCAAAATGACTCTTGAAGGCTTACTAGTTTGGTTACAATTAACATGCATAACATTTAATAATTCAGGGTTCTCCTCCATAATAAAGTAATGCATTGAACTAGGGATTCTATGAATGTTAGGGTCGGAATCTAACCATTCTTGAAAGCATTATTTTGATGGCAAAAAAAAGTCTTTTGAGTTTCGAATGACTGACTTCCAAACATACTTTCAGAATGTAGTTCATTTGTAATTGTGGATTGCATGTACAAGTAAACCAACCTCTTTTGTTTTATGAGGATTTCATCTGTATCTTGATAATCAGGATGTAGAGATTGGATTAATGAATCATCTGGTAGAAAGTAAACATGTCTTCTTTACCTGGGTAGAAATGCAAAAAAAATTAACTAAGGTTTTGCACACATATAAAAAATACCTTCAATATTGCTTAATAATAAAATATACAGCATTTGATTAATCACTACTAGAAACACATAATTGGGTTGTCTAGGCCAGCCAAACTCAAATAGAAATGGGAACACTAAACCATACATAAGCATTTCTATGGCCTGCACATTGACTTCTAAAACCACATGTTAACATTATCTATATTGTGTTGTATATTTATTATTTACCTAATTATTGCTAAATTACATGTTAATATGGTTTACTGGCACTGAGGAGTGTTGTTGGCTGCATGTTCAGTATGTTGATTATAGGCCCAACTATAAACCAGGGACTCTGAGCAATTATCAACCAATTCTTAACTTTTGAGTACAAATAGAGGTGAAAATGACTCTGTCAAGATAATGTACTCTTGGAAAGTCTTTTCTTTTATCTAACATTTAGGCCAAAATCCTTGGTAATAGTTTATTTTTATAGTACAATCGTGAGCATACACACATTTAATTTCAAGAGTTTTGCAAAATATTCTTCAATCAAAAAGAAATCATAAAGCAAGAAAAAATATCATTTAGATTGCTTCCTTATAGATATTAAAATAGGAAATAAATTAGAGCTAAAAACTTCATTGATAATTCACAAAAAATTACAATCATATCATCTTAAACTCAGCTAAAAAGGGACATGTTTTAGGGTTTGCTGATATGTAATTTTGCAAATAATGTTAAGGACATGAATAATAAAAAGCAAAAAAACCCATTGAATTCAATGATAGCATATATATGTAGATATACTTGTGGGTGTGCATATGCTATTCTGGTAGGTCCATAAGACCTATCAGAAATCATGTTTAAAAATAGGAACAGATTTCAAAAGAAGGGAAAAAAAAAACTACATTAGTGGCCCCATAAATGTTTTGTGTAAGAATAGGAAAGACATATTTGTAGGTTTTAAGCATTCTCTATTTTAATGGAAGAAGCAAATGCATTATTCTAAAATTTTAATAAAATATTTGTGTGAGATCAATGTAGTATAAAGCACCAAAGCCCAGAAAAAATAACTTCTATGAATAAGGAGGTAATATAGGAATTGGTAGAAATCGGCTGCATCTTGCAGAATACATATGGTGTGTTGTGTTAATTTCTGACCATCACATTTTTTTTTTGTTTTGTTTTGTTTTTTGTTTTTTTGGCCAGGCAATGAGGGTTAAATGACTTGCCCAGGGTCACACAGCTAGTAAGTGTCAAGTGTCTGAGGCCTGATTTGAACTCAGGTCCTCCTGAATCCAGGGCCAGTGCTTTATCCACTGCACCACCTAGCTGCCCCTGAACATCACATTTAATATAGAGCATTGATAAGTTTCTAGAATGTGGCAAATAAGGTTTCACATTCTTGGTATATTAGTGATAGGGACTGGAACATGGGTATCTATTGAAGTAACTGGTGACATTTAACTTAGAGAAAAGGAGATTGAAGGAAATATATTAGCTGTTCTCAATTCTCTTCTGAAGGCCTGTCCAGAAAGCAAAGTTAGACACATTAAGAGGAAATTACAAGGAGGAAAATTTAGATTGCTCATAAAGGGTGAAGAGAATTTCCTTATGTTTAGAGGTAACAGGTTTTCACTTGTTGGAGGTATACAAGTAAAGGATAGACGACAAAATTTGTCAGGTATGTTAGAGAAGATATTCTATTTTATTATGCCATGATTGAGAGGGAATTCTTTTGAAGATAAGGAACTTCCAGCTCTGAAGTTCTTCATATCCCAAGTGATAAGCAAGATGCTGAAATTCATTCAGTACTTATCTTCAAATAAAAGCCATCTGTATCTTTGCTTTGTTTTTGGTAAAAGGATTATTTTTAATCCTCTCCAAATGGTTCTTTTTGGCTAAATATGTCACAATGGATATATAAGCAATACTTAAGGAGGATCCAAACTTTGGCTCTTTTCTGCCCCCTGCTGGTTTTCTTTTGCTTCTATTTCTCTTTGACTTGGTTTGCATTACTCTATCTTTCTTAAGAAAAAGGTCACAGACTTGCCCGCCCCCTCTCCCCCCCCCATCCCCACCTGGCCCTTTGTCTTCTGTTTAAAAATATAGGCATACTTTGTTTTGAGTGTATTTAAAGGAATTAACTAAGCACAACAGAAAAATATACATGTGGGAACAAGAAGTGAGATAAATGCCCATGCTTAGTTCCTAGCACAAAAATAGGTACTTAATAAATGCTTTTTGACTAAGGAGAATACACAACTTTTGAAGAATCTTAAGAGGTACTGTTGATGCTATATCTGTAAGTATATTGATTTAAGTCTAGTTCTTTCTTAATTTTTTTCTTTTCTATTTTAACTGACTGATCTCACTCTTCTGAGTCTTTTCAGATTGATTAACCTCTATCCCGTGGTTTTGGGCTGGAAAATTTATTACATTGCTGTGTTCTTCAAGAAACTGCTTTTCCAACTCTTACTCGACAATTCACTGGCCTCTCCGGACAAATTTCCAAACCATGGACATACAAGAAAATTAAATCCACTTTCCTTGTCGAAGACTCTTCCACTGAAATAAACTAGCTATAAGCAGTATGTGCAAGTGAATCTAAGATTATTGACACAAGAGTCACACCTAATTTTTTACCTTTTGAAGTTCTATTGTACCATGCTATGTTCACACTGGTTACCTGACAGCTAAGTTTCTTCTACTTTTGAAAACACTTGGTGTTTCCCTAACTTCACCTGTTGGTTCTCCAACCAGATTTTTGTTCCTCGTCCTCTCTGGCTCTACTGTTATGAGAACTGGAATGACAGCCCTTACTGGAAAAGATATTGCCAGGGAAGCTCCACCATGAAAAGATACCATGTGACTGAATCTATAGAACCACCTGTTAGTTGTGTCAATCAAAGTAACAAGCCAATTAGCTTGGAGCTGTGTGTGTGTGTGTGTGTGTATTGCCCTGTTTCCTGTCCAACACGTATACCATGACAACATTCTATTTTGAAAACATAAATGATTATTTTTTTCCTATTAATCCTTAGGGTAATCACTCAACCAGTGCCTGGTTCCAGAAATGCTGACACGTTTTATATTATAAGAAGATTCATTTGAGCTAGGCATTTTCTTCAGGTTGTGCTTTGTTTTATGATTCAATGAAGCCAAGTTTAGCATTATGAGCTAGTTCTACTAAGATATGACAATTAAAATTAAAGTGCAAGAATTTCACTTGAAGTCTAAAATAATTGAGTCAAAAATATGGCCTAGATCATCTGAACAATTTCCTTTATCACCCTCCCCAGAATTTTGACATTTCCACAATGCTATGAAAACTAGATAATAATGGTGATGACAATGATAGTTCTGATGTCCTTGTACAATGTCTCATTGTGGCATCCTGTGAACCTGGGTTTTCAAAGGCTATGACAAAAGGACACAACTTTATTAGGCCTTAGAAAGTTATAAAGGCTTTTAATCTGGACCCAGGGATGGACACTTTTTTTTTTATCACCTAGGCACTAACCTTGCTCATTTCCCAATTGGCCAAAGGGATTGATTTTATTTCCTTTCCTTTTTTCCCCATTCTACTAAGTCATAGAGAAGCCTGTATTGTTGCTGTCCTACAACTGCAACACTTTTTCTTCTATTCTATGTAGGTTACTTAATCTCTGCATTCTAGGCAGCTAAGAGTACAACTTATTGAGAAGTTGTGGAGTTCTACTGGCAGAGGTGGCTTCTTCATTTAGTTAGTTACCTAAATCAATGAAACCACAAGTCAAACTCCTCTCATCTTCTGATAAGAATAAAAATAATGATATGAGGAGTAAATTTACAAAATTGATGAAAATGAACAATTTTACCCATCCATTTTCTCTTCACTTTCCTCCTTTTCCCTCTCTATATACTTTTCTCCCTTCCCCTAATCCTCTTCCTCTCTTTATTCCCTTACTTCTCTTTCCTCCTCCTCTATGCATTGATTATCCTTATAATTCTATCTACATGTATATATGTACATGCATATGTATATGTATGTGTGTGTTGTTCAGTGGTTTCAGTCATGTGTGACTATATATGACCTTAGTTGGGGTTTTCTTGGCAAATATACTGGAGTGCTTTACCATTTATTTTTCTAACTCATTTTACAGATGAAGAAACTGAGGCAAACAATGTGAAGTGACTTCCGCAGTGTTAAAAAGCATATGTGTGTAGAAAGAGACAGAATTCCACCCCCGCCAGTGTGACTTTAGTTATTAAACGCAGGCTTTAATTATTAACTCTTTTCTCATTTTTAATTACATGCCAACATTTTAAAGTTGTAAAATATTAAAAAATAACTATGGCCATCTTAAGGCCAATAGACTTGTGAAAGTGTTATTTAAATTCTAAGTGCTAAAATGTCACTGAAGCATTGATTATTTACAGTTTGGCTAGCATTGTTTCTTTTCAAGAAGTCCATTTCCAAAGATAATGTTTCTTATGCTTATGATAACAACTTAAAGACATTTTAAAGTGCATTGCTTATGAAAGAATGGGGTCATTTTTTAATGGTCAAATGAAGTTGAATAATACAATTTGGAGCTGGAAAGGACCTTATAGATTCATTATCTTGGTGAAATCTTCACATTTTACATAAAAGGTAACTGATCTTCAAAGAAATTAGTCTATAGAGGTCTTTAAGACCTGCCTGTGGTCACACAAATTTTGAGACATAGAATAAATTTCTCAACGCGTCTTTTTTTTTCTCACTCAAAGTCTGTCCTCTTTCTGTTACAGTGAGCTGATTACATATGCAATTTTAAATTATGACACGTGGATATTAAACACAGCAGGCTAGATAGTACTATGCAGTGCCAGGTGGTGCTGGTAGTAATTTTCCTGAGATGATTCAACAGGAAATATCAGGAGCTGGATATTCCCACATTCTCCCTGGCACTTATATACATACAACCTACTGGGCTGAAGTACTTCAGAATTATTGAGTTCTCTATGCTTCTCAGAAAGTGGATAACTTTCTATCCCACAGCTCTGCCTCTCTGCAAGGAAGAACTGACTCACTATCTGGAGGGGGTAGTGGCGTGACTTTAGCCAAAATGAAATTAACTGGGGAGTCCTAACCCCTGGTAAACCATGTTTTCCCTCAATATGCTGCATTCATGTGACCTTGGTATAATGGAGTTGACTTCCCTTAATAATGGGCAAACTTTCTTAACTACATACAGAGCTTGTAGTCTCAAAATGTTATTGTTGGGATTTTTTTCTTTTTTGCCATTTTTTTCCCTGTCCAAATCTATATTTTTTGCAGTGTATATAATTTTTAATTAGGAAACTCCCTATAACTAATATAGAACAACAGCTGTTCTGTAATTTATAATGTTAGAGAATTACCTTGGACATTGAGAAGTTGTGTCCCTCTTAGTGTCATGAAAACAACATGTGTCTAAGGTAGCACTTGACCCCAGCTTATATCAATTCTGAAGACAGCTCTCTATCCACTGTGCCATCCTTATCAGCATAAAAACAATACAACAATGATATATAAAAGGAATGAAAAATAAATAATAAAACATATTCCTTGGTGCTACTTCTGCACCCTTTCTCAAATGTGACCTGGATAACGATATCTCTATATAGTCAAGGATCCTAGGAAATGATCCATTTAGTTCTGCTTGTGGGCAAAGGAATGTGGATAATACAACACAGTCACCACTCTGCATTTAACTCACATATGTATCAGGGCCAATCATCAGGTGTATAATAAGGGATTGGCTAGCTACCTAGACTTGAGGCATGGATTATATAAAGTGAAAATTAAGACCATGGTTTTCCTTATTGGTAAACTGTCAGGGCTGGGGACATCTGGCTCTTTAAATTAAAGAAAGTCAATTTCAGACCAGAGTGAGTGAGTCAGCAGTAGACTGTGACAACTATTGTGTGACAGTAACCTTCAGAATTTTACTCAAAACATACTCCATTTAAGCTGTTTCACATAGCTACCTGGAGTGATATTTATTTTCTTGCTCCATAGATTTACAGAGGGATAGAGAGAGAGGTAGTGTAGCTAGATGGTGCAGTGGATAGAGTGTCAGGGATTCTCATCTTTTTGAGTTTAAATCTACTTTTAGATACCTATTAGATGTGTGATCTGGGCAACTCACTTAACCTTCTTTGCCTCAGTTTCCTTATCTATAAAATGAGATAGAGAAGGAAAATGCTAAACAACTACAGTATATTTGCCAGGAAAATTGCAAATGGACATGACTAAAAAAAAATGACTCAACAACAACAGCAACAGCAACAACAAGAATAATAAGAGCAAGAGGAGATAGGAATGGAGAGACCAGTTAAAGGGAAAAAAAAGGTGAGAGCATAGATATTTGAAACCACTGCTGGTACAAACTTCTTTTTAGACGTATGTCCCAGGATCAAGTTTCTCATTTATAAAGTTCTGGTACAGTAGAAAAAGCACCAAATTTCTATTCGGATGACCTGGGTTTGAATTATAAGTCTGTTCTTTACTATCTGTATGATTTTGCCCTCAATTTCTTTGTTTTAAAAATGGGGATATAGGGGGTTGATGATATCCAGGTTTCATTTCCGTTCCAATACTTATGATCCTTTGATTGGGTTCTAATTAAAAGGACTAAAATCTGTGCTCTTATTTATAGCTTCCATTGAGGTAACAAAAATAGATTCACTCTAAAAATCAGTCAAATGAAAATATACATTATTTAATCATTTAATAAGCCTTTAAGTACTCTCTATGTTGCAGATATCATACTATCCACTGAGTATACAAAGACAAAAGTGGAATAAGCCCTGCTCTCAATGAGTTTACATTTCATCCAGGGAAACATTTACATGAATAAGACCTATGATTTCAGTGTTATGGGAATTTCTTGGGTAAGTAAACTCTTGGCAGATTGGCACCTTCTCTGTAAATTATAATTCTAAAAGGGAGTGCTGGAGTTATTGTTATTCAGTCATTTCAATTTTTGTATCTCTTTTGAGGTGTGGTTGGCAAAAATTCCAGAGTAGTTTACTATTATCTTCTCCAATTCATTTTACAAATGAGGAAACTGAAGCAGAGTTAAGTGACTTAGCTAGAGTCATATAGGTAGTGCCTGAGGCTTCCACCAGGGGGATCAGAATAAACATAACATAGAAGGTAGAACATGGGCTGAGTTATGAAGGAAGCCTGATATTCTTAGAGGTCAAAGTAAGGAAGACATGTATGCTGTGCATTGGGGTTGGAGGAGAATGCTTAGCATATTCAAATGTGTCACTCTACCCTAACCACTGTACCACCTAGTTGCCCCTGACAACCCTACTTTCTTAATCTATGGAATTAATTTAAACCCAAGGGATTCGATTTATTAATCTGCATACCACAAAATTCAGGTGTTCTATAAGAAATCAAAGAGCTCCAAATCTTTCATTCTCTCAAAAAGAATTAGAAACCGAGTGTCATTCCAAGTGTCATTATAGGAAGATGTTTGTGGGACAAATCCTTAAATAATATCCATGAAGGCATTTTATTGAATGTAATTTTTTGGCAGCATGGTCTGGAAAAGGAGAATTTAATATATCTTAATTTCTGTATTTGTGGCATTTTTACTCAATCCATTCTGATATATACTTCCATTTTATGAATGAGTTTATACCATTAACATTCATGATTATGTTTACTAACTGTGCATTTTCTTCCCAACCTATTTTCTTCCATTTATCTTTTTCTATTTTTGTTTACTATTCCTCCCCAAAGTTTGTTTTGCTTCTAACCATTGCATCTCCTTTCTCCTTCCTCTCTTACTTCCTTGTTGAGTAAGATAGATTTCTATACTTTATTCTGTGTGTATTTATTCATACCTACCCTTCTGTTCCCCACACATATAGTCTTCCTACTTTGAAACAATTCTCATGATAGGTTCAAATGTTACCCACTCCCCCCATTTTCTATTCCACTGTAAAAGCTCTTCTTTTTACACTTTTTAAAAAGTGCAGTAATTTTTCACATTCTTCTCCTTTCTACCTTAACCCAGTACATTTCCGTGACTGATCCCTTCATTTTTAAAATGTTACCCCAACTTAATTGACTCACTACTCTTCCCTCTGTCTACATAGACTCCCAATGGCCCTAATAATGATAGATTTATTGGGAGTTACATTTGTCATCACATAGAAATCTAAACAAGTTTACCTTATTATTATGATTTCCTATTCATGTTTATTTTTATGCTTCTCTTGAGTCTTGTGTTTCAATGTTAAATTTTCTGTTTTTTTCTAAAGATAATAAACATTTTTATTGAAAGTTTTAAGTTCTAAATTTTATTCCTCCTTTCTCCTCCCCTTCCCTCCCCACTCCCTGAGGCTGTAGTCTATCAGGTATAGGTTTTATTTTTTGTTTGTTTTGTTTTGTTTTGTGGGGCTGATGCCGTATCCACTGTGTCACTTAGCTTCCCCCTCAGGAATAGGTTTTAAGAATGTCAAATTTTTCTATTCAGGTCTGGCATTCTTTTTAAATCAAGAATGTTTCATTTTTTCCTCTGAAGGATTATACTCAGTTATTATGTTATCCTTGGTTATAATCTTAGTTCCTTTCCTTTCCAGGATGTCATATTCCAAGTCTTCCACTTTAACGACGTAGCTGCTAAATTTTCTGTAATTCTAATTGTGGCTCTGTTGTATTTGAGGATTTTTTTTTTCTGGCTGAATGAAGTATTTACTCTGATCCGGGAGCTCTGAAATTTGGTTCTAATCTTGGGAGTTTTCATTTTGGATATTCTTTGGTTTGCATTTTCCCCTTTGGTTCTAGGATATCAAGGCAATTTTCCTTTGTAATTTCTTGAAATATGTCTAGGCTCATTCTTTGGTCATGATTTTAAGATGGCCCAATAATTTTGAAATTATTTCTTTATGATATGTTTTCTAGGTGAGTTGTTTTCCAATGAGCTATTTCACATTTCCTTCTACTGTTTTAATTCCTTTGACTTTGGTTTTCTTGTTTGTTTGTTTATGTCTCATGAATTCATTATATTCCATTTATGAATTCTCATTTTTAATGATTTTTTTCTAGAAGATTTTGTGCCTCTTTTAATATGTTTTAATTCTCTTTTCATAATTTTCTTTCATTGCTGTTATTTTTTTGCCCAATTTTCACTCTGCCCCTCATATTTAAAATGATTTTTGCTCTTCCAGAGATTTTCAGGCTTTTGTCCAATTTACATTATTTTCCCTTCCAGGCTTTGAATGCAGCTGTTGTGATATCACTGTCTTCCTCTGGAATTGTGTCTTGATCTTCCCTATCACCATACTAGTTTTTTTTTTTAATTTTAATGGCCAGATTACTTTTATGTTTTTTCCCCTCATTTTTACATCCTATTTCTGGTCTTTGAACTTTATATTAACGTTAGGCTGCTTTCTAGGGTGGGAGGGATGTTATAGGGAATCAATGTCCTAAGTCTTTAATCTTTGCCATTCTACTATTTTCAGAGCTAGTTCTAGGTGTCTGCAAATTATAGGGGATTTTAAGGTGGTATGATATAGAAAGAGGTATGGACACATCTCTCCTTGTATGCTCCTCAAGGTCCCTGTTTCCTTCTTACCAAAAGCACTACTCTTTACCCTTAAACCTTAATCTGAAGGTAAATATCATTAATGGACCTGCCAAACAGTGCCTTGTCCTACATCCAGTGCTGGTACAGGGATCTCTTGTAGACTTCTGACCAGTTGCCTAATCCCCTTATTGTCTCTGATTTGAGAGCTTGCAACGCTGCTTCTACGAAGTTCCACAACTGATGCCACTCCCATCCATATAGGCTCCAGGCCACTCTCTACTTCAGTGTCACAGATCTCTTCTTCTCACCTCCTAAGTTGTCTTGAGATTGAAAAAAAAATCTCATGCCTCAGCCTTTTGTTGGTGCTGCCATTCTTGAATTTAAATTGTGGTGTTATTTTAAAGTTGTTTAAAGGGGAATGTTGGGAGAGCACAGCTGTGGTGCTTCCTCTACTCTGCCATCTTGGCTCCACAGATCATTGAATCTTAAATTTGGAAGGAATTTTAAAGGCCATCTAGACTAAATTTCTGTTAAATATCAGTCTTCTTTATAACATCCAAAATCACTGGGCTTCTTATTTTTGTTGTGTTTAATATTGTACTATAAGTGTGGATCCCTTCTCCAACAAAAAATTATGCTTTCAAGTGCACAAGAATAAAATACATAGGATTATAAAGGAAATCAACTCTATCTGAATACAGTTAAGAAAATAAAACAAATTCATGGACAGAACACAGATGAAGAAGCCCTTTCTAGACTATAAGGAAGTCTATTCTAGTTTGGAGGGCATTTCCAATTGTTATAAAAGTCTTTCTTATATTGAGTCACTATCTGCCCTTTGCAAAGTCTCATCCACTGATTTTATTCTTGCTTTTTGAGAACAAATAAATATGATGTGATTTCATGTACCTTCCTGATCAATCTCTTCTGGCAAAAAAAATCCAGCTTGCCAATGACATTTCTAAAACTTGGCTTCTAAAACTGAACATAGTGCTTCAAATGTGGTCTGACCTAGTACAAACTACAGTATGGAAATTATCTTCCTCACGACATCTGTCTCTCTTCCATTATACTGTTGACTCCTTCCTCCCCACATCACCCCCCACTCCATACCTGGAATGATTTTCTTTTTCACTTGTTTCCTGGTTTCCTTCAAGATTCAATGCAAGTATCATCTTCTGAAAGAGACCTTTTCTGGTTTTTGCCCTGTACACACCCCTCCCCTAGGTACTAGCTCGTTCTCCTATTTGATTACATTGTATTCACTCTATATTTGGCATGCAAATACACCTAATATATTTTTGCCCCCATTAAAATGTAAGTTCTTTGAGGGCAGGACCTTATTTCACTTTTGTCTTTATATTCCCAGCATTTTGCAAAGTTTTTGGCATAGAGTAGGTGCTTAATAAATGATGGCTGATTGATTTTCTTATCACACTTATCAGAATAGTATTGGATGACAGCATCAGCTTTGAAATAAGATTAGAACTTGCCAGGCTAGTGAACTTAAGATAACAAATGGAAATTTAAAAAGCATCAAGGAAAAGTCCTGCAATTTGGGGAAAAAAAATACCATCATAACAAGGACACAAAAATGTCTAGGGAAAAGAAAAAAAAACTACTTTTGGTCTGCATTTGTTAAAACACAGAATATTGTGTATAGCACTGAGTATTTCTAAACGAGACATTGCCAAGTCAGAGTGCATCTGGAGGAGGAACCCAAATTGCATGGGAACTGAAATCATGTCATAAGATAAATGGTTGAAGGACGTGGGAATGGCTGATGGAGCAATCAATTTCTGACATGTGATTCTATCCTTCTATAATGGAAAGTGGTAGAAAAGGCTTAGGGGCCACATGAGGGCTGTCTTCAAAAAGGTGAAGAGCTTTCATGTGGAAGAGGCATTACCTCTGTTTGATTTATTCTTAATCCTATCAGTTTTCTAGTTTTGTCAATTCTACCACCACAGTCCCTTTATTATGAATCCCTTTCTCTCCATTAAAACAACCTTTGTCTTATTTTGGACATATAACTTGGATTATTGTGAGAGCCCTTATAATAAATAAATCTACCTGAACTCAGCCTCTTCCCCCTTTGATTCTGACTTTCCAGCAGCTGCCAAGTTAATGTTCATAAAAGTTAGAACTGATCTTAAGTACCTTATCACATTTAGGATAAAGTGCAAATTCCTATTTGACATTTAAAACATTCCACAATAGATACCCCCTCCTTATATCCAAGTTTAATTTCATAATTCTTCTCTATTGGCATTTTCTTTTTACTGTCAAACTAAATTGCTGGCTGTTCCTGATACATAATGTTCCATTTCCCACCTACATGCCTTTGCATAAATGGTCCCCATGTGTGTAATTGACTCTTCCCTCCCCTCCAACTCTTAAAAAACAGTCTTCATTCAAGGAACATTTAAGGTATCACCTCCTAAATGGGATGTTTCATGGTTGCTGCAGTTGTTAACACTCTTGGAATTACTTTACCTTTCTACAAATTACATATTTACTTAAAGGCAAAATGTATCCCTTGCTGGAAATTAAGTTCTTATAAGGCATATTTGTCTTTAGATCTTTTCCTGCCTAGCTCATTTTAGATAGTATTAAATTTATATTGAACTGTATTTTAGGGGGCAGGAGATGTTTCTGATCAACATCCCAAAATTAAATGTTCAAATAGCATTCCTTATTCCTGTAAGTATTTAAACGGATGGAAAGACCAACTTTCAAAAATTTCTTCCAATTTGGAGTAAGAGACTCCTCTGTCCAAAGGAAGTAAGATGGGGGGAGTATGTGAAAGACAAGAAAGGAATCTTGTCATAAATGCATCTCTTTTGCCTTCAGCATTAATTCTGTCTTTGATGATAAGGTTTCTAATTTTGAAATTGAATATGCTCTTTGATAATAGACATTATTTTAAAAGATAATAGAGAAGACTTCGTGGGTGATAGGGACTGTATGAAAAGACAAGCATACATATTTCATAATCTGAATTATTTAAATTCATACAAATTTTAACATGTTAATGCATCACTATAATCACCTTAACCATGTTGGAGACACATGGAAGGTCCCATGATCTAGCACAAAGAATCATAAGATATTTAATTGTATTATCATTTGGAGATCATCTGTTCCATCCTCATTTGATAAATGAGGACACCAAAACCCAGGGAAGCTGTCATTTTTCTGAAAGAACAGGATGACAGAGTTGGGTTTTGAACTGAGATACCATTATTCCAATTCCAACTCTACCATTAAATGTAATTAATAAACCTGGGTTGAAATCCTTGCTCAGCCACCAATATGTAGCAGACCTGGTGTTAT
This sequence comes from Dromiciops gliroides, assembly GCF_019393635.1. Lineage (NCBI taxonomy): Eukaryota > Metazoa > Chordata > Mammalia > Microbiotheria > Microbiotheriidae > Dromiciops > Dromiciops gliroides. The sequence goes on from NC_057865.1 coordinate 261,599,435, forward strand.
TTATTTCCTCTTTCTATAACTGACTTTCCTCATCTATAAAATGGGATGCTTATAACAGATGATCAGTCCTTTTCAATTCAGACTATCACCTTTTAAAACTATAATCCATATTTATTAAGTCCTTATTTGATTCCACACATTTCTCTAACTCTATAATTTATGTAAATGCCTCTGTGAACTATAGTTGATCACATGGTAGTAGTAATTAGAAAACCCCAATGGCCACAGCAAACATTAAATTCAGTTGGATTCTGAGCATTGATACTTATCAGAAAGTATCCTTGCAGCCAACTGCTCAGTTGTCTGACATGTTTCCTGTACAACTCTTGCACATCTGAATTGCTTGGCTTGCAATTCTTAATGCTTGTCCAATTTGTTTTTGTGCTTTGCTTTTTGGAAGGCTGAACATGATGCCCTAAGGGCAGTGTTCAATACTTTCTGATGAATAGAAGGAAACATGCCGACATAGCAAAAGCTTCCAAAAGCCATCAAAATGAAAGGCCTTTTTTTTTTTTTTAAATCATCAATGTTAAGATTTGCAGAAGGGGCTCTCATATTGGTGGACCCAAGTGTCATACTGCTCCTATGTGAGAGAGAAAAATTCCAGTCCACTTAAACTTATCCATTTGGACATGTAGCTGGTAGTCAGCTGGAAAATTATAGTGAATAAGCTAGTCCACAAGATTCACATAGTATCCCCAAAAAGATTTTCTGTATGCTTCACTTCAGGTTTACCAGTAGATAGAAAATATGAAACAGTGACAGCATGTATGTTTGCTTTCACTGGGCTGGGGGGCAGCATTAAATTTAAGGTAAAGTTAGGAAAGGCAGTTCTCCCCCCCAACCCTTCTGCCTGTTAAAACACTAGAAGAAACAACGGAAGCAAAGAATTCTCTATTACTAACTTGTGAGATAATATGCTTTGCTGGAGGGAAGGCTTACCTTGCTTGGATTTACCAAAATGAGTTCAAATCCTGCTTCTGAACCATACTAATTCTCTGTCCATGGGCAAGTGCCTCTAGTCAACTTTGTAGTATTCTAAGTTATTGATCTGTATTAGTGGAAGGGAACTCGACCTGGGGAATCTGAGCATGGAAAAATTATAGCTAGGAACATTCCCTCCTCACTGTGCTTCCCTAGCCTACCTCACATCCAAAAAAATAACCCCCCTTCCTTTAAGGTTATCTTCAGTCCTTTGTAATTTTAAATAATTTTTAGGTGTTAACTGTTAAAATACTCATATCCCTTCCCCCTTTTTGGGAAACAATTGGGGTTAAATGACTTGCTCAGGGTCACTCATATTCCTTCTAAACATTCTCTTTTTCAGGCTATACTGGACAACCGTTGTCTGTACTGCTTATTACCAATGATGTTCTGAATACATAAACAAATAACAGAAAGGACTTCATCCAGAGAAGACAAGATTAGAAAAGAAGAAGTCATGTAGGGTAAGAAAGATATAATGAAGGCCTATTTGAATGCAGAACTGCTAATCAAAGAATTAGGAAAAAATGACAAGAGGGCATCCTTAAGGTCTTGCTCTCATCTCTGAGAACTGAAGTCAAAGGGTTTTTTTTTTTTTTTTGATGATTGAGTCAAGATTGTAGAATTAGTTTGTCAATATATCATCTGGCATTTCTTAAGCATTGCGGGTATAAAAAGAGGGAAAAGCCAGTCCCTACCCTCGGGGAGTTTACAGTCTAGTGTGTTTGTGTGTGTGTGTGCGCACACACACACACACACACACACACACATATATATACACACACACATATATATATACACACACACACATATATATACACACACACATATATATATACACACACACATATATATATACACACACACATATATATATATATACACACACACATATATACATATGAAACCCAGCTGATAGAGTGATCAAGCTGAATACTGATTTAGTTTATAAATAAGAATACAGCAATCAACGAACAAGCATTTATTTAACTCCTATTATGTGCAAGGAAATGTACTGAGAGCTGGTGGAAGAAATACTAAAAAAAAGTGACTCCTGTTTTGGAGGAGTTGAAGTTCTAATTAATTTACACAATATTATTTATTATAATACTACCAATTTGCTACATAAGAAACTGTCAGAGTTTTTTTTTTTGTAAGTATCAGTAAAAGACAGTAAGAGATTGTTCTAATATGACTAGCATAGACATGCTGATAAGATAGAGGTCATTGAGTAGGAAGGCAAGCAGAATCCAACCCATTCTAACTTCCTCCTTCTATAGATGAGGAAACTGGGTCTTAGATAAATTAAAAGACTTGTTCAAGAATGAACAAAGTTAATGGTAAAACCATTACTATATTCCAGTTTTGCCTTTCCCCATTTTTAGTACTTTTCCCACTGTATGATAATGCTTTTTATATTCTCTTTCCTTTTCACCAATATTAACACATATCTGCTGTCTGAACACTTGTATACAAACACACAAATATGGATTAATTAATGAAAAATATTTATTAAGTGCTTACAGTATATCAACACATATCCTAATTTTGCACAAGCAAATACATTTTTCTTAGCATTTAAATCATGACAATTCATAGTTTTAATTTATTTGGATTTTTAGTTTATATCATCTTTTTTGAAGTTTATTTTTAACATTTAAAGTGATACCTTTGTCAATGAAGAGGTTATTCTATAAGCATGCTTCCTTTTCAGACAAACAACATCAGTTATAGGTGTGCTTTCTAACACATGAATTTACCTACCAAAAGTGCCCTTTCTCTGCTTTTCCAGGTAAAAATAGCTAAGGCTTATGGCCCAAAATAGATTCCTCACCACAAGACAGTGAGACAGGTATTATTATCCCTAGAGTAAAGATGAGCTGGAACTCTACATAGTTAAGATATATTTTGACTGTCTTACATAGTAAAATTGAAGCTCTTCTTGGGAAGGGACTGTTTCATATTTGATTGGCATCCCAAGCACTTACCATAATTCCTAGCACACAGTTGGCATTTAATAAATGTCTTCAATGAGTGAGTTGCCTAGAATCAAATATTGGTAAAATCTAAGACAGAAATTGACTTCTGACTTTTTGTCTCTTCCCAGAAATGATTTCTGAACACCATCATTAGTGTCCAGTTTAGGATTAAAATGTAGGTGACAACAGCATGACTTAACATTTGTATAGCATTTTAAGATGTACAAACTGCTTTACATATGTTATCTCATTTGATCTCACAGAAACCCAGTGGGGTAATTTAGTAAATACATATTTATTATGTTGTTTTTTAGTTGTTTTCATGTGTGTATCACTCTGTGACACCATTTGGGGTTTTCTTGGCAAAGATCCTGGAATGGTTTGTCATTTCTGTCTTCTCATTTTACAGATGAGGAAAATGAGGCAAACATGTTGAAGTGACTTGACCAGGGACACACAGTTAGTAAGTGGCTGAAGTCAGGTTTGAATTTAGGGTTTCTTAACTCCAGGCCCTGGTGTTCTATCCTCTATATGCCAGACATTGTCATATTACAATTTCTATTTTATAGATGAAGAAACTGAGGCACAGAGAAGTCAACTTGCTCAGGGTCATCCACCTAGTGAATGTATGAGGCTGGATTTGATCTTAGGTCTTTCTGACTCAAGTGCTTCACTCTTTCAACCGTGCACCTAGTTTACCATCCCTAAAACAACAAACCTTCCTTCATATTGGCTCAGACAGTCATCTACCCAAAATAGCCCTGTACTTATAAGAGTGCTATTTCTGCTTCCTTCCTCATGTCTGCCACCCCCAAATCAGTGTTAAGAAATCTGAAACTTCCCAGAACAACTCCCATGCCCAAGGAAAAGAGATGAAACTTTTCATCATAATGAATTGAAAAGAGTTATTCAAAGTAGAGTCTTTTTTACAAAGATCTACATGAAAATAAGCTAATAGATTTGTTTTATATTCAAGAGATATAGCCTGTAAACTGTTCCAAAACTATCATATTTCACAAATGATTAGATGTAAGAGAGCATTTTAAAATAATTTCAAAAACATTTACCATCCTGCAAAATGTTAATGTGATTTTGATATGAAAAGTAGGTCTTTCTACACTTAAAACAATAGTAGTTTGATGGCAGTGACCAACTATGGAGTGCAATGGAAAAGCATTTATTAATACTATGTTCCATAGACTATGTGAAGTTATGAAGAGACAAATAGAAAAAATGAGTAAGTCCTTTCTATTAGAGTTTACATTCTTATTAGGGAAAACAACACTTAGAGCAGAGTATATGGAAAGGCTAAATGATGTATGGACTTGAAGTTGGGAATGACCAAATTTGCTTACTAGCTTTGCCGTCCTGGGCAATTTACTTAATCTCTCTCAGCCAAGGTTTCTTCATCTGGAAAATAGGGATCATAATAGCACTTAACAAACATGGTTATTGTGAGGATCAAATGAAATGTATGTAAAGCATTTGCAAACTTTGCTACATAAGAATTTGCTGTTATTATTGATCATTGACTCTCTCAACAGAACAGCCCTAACAAATAGTTCTTCAATGATGAGGTCACTTCTCCAAGGAACACATTCCAATTTTGGACTACTCTTATCCTGAGGAAGTTTTGTTGTTATTGTTTAGAACAGCAAATCTGCCTCTATGAAACTTATGATCATTGCTCATAGGCCCCCCTTTCTGTACTAAGCAGAAAATTAAATATTAACTCTTTCTAAATTCTAATCCACCTTTCACATGACATCCTGTCAAATACTTAAAGACTGTTTTCCATTAATCTTTCCTTAAATGAGGTGCCAAGACTTAGATGCAAAAATCCCAATATAGATAACCAGGGCAGGATACAGGTGCCATACATATCATTTTTTTCATTAAAGAAGCAATAGAGAAAGCTAAATAGCCCCAGTGAATGGAATGCTGGAGTCAGGAAGATCTGAGTTCAAATCTGGCCTGAGATACTTATGGGCTTGCAAGCCTAGGAAAGTCATTTAGCTTGCATCTATACCACAGGGCTGTTGTGAGGATCACATATGTGATATTTGTAAAGTGCTTAGCATAGTTTCTGGCACATAGTAAGAATTTAATAAATTCTTACTCTCTTCCTTCCCTTACTGCCTAAAGACATTGTGCTTCTCCTGACTCCATCAAATATTAATTTTTCCATCTTCTACCTTATCCTCTTTTTCCACATGAAGATGTGGTGGTGATTCTCATATTTTCTAATTTATTTAGTCACATTTTCCTTACTCCCAAAGTTTCCTCAGTATAATTTTATTTTTTATTGTTTCTAGGTCTATAGGTCCATGATAATTTACTTAGATATGATATATGATAAACTTTGCTGATTTAACTCCTCCCTAAATGGGAATAGACTCAAACCTTTTGAATTTCTTTCTGTAGTTGTAGATTCCTTAAAATAGAGTGTCAATTGCTTTTTGAGAAAAGTATAAATCAGCTTAAAATGTACATATTAACCTAGATCCATTACCTGTTCCTGGTGCATCATTTTTAACTACCCCCCCCCCCAGCCCCTGCTCCTTTTTCCTCCTTCCCATGGAATGAATCCTTTTATTGATTGGGAAGCTATGGCCTGAGTGCTCAATGAGAAGCTTTAATGAAAAACTCATTTTAAAAAGAGATTAATAATATCACCAGTGAAAACCAATTTTCTCATGTTTAATCTCCTAATCTATTTTGCATTATTTCCCATGGGTACCCTATACTTCACAGATTCATGGCCCTATGCAGATAATCAATTAAAGTGGAAGAATCACAAAAAATAAGTTTCTCTACATCAAACCTCCAAGTTTTTAAAAAAGATTTCCCCCCTCCTATTAACATACTTATACAAGCTATAACCAACAATTTAAAAGAACAGCACCTAGTAACAATTCTTTGGAAGTATACAATACAGCATGTGAAATACCCCATTATATTTGCTACATAGGATCATGGATTTAATGATAACAGTCACTGACATTCATAAAGCACTTTAGAGTTTGCAAAGTATTTTAAATATTTTATCTCAATTGCTCTTCACAACTGAGGTTTATATGGGTTGTGACTTACCAAGAGTTATGTAGTTAGTAACAGTAAGACAATATTGAAACTCAGGTCCTCCTAATTCCCAGTTGAACTCTCTATCCAGTTGGCTACCCAGCTTCCTAGAGATAGGAGAGACCTCAGAGACTAATACAATTACCTCATATTACAAAGGGCAAAACTGAGGTCCCAGATTATTCAGTAACTTGCTTATAGCCATACAGAAAGCAAGAATCAGAGGCAGAATTGGAACTCAGATTCTATGTCTGCAGAAAGCAGTGTTTGTTGTTGTTCCCCGCCCCCCGCCACTGTCTCATGTTGCTTTCATTTGACTTGTTAAATATAAATTTTATATCAGTTATATGTTGTGAGAAGTCAGCTATTTTATATTCTTCCATATAATACATGACACTACACATTATAGTTTTCAAGGTTATCTGTTGGCATGCCAGGTATGATTCAATCTCCCCTCATGAATTGGTTAGATATCAGGTAGAGTTTTGTTGGCATGTGACCTTTTCTGGGTTTCAGTACTAACTTACCACTTGTTAGGTATATGACTTTGGATGATTTTCTTCATTTTCCTCACTTGTCAAAGGCAATGGGATTGGATTCATTTGGGTGTAACTTTTTATGAATATAACATATCTTTACTGAAAGTCCCTTTGAATTCTGAGGTTCTCTGCCTGGGATATCAAAACTTCTCAAATCACAAAACTGAAGAGTGTTGTGATATGCACACTAAAGAGTATCCCACACTCTAGGGTAGAGACAAACAGACCTTTTTTTCTGTTTCTAACACACAGAAGCCAATATCACATACACTTGTCTTAGCATGGGTCATTTATCATGCCATTAATGTCCACACTCCTTATGTTGGGCTCAAAGAATCTTTCATTTCCTTCAGGACTCACTTCAAGAATCATGTTCCAATTGAATATTTTCCTCCTTTTCCCTAAATGTAAACAGAAGATGGCCAAAGAGAATGATGACTCTGGATTCAAGGAACTTGACTTTGAATCCAGACTTCTGTCATTTAGTTAGAATGTCTTGGCCATGTCATTCTCTTCATCTATAAAATAAAGGACAGGACTAGATGGAACCAATTTACCAGTTTTAAATCTTTAAATCTAATGAATACATTTGACAGTTTTTCAGTGTAGTATCCCTTCTTATATTTGATTATATTAAGTCCATGTTCCACATTTCTGAGAACAGGATGTTTTCCAAGAAAAAATATCAAGAATAGCAAACATATTAACTAAGGAAGAGAGACATTTCTTAAAATCTTTGAAATAGTCAATCAATGTGGATTTAATCTATTTCCCAAGTCAATACCAATGTACTATCAGTATAAAGGAAATACTTTTTTTTAAACGAGCCTCATTTATTACACCTGAGTAACTCTTCTAATAAATATGGGTTGTTGTTTCCCCGGCTTAAATAATCCCACAAATAGCCATATGCACAGTCATTCAGAGCATTTTGCTGGAGCTGGAAGGTAAAGTGTGAGCCATGACCAAGTTCAACAGAGTCAGCTAGGACAGATAATTGGGGGATTTGCTCCAAAGTAATGATTTTTGGAGGTTTCAAAAATTTAATACATCTCCTTTAACAATAGAAGTCACTATGGTAAATAAATTTCCCTCCAGCTCAAATTAATTTGTCTTAATTCTTGGGTTCTTTTCATATAATTCATTATAAAGTTGACTTAAAGCAATTTTTACTGCTTGCCTTAGGTGCAAAAATCTCCAATGAAGGCTCTGTGGGTATCAGTAAATTCCTAGATAAAGAAATCCACATGAATTTATTAATTTCTTCTTATGTGCTAGCCACAGGGGATATACATGAAGTTGTTATCTTTGATGCCTACTATATATCCTTAATTAATTTTAAGTTGTTTTATTTTCCAAGTCTTCAAAAAAGCCCTTTAACTTACTACTTCTATTCTCTACATGTTCTCAAAAAGAAAGGCTTGCAATTAGCAAAACAAATGTCAATTTCTTAAGTATCCTAGGATGGATAAAAAGTGCACCTCGATAATTTGAATACATCCATATTTCATTGCATTCTTTGATCATCCCATTCTTGGTTCTATTTTTGTTTTTAAGCCTCTGATTTGTTTGCTTTACTCTTCTGCTCTGTTGGGTAACCTAACATCTAATCATTTTTGACTTAGCCTAAATCCCATATTACATACTTGTTCTGCAGTGAAAAAAGAATGGATCCTTTAATTTCAGGCATGGATGAACAGAGTTGAGACAAGCACTTAGAAATGTTTTATTGATGCTTCCCAAATACTCCCTGCCCCACAAGATAAAAACCTTACCTTGTAAAAAAAAAGAGAGAGAGAGAGAGAGAGAGAGAGATGGATAAGCAAAACAAACTCACAATGACTGTCTCATGTTGTATATACCACTTTGTACTCACATCCCATGACCTCTCTATTAAGAGGAGGTTTCACAATCAATATTGTAGTTCTAACACCAATGTGAGTTCTGGTATCCTTTTATTTTATGTTTCTTTTCACTATTATTGTCATTCTGTATAATATTTTAAGTTAGTTTTACTTTGTTCTGCATCAATTTATATGTCTTCCCAAGTTTTTTTTTTTTCAGAATTCCTCATACTTATTTTTCTTTTGGTACAATATTATTTCATTGCATTCAGATATAACTGCAGAAATAATTTTCTACATGTGCAGATCTTACCATGCTACTTCTGCAATCTATAAAATTCATTGGATCTCTATTGCCTCTTGAGTCGGAAACAAAACCAGCTAATCCCACAACAACAAAACCCCTCTTCTCTGGCTTTTAAAACCCTTTCTAGAACCTATAGTGCAATCAACTTGACCTTCTCTCTGTTCCTCACACAGAAAAGTCAATCTCAGATCTCCATGCATTTTTATTCACCATATCCTGTAGATCAGGAATTCACTCCTTCCTGACCATTGGTTCATAATCTTTCAGGTCTCAGGTAAGCATTATGTTAGACAGGAGGACTTTCCGGATCTCCCAAAATGTTAATGTCTTGCATTCCTAAATACTGCAATTTATTTTGGCACATCTATGTACATGTTCTCTTTTATAATAATAATAACTATAACAATAACAGAATTTACTAAGAATTTTAAGTTTTGCAAAGCACTTCACATATACTGGTCTCATTTTATTCTCACAACCCTTGGAGATAGCTGTTATTATTATCCCCATTTTACAGATAAGGAAACTGAGACAGAACTGAAGTAATTTGCATTGGATCAAACAGATCAGAAGTGTCTGAGACAAGATTTAAACTCAATTGTCTTCACTCTAAGCCTAGCACTTGAACCATGGGCCACCAAGCTGCCTACTAATTGTATGTAATAGCCTTGAGAACAGTGATTTATCCTATTTGTCCTTGTATTTCCAACACTAGCAGAGTGCCTGAAACTTATTAGGTACATCATCCTCATTTCTATAGCACTTCAGGGTTGTGAACAACTTTTACACATATTTTCTCATTTGATCCTAACAACAACCCTGGGAGATAGATGCTATTATTCTCTCTATTTTATGGTTGAAGAAACTGTGACAAAGGTCAAATGACTTGCCTAGGGTCTCAGGTCTTCCCGACTCTATCAGAAGTCACTTTTGTAGCTATATCTGAATGCAATTAAACACTATTGTCCATTATATCAGTTGCAACACCTAGCTGTTTCTAGGCAAGCATAATGTATGCTTGTGAAATTGATTGATATTTTAGTTTATTTAGCTACTTGAGAGAGAACTTGGTCTATAAGTTCATGTTTACACATTCTCATATATACATGCACACAAATGGACACATATCCCATTGCTTCCTTTGAAATTCCTATGAACAGGGAAAAGCCAAATAGATGCCTGCCATTAACAACTATACTGTGTAAATTTTCTATGATGTGCCCATGAACCATCATTTAGGACACCAATAGTGTTTGTTTGCTCACTCAAGTTTAGAGGGGAAGTATTGTTCTCAGCTCTGAAACTCACACCAGATACTTCAACCTCTGCCTTTCCCCTTATTTAGATTATTCAGAAAAGAAATTCTGAATCTAAGATCCACCACCGCTGTGAAAATTGTTCTCTTGATATGGATATCTTCTTGTATATAGAATTTTAAAATCTAAATTCTCTTCACTGTCTCCATAACCCAGCTTTTGACCCAGGTCATGCAAATTCAGTTAAACAATCATTTCATAAGTGTCTACAGCATGTCAGCCAATGGGAATACCAATCCAAAAAAAGAAACAGCTACTTATAGTTCTTGAGAGATCCTCTTTCCTTGAGATAGTGTATTTTGTTTATCTGTGATACAGTGTGTCATAATTGGTTAGTGTTCAGACCTTAGAGCCAGGAAGACTTGTATTCAAGCGCTGCTTCTCCTTTAGATTTTTGTGTGACCCTTGACAAATCACTTTTCCCCTTAGTGCTCTAGTCCAGAGGTTTCAAACATGTGGCAGGGAAAACTCTCAAGGACTATTGAAACCAGATTAAAATGTAATCAGGAAATACTGAATATATAAAAATGCAACAGAAATTTTAGAACCAGAGGGGAAAATATAAATTGAAATAATCCACTGATCACTTCTCTGAAAGATCTCAAAATGAAAACACCCAGGTATATTATAGCCAAATTCCAGAGCTCACAGGTCAAAGAGAAAATATTGAAAGTATTCAGAACGAAACCATTTAAAAATCATTAGGGCACAATCAGAATCATATAAGTTTTATCAACCTCTATGTTAAAGAAGAGGAGGACTTAGAATATGATATTTCAGAAGGTAAAGGATCCATGATTACAGCCAAGTATAACCTGCCCAGAAAAAACAAGACAAAATAAAAAAAGAGTTCAGCCTTTCAGGGTGGAAATGGTCACTTAGTGAAATAAGAGAACCATTTTTTCCCTGACATTGAGGGTTAAATGACTTTCCCAGGGTCACACAGCTAGTAAGTATGAAGTGTTTGAGGTTGGATTTGAACTCAAGTCCTCCTGAATCCTTAGCTGGTGCTTTAACCACTGCACTACCAGATGCTCCCCAATAAGAGGATTTTCAAGAATTTCTGATGAAAGGACCATCGCTGAATAGAAAATGTAAAACACAAGACTCAAGAGATACATAAAAATGTAAACATGAAAGAAAAATTATAAGGGACTTAATAACATTAAATTGTTTATATTCCTATGTGGAAGAAGATACATGTAGCTACTAAATTTTTTTTCATTGTTAAGGCAGTTTGGAGTCTGCAAAGAGAAAGGGAATAAGTATGAGTCAGTTATGTAAAGATGATCTCAAAAAGTGAGAAAGAGGATGTCTTGGGAGAAGGGGGAAGGGAGAGGAAAGATGGGAAAATTATCTCATAAAAGATGTGTGCGAGAAAGAGCTTTTAAAGTGAAGGAGGAAATGATGGGGGGTTGTGACAGGCAATATTTGAAATTTACTTTCATCAGAATTGGCTCAAAGAGGTAAGAATATTTATATACACACATGCACACACAAGTATAGAAGTTTATCTTACCAAAAAAGAAAGTAGGAGGGGAAGTAGATTTAAAAAGGGGGGAGAAATTGATGAAAGGGCAAAAAGAGAGAGAATATGAAAAACTTGGGAGTCTACTTGTCAAGACATATCCTGTGACAATAAAACATAATTATAAACAGGTAAACATACAATGCTTATATATTTCCTGAATTTATTAAAATGTCTTCCCATTGTTTTTTACTTGCTAACAACAAATGTCCTATTTAAATACCTTCGGAAATTTTTTCATACATGTTTGGTCCAAGTAGTAAATACTTGAGTGGGGAATACCTGCATAGTATATGAAAATGTGCCTTCTTTTCTGCCTTTACTACATTCTTGGATTGTGGTGGTAAACTCTGACTGGTATACAAGTGGTAAGGAGAGCAAGAGGTTGAATACAATTAGAATACAATTAACCAATCATCTATTTTTAGGCTCTGTTCTTGTTAAGGAGAAATCCACCAATTTAGAAGCACTGTTAACTGGCATTATTGATGACACTTTATTTACACTTCATGTGAATCTTTACAGGATAACTAGATTGCAATTAGATTCTGACCCAGGGGTCTGTTTTTTCTCATTGATGAATGTACGTAACTCTCATTAATGCTAATGAAAACTGTGAAGGTGTAATGATTACAGAATAGACAATGTCTTGGGGTTAATATTAATCACATGAAAACTGAATTTGGATTGACCTTATAGAGAGAGTTCTCTGATGACAGAAGAGTCCATATCCCTGATTCTAGTGAAGCATCCCCTTGGGGATTTGCAGGATAGGTGGTGGTGTTCATCAGGAAGACTAGTACCCGGTCTTCATTTAAATCTGAGAAAATAATAGCTAAACCTACATACTAAAGAGTTATTTAAGTGGTTATCACCTACAAATGTCCTAGCTATTTTGTTCAATGATTCAGCAATGAATTTTGGTGGAAATTTTTCTTGTCTTGCTATCATTTTTTAGCACCAGGTTTCTGGAATAGGACATGAACTTGGAATGCATGGAATGCAACCACTTCACTTTACAGATATGGAAACTGAGGTGCACATTCCACAGGTATGGAATGAATTGCCCAAGGTCATAAGAAGTAGAACGAATGCTCCTGATTTTGTCTTTTTCTACCTAGAGGCTAGAATAATGATAACACCTGATTAAATGTGAAATGAAGGAATGAAAAGTTGCAGAACTGGTATTTCAATGCAAATTTTCTGACTTTAAAACATGACATATTAGACTAGAAAAAAAGAAATACCTACTCAACTGGTGAAAGCCAGTTCAATTCTTGGACCATTTACATGTTCATAGGATCATGAAAAATAGAAGGGGAAGAAACCATCTAGGACAGCTCCCTCATATTAAAAATGAGGAAACTAAGGGCCAGAGAGACTAAATGATTTGCCAATAGTCACATAGTCTGTGGAAGGGCTTTGAAGTTAAAATCAATACCAATATGAGACGAAATGACCAAAATAGGCTTACTAGACCCTTCCCATCAATCATTCATTACAGCCTGCAGGGTAGTTGACTGAGTTCCACTCTCAAATCAGAAGAATCAACCTTAAATTAGAGTTAAACCGCTTCAATCTCTACATGACCTTAGGTAAGTCTCAACCTTTTGGGGTCTCATTTGGAAGAACAAACCAGTGAGACAATGACTAACCATTGCAAACTTCATGAATGAATAGTTCCCAACCCAAATACAAGCTTTTTTATGTCCTTTGAAGCAGTTCTCATTTCAAGATTTATTTATTTTTTTTATGCTTCATGTGTCATTATCATTAGAGATAGAGAATAAGGAGGAAGACTTGGATTAAAGAAGACATAGTTTCAAGCCTTAACCCTTAACACTTACTGGATACATGACTCTAGGCAGATCTCAGCATCCTTAAGAAAATTTCTAAGACTGTAATAAGATATAAGCATATTTTTATTCTTTATTAGGGGAGACTTTTGCCATTCTGAAAATTCTTTACACTGATGAAATCACAGTTTAGGACTATAAATACAACAATTAAAGAAACCATGCACATTCAAAAACCAGACATGCTTGCATCGAAGAATTATACAATATTTAGAACACTACAATCTTATCCATCAAACTGGTCAAGATATTGTCTTTTCTTTTTTTCTTTCAAAATTATTGGGGGCAGCTAGGTGGCACAGTGGATAAAGCACCAGTCCTCGATTCAGAAAGACCCGAGTTCGAATCCAGGATCAGACACTTGACACTTACTAGCTGTGTGACCATTATTTAAACCTCATTGCCCCCCCCAATTTGATATATATATACACACACACACATATGTATATATCTATATATTATACTTAACATTCTTTTCTTTTAAAATTTTGAGTTCCAAATTTTCTCTTTCCCTCTCCCATTGAGAAGACAAGCAATATGATATCAACTGGACATATAAAATCATTATCCATATTGCAAAAAATCCCCAAGGACAATAAAGAAAATGAGAAAATTATACTTCAGTTTGCATTCAGAGTTGATCAGTTCTCTCTCTCTGGAGGTAGAGAGCATTTTTTTCATTATGAGTCCTTTTGAATTTTCTTGTATTATTGTATTTATCAGAGTAGCCACGTCTTTTACAGTTGATCATCATTATTGTTACTGTGCAACAATGATCTCATGCTTCTTTTTACTTTGCATCAGATCAAATAAGCCTTGCTATATTTTTTCTGAAATCACCCCCCACCCCTAGTCATTTCCTTTAGCATAACTACTTCATCATAATGATATCACTTGTTCAAGCAATAGACCTATATTGGAGAAGTAATGGAAAACATAACAAATTCCATATGAAGCTTTTAGCCAACTTCATCAAATCCATGCTAGCCTAAAACTATCTATCAAACTATATTCAGAAGTCATCTGAGAGGCTACCTATTAAGAAAAAAAATTTGGTATAATGAAAAAGTCACTAGACTTCCGTATATTGGATAATGGATTTAGAACCAGAAGGGTCATCTATTCTTGCCTCTTTTATTTTTAAAATGGATAAAATGAGAACAATGAAGTTTAAAATTCTCAAGGATACCTAAGGTCAGTCTAGCTAAAGAAGCAAGGAACTCCCCCCACACACACACACACTTTTTGTGAGGCAATGAGGATTAAAGTGACTTGCCCCAGGGTCACACAGCTAGTAAGTGTCAAGTATCTGAGGTCAGATTTGAACTCAGGTCCTCCTGAATCCAGGTCAGGTGCTTTATCCATTGCACCACCTAGCTGCCCTAGCAGCAAGGAACTTTGAGGAAGAGACAGGAAGCTGCATATGCTAAGTGAATTAAAGGACCACTATCTTCACTACCACATTCCCTTAGGGCCTCATACAGACCACCCAGGACCTTGAATATTAGAGCCTTTGGAATTGCAATGATATAATTTTCAATAGAAAACAGATAAGGAGGAGGTATTACCACCTGCTTCACTATTGTACCCTAAAGGATCCATTCCTGATGTTTACTCTGATAATTAAAAAACAAAACAAAAATGCTACAAATTAGTTTGCTTTATGATTTAAAAGTTATCTTTTATAGACAATTATATACTTTTATTTTTATCAAATGTTATGTTTCATGCTTTTCTAGTATAATTAGTGTATTCTCATTTTTAAAGCACAATCATGATCTCATTATAAAGCTTACTTTCTCTACCTAGAAAATGGAAATAATGTTCTATTCGTTTATTTTTTTCACAGAAATGTAGAAATTGGTGCATTGATTAATTAATTGAAATTTTATATATCGAGAACTATGTACATTTACAATATTGACCTGCAAACTTTAATGGGGGAGGCAGTTGTAGAAAGAGTAATGCAGTTAGAATGGACACTTTGGTTTTAATTTTGAATAGTTCTGTGACTATAGCAAGACTTTTAACCTCTGTGAGCGTGAATTTTTTTCATCTGTAAAATGGGGAGATAATTGTTCGACTACCTATCTCTTAGGCTTGTTAGGAGCAAAATGTTCCTGAAGTTATCCTGTTCTCTACAAATCTAACTCATTGTTAAATGAAAGAATATCACTTTATTGTCTTATAAAATTTTGCTTCAGGTCCCGACTCCCTTCAGTCTGATTTCTTATTATATAGATGAAGAAACTAAGGCTTAGACAGATCAAGTGACTTGCCCAATGTCACATATGTAACAAGTAGCAGAGCTGAGAATAGACTAAGATCCTCATAACTCCATATCTTGCACCCTCCTCTGCCCTCCCTCACTATACCACTCAATTTGTTCTCTTTCTTTCTCTCTTCCCCTACCCATCAAATATTGATTAAGCACCTGCTAACTGCTTTACAAATGCAATCATATTCATTTCTCACTATTTTATGAGTTAAGTGCTATGGCTACCCTAATTTTACAGTGGAGGAAACTGAAGCAGATAGCATTTAAGTGGCTTGCCCAGGATAACACATCTAGTATCTCAGGTTGGATTTGAACTCAAGACCCAGTGCACCATGGTGCCACCTAGCTGAGTTTTATCTCTTTTTTTTCTCCTGAGATAGTCACATTATCCCTTTCACATGGCAGCGATTGGCGGGGGGGGGGGGGGGGGGGGGGGGGGGGGGGGGGGGCATCCCTGGTGATCCAGAAAATCTGCATAAAATTTATTGGCCTTCCCTTTGTACAAGAGAAGAATTTTGATTTTTTTCCTTCATTCTCTTTTATGGGATGATTACAGTACCTTATTGTGAAATTAGGGTTGATATTATTCTGTATGTATATTTTATGCATTTCTGAGTTTTAAACTTTTTCTGTGTCATTTTGGCTTCCACAAAACTCCCTCAAAATTCCCACTTAATTTCTCATGCCAACATATACAGAACACACAATGGGGAAAGCTGTGATGTGGAAGGGATAACTATTATCTTCTATCAGTGTGTGTGTGTGTGTGTGTGTGTGTATGAATATAGACAGAATTATATACATAAACATACATATGCACATGTGTATGTATATTTTATATGACTAGAAAATGTATTAAGAGACTGATGATTCTGTCTGTGAAGTCCATATTTCTCAAGGAATCAAAATTATAAGTAAAGATAATTTGCCCAAAAATAAAAGATGAGAAGAGGTTAAAACTACATACTGTGTGTACTTTTCATATATATCTATATCTCTATCTATATCTACACACATGTATATATGTATATACGTATACACACATATAAAGCTTTCTCATTTGATTAAAAATAAGTCTTTGCATTAGTATTTGGGCATTTTCCACATCAGACTGACCTTGGATAGCTAATTTGAATGCAAGAAGAAGAAATATACTTTTAAAAGAACACTATGCCTTTGTGAAAGGGATTAAAACAATACAGGCCCCAATCTTTGGAAGAAAAAAAAGCAAAACAAAGAATGGTGTATCTTTTTTGTATAAGTCCAACCTCTGTGTACGTCCAGGGACAATGAAAATAGTCTATGGAAGTGAGTTTGTCTCTAACCTAAATTTGGAGATGACCTCTTCGTACCAACAGTCCCCTGATAAAATTTCTTTTTTATGAATTAAACAGAGCTGATTTCCATATTCATGTCAGTTACCTGGCAAAACAAATAAAGTGTTGGCTTCTAACTCTGGAAAACTGTATTACAATCATACCTCTAACATGTGTTAGCAATGTGAACCTAATCATACTACAATTTGGGGGGGCATCAGTTTAATGTCTAAGATTATAAATTGCTGTAAAGGTAACAACCTACACTGATACCGGGAGTTTCCTCTAATTGGAATTAGTCATGCCAGTGAAATCAAAGGTGTGGTTCCTATGCATACATTAAAAAAGAATGTGTTATTTTGATAATGTTCCTCCAACCATTTCTGGGTACAGTCAAAATGAGGCAATTGCCAACAACCAGATTTAGCCAAAAGAGCATTTGGAAATGGTTATGCCAGACAACGTCAATACCAAAAGCTTTATTTATCCATTTTTCATATGGCTAAGTAGACTAAAGGTCTAATATGTTTCCTACCCATTTTTTTCTGTCAAGATATTAAACTCAGCTCTAAGAATCAGGCTTTATTCAAGCAGCCAGCCTGTAAAAATGATCATTTCACACTCTGAATGCTTTGTTATTGTAATTAGTAGCTAAGGACAGAAATTATTGCAAGAAGAATAAGATTTGGGAGCATGAAAGAATAGTTAAGTTGGATAGTATAGGGCATGAGAATTAGGATTCTTGGGTTTTCTTTGTAGCTCAGAGATAGCCTAAAATAACAACTACACTGTTTCTTTTGAAAGGGCCTTTGAACAGCTCAGTAAGATGGATGAGACCATCAAGGCATAGCTTCAGGAAGGAGATAAGGAGGTAAGTGGTCTCTAGTTTATGTATCTATGAATATATCTTGCCAACTGGAAAATGTGAAAGACAAGAAATTGTTACAAAGAAAATGCTTTCAGATATGTACATTCTATGTGGGAGGGGTATGATATAGTTTGTCCTGCTTACAAAGTAGAATTCTTTCCACTAGAGACTTTGTGATGTAACGAAGAGGGGTCCAGTCAGTAAGACTTAGTTTCAAATTCTGCATCAAATACTTTTTTGGTTGTAAGATCTTGGGTAAGAGTTTAAGTGACCTTTCTGCTTCTCAATTTCCTTATCTGTAAAATGAAAGGGTTGACCTTGATGTCCTCTAATGTCTGTTAAAGCTCTAAATCTATGTTTTTATGCTAATAATACCTATGGAGCCTGAGAGAAATCACTTTACCTCTGAACCTCAGTTTGCTTACCTGAAAAAAAAGGAATTCATCCATGGCATCAGTGTTTTTCAGTAGCAAAGAACTGTTAACAAAGCATGTATTTGTCAAATGTGGAATGGCTAAATAAATTGTTATAAGAATACATCAAAATTGTTAAAATGATGAATATATTTAGAGAAATAATTCTAATAGCTAGCATTTTGAACACTTTGAGATTGGTATAATACCGTATGAATATTTCATTTGTAAGAGAGAAGTCTTACAGATGAGTTTTCTCTTTTCTGGGAGGGAAGTAGAATTATCCCCTTTTTTATAGATGAGAGAATTGAGGCAGACTGATATTAAATGACTTGTCCAGGGTTACAAAGGTCATAAGTGACTGAGGCTGTATTTGAACTGTGGATTTCCTGATTCCACATAGTATTTTCAAAGAAAATACAAATTTAGGAGATGGACAGGCAATAACTAATAATCTAACATATTATGTAGAATATGTAAAATGGCCCAGTCTTCTGAAAATGCAGAAGCATAGGTGAGAAGCAGGTAGCTCAAGGTTTTGAATTCAGGTTAAGGAATGCTTTGCTTTCTTCTTTGTTTAGAAGTCAAGATGGAACCACTGACATTAAAAAAAAATCTTTCCTGGAAGGTCACATGATTCATATGAAATTAGGAGTATTACTTTGTATAGGATATATCAGAAAATAAATACTCAATGTTGAGAAATTCTACTTAAATTGTTTTCTTGAAGGTAATTAATTATTCCCTAATTATCAAACCTGCCTTTTCTCAGTTATCTTCCTCAAACTCTAAAACATCTGGCACTGTTGACCAGCTTTTTCAAATGATCCTCTCCCTTGACTTCTGTGCTCTATCCCATCTCCCCTTCCACTTTTTTATTCTATTTCTCCTCTCTTCCCCACCCCCACTCCACATAAACCTCCCTCAAGGTCTTGTCTTTCTTTATTCTGTCTCTAAACTACAGTGTCTTCCTTGACAGTTTCAACCACATTATAGTATTAAAGGATAATCCTATAACATTATAGGATTAATAGGATAATAGGCTAAGATCTGGAAGGGAACATAGTGATCTAACATGCCATTTTCTTTAATAGATGAAGAATCTGAGGCACAGGAATGTTAAGTGATTTGCCCAAGACAGTGGCAGAAACTTATCTATCCATCATACCACAAAAAAACCTCCTTTCTATGTCTCGGATTATTATTTCTATGTGTATAGACACTTCACATATATAATGCTAACCTGAACCTTTCTTGATAAATTCAAACTTGTATTTCTTGTTCCCTGTAAAATAGCTCAAATGAGGTGTAGTGGAATGGGGTAGGAGACTTGGAATAAAAAAGGACCTGGTTTCAGGTCCTTCTGCTGATACTGGTTATGTTACCTTGGGAAAGACACCTAATCTCCTTTAGCCTCAGTTCTCTGGTCTAGACAATGAAAAAAATGGATTCCCTGGCTTCTAAGTACTCAGCAAATTTATATCTATGATTCTGTGACCAAAGTCATATTATATATTCCCCTCTCAAACCAGATTGTCCTGCAGATGTGGCTCAGAACCTTAATGCCATCTCTGAACCTTATTCTTCCCCACCCTGAAAAAGTCCCTAAACTTTATCAATCTTTTGGCGCTGACTCCAATGACTATTTACTGAAACAATGGGAGTCTCATGGACAAAATGACATGAAGCTCCTGGCTATAAGTGCGTCACATAACCCCCCTAATGGACTGGGCAATTTTAAGAATAGTATAAAGAGTAGGTATAGTTACTCAGGAATCTGTAGCCTAAGGCTTCATGCCTAAATTGATATATGATGCATTTCTCCCCAATATTATGCCTTTTGATGGTAGTAAAGAATTATGTCAATTTTTATGGTTCAAATTCTAAATGTTACCCAAAAGTATTCTAGAAAGATAATATCAGTGCATTTCTTGTTAATGTACTTATCTATACAATAAAAATACTGATTGGTATACATGAATTCATTTTGTAGTTATTTCTTTCATCACATATAAGGATAAAAGACATAATGGAATGGTGAACAGAGAGAAAGCCTTAATCCTTGCCTCTGTCTTCTGCTACATGCCAGCTGTTTGATGCTGGGCAAATTTTCTTAACTGTTCAGTGCCCCCAGGCAATTTTCTAAGAATATACATTCAAAGTTGTTACTGATCTATATTTGAAGAGAGTGTTACCACACTGTAACTTTAAAAAACCAAGTCTGGACCAAAAACAAAACATCTATGTTTACACCATTCACAAGACTGTTCCTTCTACAACACTAATAAAACATTGTCCATAAAAATAGTTATAGCCATACACTTGAAGATAGCCAGGAACTAGAAACAAAGCAGATATCCTTCAATTGGGGAATGGCAAAGCAAAATCTGGCACATGAAAGCACTTGAATGTGACCATACTGAACAAAATGATGAAAATGATGAATGCAGAGAAGCATGGAAAGATTTCCATGAACTGATGCAAAGAAAAATGCACATATATGTATATATTTGCATGTGTCTGTATGTTTATGCATAAATATACATCTATCGATCTGGATAACCAGAGAGATTGAGAGATTGAGAGAGAGAGAAAGAGAGAGAGAGAGAAACAGACTAAAAATGTGAATGGAAAGAACAATTACAAATGAATCAAAGCAAATATTCTAAAATTATACCCCCAAATACAATTGGCAGAAAACATCTCCTTATTCCTTTGCAGACATCAGGGTCATCAGATGTGAAATAATGTAGATAGCAGATAATTGGTGAGTGTGTGTTCAAGGGTTTTATTCATTTATTCTCCTTCCTATTTAAACAAAAATAATTATAGGAGATGTCTTAGGTAGCGATAGAGAAGGAAATCCAAGATTTATAAAAATAATAAATATCATTAAAAGTCTAGTAAAATAAAGCCATTATTCAGAATTCCATTCACTATCTGATCTGTGAAATGGGGATAATATTATCTAAATCATAAAGTTAAGATGATCAAATAAAGTGGTTATAGAACCTTAAGGAATATAAAATATAAAATGTGATCTAATGTTAATATAATTAAATTCCTGCAAATCTATCACAGAATTACAGAGAGATAACTTATGCTATCTATGGGATTATCTGTTTCAAACCTTTCATTTTATAGATGAAGAAACGTTCCTCAGATCAAATGATAACTTGTCTAGAGTGCCAATGCCAAAAAGTGGCAGAGGAAGGATTAAAATTCAGGCCTTCTGACTCTTATTCAAAGGCTCACTCTACTGTACTCAGCAACATGAAGACTATTAAAGAATATGGATGAGCTTAACACAATGGAAGCATGAAAAAAAAAGGTGCTACTTCTTAGCATATGCCTATTTTCTTTTTTTGAGAAGAGATTTCGAATTGAATATTAACTTGTTAATTTTTCATAGTTTCAGTATGTTTCCTTTTTCATATGTGAAAACCCCCTTAAACATATTTTAAGAAAGTTAATTTAGGTGATATGTATATTTTTGAGGATATGGCTCCCCCCCCCCAACAGAATTTGGCACCTAAAGCATACCTTTTAAATTAAAACCAAATCTTAATTGTCCACATATCATGGGGGTACTTCTTCAGGATCTCCTCCATTTCTGTTCCCATATCTTCAGTTAGATAGTCTGGTATCTGTGTTTTCATTAAATTTTCCTCTGTTCTGTTTTTTCCCTTGTTTTTTTTTCCTTTATAGTCAGATGTATGTTTTTGAACACCAATATTATGTCACTGATGTTGTGATCCTGTGAGTTATCAGAAGAATAAAAGGGTTGGGTCCCCCAAAGATCAGTGAAAAGGTACATGATGGTTGTTATAAACACAGTGTGACACAATACAAATGAAGAATCACACAGAAAATAAGAAAGAAAGGATGTCACCACACATCTATAATGGCAAGGGTATATGTGTGGGAACAATTGGCCGATCATATAGTGAAGGTAAGGAATATCTGACAGACCGCCAAAGTGCTCTATTAGTTTCAACACAACATTAAGAAAACTTGGGAAAAAAAAAGAAAATTTGAAAATGTCCCCATTCCTCCCCAGCATATTAGATCAAACTCTTCTATAGCATAAAAGAATGAAATAGACATCTCTCTGAAACTCACTAGTTGTATAGGCGTGAGCAAATCCCATCTTCTCTGAAGCTCAGTTTACTCACTTTTAAAAATAAGAATAATTGTATCACTCACCTTACAGGTTTGTTGAGAGGTTCAAATGAGATAACGTACACACAACCATACTCTTAAAGAATGTTTAAAAAGCATCTCTTAAGTACCTAGTATGTGTATAAGACAGACATTGTGATGAGTACTGGATATATTAGGCAAGGTTTTAAAAAATAGACCCTTCCTACAAACTCACATTTGCATGGAGAAGACAAAATGTAAATAACTGTGGTCATAGAAGACATGAATAACTCCTTGGAGTGAGGCGAAGAGTATGGCCTATAACATGTAATTTTTTAAAAGTCCTTTTATGTGTCTCCCCTTTTATGTGTCTTAAGGAATGCCTTGGTATATACCCTACTTTGGGATTTGCTGATTCAATTGGATACTTAGCCTAGTCATACCCTTGATAATTTCATTAACTTAAACATATTGCCTCTCAGCACTGTCCTTTAAGACTGATGAGTCAATCCTAAAAAATCAGCCTTCATTCTTCTTATTGACATAGCTTCAATGCCTTGATCATTGGAGTTGTCTTCCTCTGAATTTTTTCTAGGTCCATTTACAGGATGAATGATAGATATAATGGACATAATGATAGCAAGTCATGCCATAATGCAGATTATTCATGACCTGAAGTCGCAATGGGAGTTTTTGTGTTGTCATCTATTCTGGCATAGTTCCTCCAACATGCTCTCATGAATCCATGATTAAAATATTCCTTCTACCTCATTGGTTCTACATACTCTCACAGATACATTCATGCATACATTCTCCCTAGGACCTCCTGGGCTACCTCTGACCTAATTGGAGGTTGAGGTTGTATTACTCCCACCACAACTGGAAACTTGGGCAGCATCTTCTAAGTGACATATTGGTTTTCCACTGACTAAATTCTAATGATTTTAATCATCCATTTCCATTCATGAAGCAAGAACCAGAAGAAATATAGGAAGACAGATTTACAGGTGGAAGAAACCTTAGATGTCATTAAGTTTACTGGTATCAAATTCAAATAGAAAAGGAACCCCTATTCTGCACATAAGGATCCCTGAAGGAAGAATATTGACAGTTTAAAAATGTAATTTACATATATATATGTATATGTATATATACACACACATATATACTATAACTATATATAGTATATATTAGTATATGTACTACAATTATATATATACACTATAACTATATATTATATATAATTATTTTATATCTATCTATCTATCTATCTATATACTCCATGCATATCTATGTCTATATAATATTTTTATTCATTTTGTTAAATATTTCCCAATTACATTTTAACCTGGTTCAGGAAATGCTGTAGGCAGCATGTGCCCTATGGAATATATGCTTGACAATGAGCAAATTATGGACACACAGAAGCTATTTGAATTATCCAAAGTCACATGATTAATCAACCTACAGTGGATAGAACACCAGTCCTAGAGTCAAGAAGACTGACCCTGGACAAGCCATACAACCTGTTTGCCTCAGTTTTTTCTTATGCAAAATGGAAATAACAGTAGGAACTATCTCCCAGGGTTGTTGTGAGAGTCAAATGAGATAATTGTAAAGCCCAGTGCCTGGCACATCATATAAATGCTAGTTGTTATTTTGAAATTATTATTAATAAATAAACATTTATTAAGTTCTTACTATGTAGCAAGTACTTGGGTACTGGACAGAAAAAAAATGCCTTTTAATTTTTTTCCTTTTATCTCCAGGGATAATTAATAATAATATAATTCATATTAGTATAATAATAATTAAAAAAAACCCTTTCTAACTGGAGAAGTAGTGAGTAGCTGACTTGGGATAAGAGCCTACCTTATCTCCCACCAAACTTAGTTCTCTCTTGTATACATGATACTGCCTCAAATTTTAGGTCTCCCACTCAATGTTTTTTTAGAGGAGGGAGCTAGGTGGCTCAGTGGCTAGGAAGACCTGACTTCAAATCAGACATCAGACACTTACTAGTTGCATGACCCTGGACAAGTCACTTAATCCTATTTCCCCATCTGTAAAATGAGACAGTGAAGGAAATGGCAAACCAACTCCAATATCTTTGCCACAAAAACCCCAAATGAGGTTGTGAAAAACAATACACAATTGAAAACACCTGAAAAACAACAAAAGATCCTTTAGGTTCCAAATCCAGTTATTGACTTCATCAGTTCTTAAAAGAATTGAATTTAGTTATGAATACTAAATTTCCCCTTTACTCTTGTGACATTTTCCTGAAAAGTATGATTCTTGTATGTTAAAAAAAATATATATATATATAACTGATAAATACGTAATAGACATTCAATAATAGTTGTTGAGTAGCATTTCATTGAAGCTGATATTATTTAGAAGAAAAAACATTTTTTCTTTTATATTTTATATCATGTACATCTTTGCTTGAAGGTGATTTCAAGGAGCAAATTAAAATAGAGTGATATGACATACTTCTTTAACTATAAATATATAGGGTTTACTAAATTCAAAGTGACTAAAATATTGAGAAGCCATATGGAATATGAATAGAGTGAATATCTGAACTTTTAATATTTAACATTTTGATTATTGTGTTTGAATATAATTGATTACCTTTGTATTCTGACACATTTCATTGTATGAACTTAAAAACCTAATTCTGAGAAGCGATCCCTAGGCTTCAGCTGACTTCCAAAGGGATTCATGATGTAAAAACTGTTAAGAACTGCTGGGGTAGAGAGCTTAGCTCAGAATTAGGAAGCCCCAGATCCAAGTCTGATCTGTCATATACTCTAATACCCTTTTATAAGGATCCCTGCAGTATACTGACAGTTTTAAAATGTAACATTATCTATGTTTTATTGAAGTTTAATTTCTTTGATTCAATGTTGCTGGGTTATAGTTTAATCTCATTCAGGCTACATTTGTAAGTTTTGAAGGAAGCATGGGGGCTTTGTGTTTGACACCTTTGATTTCTCTCTTCATTTTATAAATGAGGAAATAAGAGACCTAAAGAAGCTAGGGTAACTTGTCTAAGGTCACACAACTAATCGATCCACAGTGGATAGAGCACTAGACCTAGAGTCAGGAATACTATGTAACCCTGGATGATTGATTCACTTACCCATTGCTTGCCACTGTTTCCTCATCATTAAAATTAAGATAATAATAAGAGCTACCTCTCAGGGTTTAGTCTCTGACAAAATACACACCTTTTCTATTAAAATCAACCCTGAATTAACCATATATACTGGGAACACCTCTTTTTCTGGCTCTCACTCCTCCCTATTTTCTTCCACAACCCTACTCAGATAGGTGGTGGACTGCTTTTTCAAATTACTTTTCTGGCTTTTCAAAAAAAAAAAAATCCCTTTAATAAAGGAGGAATTCTCCTTTTGTACATGTGTTGCTAGACCAAGGCCAAAGGAGAGGCACTGAGAACTAAGTGAAATAGCCAGAGGTCTAACAGCTTTCTATACTCATTTCAAAATATACACTCTTGACCGCGTCAATTTCCCAAATG
This sequence comes from Dromiciops gliroides, assembly GCF_019393635.1. Classification (NCBI taxonomy): domain Eukaryota; kingdom Metazoa; phylum Chordata; class Mammalia; order Microbiotheria; family Microbiotheriidae; genus Dromiciops; species Dromiciops gliroides. The sequence goes on from NC_057865.1 coordinate 261,625,434, forward strand.
GAAACTTGAATACCATGTGTTCCTGGAACTGTATTGTATACTCCAAATGGCTGTAATATACACTGTCCTGGTCTCCTCCTTTAGAAACTTTCCTTAGAGAAGAATCAGTATCTTCCTTCAGGGCTCAGCTCAGCTTCCAGTTGTTCTGTGACACCCTCAGGTGAAAGTATTCTCTCCTCACTCAAATATTCTTAGAGCACCTTGTCTGGATTTTTCCTCTATCTTCCCTAACCCACCCCAGAATTATTCCCTATCTTTTATTATACTTATGAGTTTAGCATGATTTCTCATGAGGTATGTATGTATGTATATACACAATATCTGTATGTATAAATATATCTGGGTATATGGATATATGCATACACACATACACATACACACACACCCAGCAGTTATCATAATGGTATACTTGTATAGTAAGAGGATGTAAGTTCCCATTCCAGTTCTGATGCTTACTATCCCTGTGAACATAGACAAGGTACATAATCTTGCTGAGCTGCAAAAATGATAAGGTTAGAGGAAGTTGCTTTTGATGTCCCATCCAATTCTATATCCATCACCTTTGATTCTAATCACATAGTTATTGTTTAATATTTTCTGACTGAATTTAGTTAAATGCCTTTGTTTATTCTATCATGATATTATTATGAATTCTATGTCCCTTTATAAAGTGCTACATGATTTACAAAGTGCTACATCATGACTAAGATTGTTATTTGTTTGAGAGCATGACTTAGATCCATGAATTTTCCAAAGATGCAGTCATCAAAGGAGAGAAAGCTATTGGGCTTAAGCTACCAAAGATGAATTAGGAACAGATATCTGGTGTTTCTATCACAGAACTGCAGGTTTGTGGTCTTATGTCCCACCAAAGAACTATCAAGAAGGCATATCCATCTTACAAACATACAGTTATAGACATCATCACGTGAGGACAACTAAGATATCCAGAATAAAGGAATCATACTGCTTAGGCACAATAAGCTTCTGGTCTACACTCAAAACAAATTTATGAGAGCAAATTATATTTACTTTCACCTAAAATATTGGTTTCTTATAAGAAAAAAACCAGCCTACATTTTGATTATAAGAGCAATACTATCTTATCAGAGGAATGTATGACATGACTAATTTAAATATATATGTTTTCATACATTATTGATTTACTTATTATTCTTAAATAAAGAACCAAAGCATTAATCCATTTGTATCTTTCAATAAAAATTGATTGAGTCCTAGGGGATTCATTGTGACACTGTGTAAACAACACTATTTCTGGACTCAATAGAGCTGGGTTCATGTTGTGTCTATGAAAGATTCCTTAGTGCTTACATGAACTTGGAGAAATAATTTAGGCTTGATATGCCTCAGTTTCTTCAACTGTAAAATGATGGCATTAGGTCAGTGCCCTCTGAGACACTTTAGAGCTCCAAATATTTGGTCTTTTGTGCTTGGTCCTCTGATGCTTGTTAGAGATTCAAAGGGAAAAAATGACCAATCCCTGCATTAGGAACTTTAATTCTCTTATAAAGTCACTTATCATGTTAGTTTATAATGTCACTAACTGAAATAGGATAATAACTGAGACTTTTCCTCCCCCCACCTTTTTTAGTTTTGAGGATGCAAAATCTGTCTCATTTCTTCTGACATGAGGTTTTAAATTAAAATTTTTTTTATTCCGAATAGAATTTTATTTTCCAAAATATATGTAAAAACAAAATTTTAACATCAATTTAAAAAAAAAAACTTTGTGGTCCAACTTCTCTTCCCCCCTCCATTTCCACCCCCCACCCACAAGAACTCAAGCAATTCAAAATAAGTTATACATGAGTAGTCATGGAAAAATTCCCATATTAGCTAGTTGTGAGAGAATGAAAAGAATAATTTGAGGCAATGTTGTTTCCCCCCTCACTACTTTAATGATAAATAGTCTTTAAAAGTTAGCTCAACTATAATTGTCATGAGACAATTTTGTGCAACTTTACCAAAAGCTTCAGTGTAACTGTTCTTCCAAATGCTTTTTGTAAGTTAGTGGATATACAGATACAGAACCCAAATGTACTTTCACTCAATAGAATGCAATGATTCCAGGATGTCAGGTATTCACAGAAAATATTGTTAATGCTGCTACCAGCAGATGATTATATGAAGCAATAGCTTGTCTAATTCCACTTCTTGATTTATATGAAGAAATACGCTAAAAATTACCCAAGTAGACAAGTGGTACTGATCACTGCATGGTAATTCAACATGAGGAAAACAAAACTCAAAAGATATCATATTTTTTCTAGTTTTAAGAATAAGGTTCATAATAAAATGTCAACTTCACCTAGCCAAAATTATATGGTTCATCAATTATGAATAATTATATGGGATCTAAATGTATTGTCATTAATATTATCTGTAGTACACATGAATAGAATCAATTCATTAGCAGTTTCCTTGAAAATCCCTTAAATCACCTAAACATCAGTTGTTTCTTGACTGTAGGATAATATGAACAATAACCAACATGTGCCTGCCAGATAGTAACCCCCATGCAATCGGCAACATGAGCAATTTGGAGAATTTATCCCAATTCAACATAGAATATAATATGTCAGGCAGTTAAGAAACATCCAAACAAGGAATTTTTAAAATAATCTTTACCTTTTGTAAATACCTACATCCATTTGAATCTGAAGTGATGAATTCTTTAGCCTTTACATCCTTCTTGATGGGGATCATAGGAAAGAAATAGCTTACACTGACAGAGCTCCACTGTCAAGAGAAACCTATGGTCAGGGATACATCTAATTCCCAAAGCTTTCATCATTAATATTTTATGAGCCTCACTGATCTGTCTTATCTGGAAGAAAAATTTATCTTTCATTTAAGCAAGCAGTGCCGAGTAATAGATTTCCTTTTGATAACATGGGAGGTGGAATTCCAAGTAGAGTGGAAGTATCAGGGAGCAAAGTGTACACTTTAATCCTTGTTATTTTAGAATTGCTATTGCTCAATGGTAGTTGTAGAGTGAGTCACACGATGTGAAGGGTCTTTTGGGGAACATAAAGGAAGACATAAGCACTTATCCTGCCTTAGCATTGTACATGTGTCAATGACTGCTTGTATTCACTACCTTCTAAATTAGGAGGTGAGCCAGACTGAGAAGGGACAGTTCTGAAAAAAAAAAGTTTATATAAAACTTTAATGACAAATAATTTGGGGATTCCATTATTACTATAAATTCCATTCATTATGAATAAGATCACCCAATTGCCCTTGCAGATCTTTATTTAGACTAGTTTTGTATCAGTAAAGAACTTACATGTTGAAGATCTGCTCTAATTTTTTACCAGATTTTATTTTAAAAAATATCTTAAAGATATGATTTTTTAAAAATGTAATCAGGGCAGCCAGGTGGCACAGTGGATAAAGCACTGGCCCTGGATTCAGGAGGACCTCAGTTCAAATCCAGCCTCAGACACTTGACACTTCCTGGTTGTGTAACCTTGGGCAAGTCACTTAGCCCTCATTGCCCCGGAGGAAAAAAAAACACAAACAAACAAACCAAAAGAAAACAAAAGTGCAACCACAATGTAGCTATGGAATATAGAGACTATCTTAACACAGTGCCTAGCCTATAGTAGATTCTTAAGAAATGTTTATTGGTTAAATGTAGACTCTTTGAAGATGGAGACTATTTCATTTTTGTTTTGTATCTCTCTTGTCTAGCTAAATGTGTAACATATACATGTATACATATACAGGTATACATATATGTACTAATTGAGTTGTTAATTTTAAACTATCATGTTGCGCTTCTGAGAATTTGTGCCAAATAGATAAATTTCATAATAAAATGGATTACCATCTTTCTCTCAGAAGTAAAACTTTTGATATGTTTTTGGCAATACTGAAATTTATTTCTCACATTTACATCATCAGTTATTGTTCAGAGATTTTACAGTTTTGCAGTCAATAGCCTGATCAGCATATGGCTACATACATTGCCAAACTTAACTATCAGAATTAAACTACAATTTTTGGAGACTTTTCCAATTATATAAGTTTGCTTTGTGTGTGAAACTGGCATTGGAGTTCTCCAATGACTTCTTTTAAATGAATTCTCATTTACGTAAAAAACCCTCAATAATAAAATTTGTGTATATTAATTCTGGCATTGAGGCAGCAGTTTCTAATATAGCTGTTTCCCTCTAATACAGCTGTTTCCCTTAATATACAGTCTAAGACTTGTCTTTAGTATCAGGAAATGAACATTCCATATCTACCATTCAGAGGCCATTTGGTCTAGTTATGTCAAACTCAAAAAGATAAGAGGACTACTAAACCATACAGAAAGAACACGGAAGAGCACATAGTAACTTAGAAAACCACATATTAACATTATCTTTATTCTCTTGTATTTTTATTAATTTTGTTAAGTATTTTCTAATTACATTCCTAATTAAATATTTCTTAATTTTAATTGTTTTTGCTGCACTCAGGAATATTATGGACTGTGGTCTTGACACTTCTGATCTGGTCTCTAATTCATAGATGAATAAGAATGCCAGGTGTAATATGAAAGACTCATCTAGACTTTTCTAGGAGACAAATAATGAGAAATTTACTTTTAGGATAGTTCTAATGGTTGGAAAGTTTTTCTTTAAATCAAACCTAAATCTAACCCTAAATTTGCTTCTTTGCACCTTTGTATTTATGTCTAGTTCTTTGTTCCTAGTTCTGATCACTCAGGCCAAATAATTAAAGTTTAAACCTTTCATGTTCCCTTATGACTTATTTTCTCCACACCGTAATGTGAATTGAAGCATCCCATATTGACTTCTTAAGTTAGTTCATCAAGGAATCTGATATTTATTCTAAAATAAGGGCTGATTACAGAACTCACAAACAAGGAGAAGTTTTTATGGAAACATACAGGCTAACTGGCATAGCTAAGGTAAAATTTATGGAGCAGCCAGTCATTGGTCAAGTGATTAGGAATGTCAGGTGAACTTATTGAAAGATACCAATGTGATTGGGAGTACTAATTCATTAAGTAATGTTATGGTAAATTGCCAGAGATCTATACCTGAGTAAAATGGATTTAAATAAGGGTTATCAGTCAGACCTATTGAACTATTTATAGAGTGATACCTAAAAATGTTTCATTCCTCTCTAACCAGACTTACATAAGGACTTCTAAGACAAATAAGAAATTATTAAATCAAAAAAGAAAAATATGGGGACAGGTAGGTGGTGCAGTGGATAAAGCACTGGCCCTGGATTCAGGAGGACCTGAGTTCAAATCTAGCCTCAAACTTACTAGTTGTGTAACCCTAGGCAAGTCGCTTAACCCTCACTGCTCTGTAAAACAAAACAAAATGAACAAACAAAACAAGCCCAAGTGTTGCATAACAATTTTTCTCTACAACTTACCTAACAAGTGGTTTTCCAGACTTCGATTACAAGCAAAGTCTTTTACTTATCTTTTAATCCCTTTCTTCCTTTGTTCACTTTTCATCCACCTGAGTTTACTTTTCCCATGAACTTTAGTTTGATTGATGAGAGGGAGTTTCTTTTGCCATAATAGGTTTATATATCACATATGTATGTATGCATACATACACAAGTGTTTATATACACATAGTGTGAGCTTTAGCCATGTTGATCAATCTCAAAACATTCCACATTGGCTGATCTCCACATCAGAATCATTGGAAGTATTTCCTCTACAGTCACAAAGCACGGATCATTTGCCAATATTCCCTGAGGATCCCCTAGAGTTCCAAAAGCAAGCAAACAAATTTATTTTACTCTCTCTCTCACATTTCTTACACCTAATATTTCCACATCCAGTAATATGACCCAGGCATAGTCTCCCAGAAAGGCATGTCCTTGTTGGTTAAATATTATTTTGGATAAAGAAGATAATATGTTATATACTACATGGGGCGTTATGAGGCAATCTTTGTGGCTTTTTCTTTTGTTCCTTTTGAATTCCTACTTGTGGTTTCTGTCTTTCAAGACCTGTAGTTTCATATCTCAGTGATTTGAGGGTGGTGCTTATTCAGAGCAACTTAGCAGAAATAATATGACACGTTGAAGGCTTGTTCACTCCTTGACTGTTTTTACTGATACAGTGGAATCCTCTTTCCCTAGAGCTAAGTCTTCACTGACTTACATATATTCACAGCAGAGTAAAACAGTAGGGAAACAAGACATTCCCCATGAAGCAAACAGGGAGTAGGAGGAGGGAGATACTACTTCTTTCTGAATCCATAGGAAGTAGGAAGACTTTCCACATGGAATATGGAATCATTCTCTTGCCTCTGTATTAACAGACTACCAAGTGTTAGTGATCACTGAAAGGTAATTCAATATATGGAGAGTGAAGGGAGGGAGGGACAAAATTTGGAACTCATTTTTTTAAAAAGAATGCTAAAATTGTTTTTACATGTAATTGGAAAAATATTACCATAAATAAATAAAATTCCTTCAAAACCCTTTATCTATTCAGGAGAGGAACTCTGAGTTTCCCAGTTCTATTAACCAGCCTTGACTTCAATTCTAATTAAATTCAACAAACCTTTGTAAAGCTCCTATTATATAATTTCTAAAGCCCCAAGTAAGGAACTGGAAAAACAAAGTTAAAAACTGGTGTTTGCCCTCAAGGGATTTATACTCTACTAGCAGAGGAAGGATATGTACAAATCAGTAGGACATAGGGCTGCATCATATATTCAAAGCTTGAAGAAGACACGAAGGCCCATTATTTTAACTTTCTCACTTTACAGATGAGGAAATTGAAACCCAGAAACATTAAGTGACATTTCCAAGGTCAAACAGATCATAAGTGACTGAGGTAACATTTGAACACAATCCTTTCTGGCTCCAAGTCCAAAATATCCAGAGATAGACATCTTTGTGGTATTTGGATAGAGCACTTTAAGGAAGTTTGAAGAGGAGGTGAACAATTTTGCTCAAAAATATCAGGGGAGTATTCTTGAAGGAGGTAGTTTTAAAATTTGACTTTGAATTAAATTCAACAAGAACATATAAAATACATACCATATGCCTAGTGTTACCCAGTGTTAGGAACATAATAGGCATTTAAAAAATAAAATCAGTGACTGCCCTCAAGGAACTTTCATTCTATTGGGGAAAAATAATATGTGCACATTTAAATAAATACAAAAATATGAATGAAGTAAACACAAAATCATGGGAAGAGTAAGGGCTAAAAATGGGAGAGAGGCATACATATAAAGCTTTGAAGTTCATTTAGTTCAATTCCTTCATTTTACAGATAAAGAAACTGAAGTGCAGGGAGATTAAAAGCCTTTCCCTAAATGACAGAGGATTATTGGCATACCATTATGCTAGGAAAGGCATCTTCTAGGGGATGTGGATAAGCTAGACTTTGAAGGGAAGTCAGGGATCTAAAAGGCAGGCATGAGGAAGAAAGAGTGTTTTAGACATTGGGCCATCAACTTGAAATGTCAGGTAAGGAGACCAGCAGGTAGGCCATTTTGACAGGAATGTGTATTATATAATATATAATGGAAAATGATATATAATAGACCTGAGAAGATATATTGGAATCTTTTTGTGAAGGATTTTAAATAAGACATAAATGAGGAAGAAGCATATTCTAGACATATAGAGGAAGCTGGAGGTGGGAGTGCAAAGAGTAGACTAAGCAAAAGTATGGAGTGGAGAAAAGTGTTAGTCTTATTTGGAAGAAGCAAAGAATACATGAAAGGGAGTAAGGGAAAGGAAGACTGTAAACACAAGTTGTAGACTGCACTTAAAGGGACTTCAGTGAGAGGCTAGGGAGTTTCATCATTTCACCAAAGGGGCAATCCCAGAATTCCCTGGTGCACCATTTAGAAAATCAAAAACTTCTAACACATGAAAATGCTGAGCAAACTTTTTTCCCTTATTGTGTTATTCCAAGCTATTCTTTCATTTTTGGATTCACGTTTCTTTCCCACAACTGAGTACATTTCCCTGGAGAGAAAAGATAAAGCCTCATGGCAAATGGCAGTTAATTATGTGAAGTGTTTTGTTGTTGTTATTTTTGTCTTAGTGTTAGCATTTTACTCTGAGATTTTTATAAACTGTAAAAATAACAACAAAACCCATCTTAACTGCTTCTGTTTTTCTGAATAAAATCTTCATATTTTTAGAAAAAACAATCATTTTTACAGATTTGATATTTATTTTCAACTCAAGCAAATTTCCAAAGAATTTGGATATTATGAAACACAATCTTTAGAAATGATGTTATTTTTCATTGATAATGAATCCCTACAGTGAATATTTCTGATTGTTTACTTGCTGGAATGCCTACAAAATGTTGCACTGTATGGCATCATATTTTACTTTAGGCAATTAGGTTGCACAGTGGGTAGATCGGTGAGCCTGGAGTCAGGAAGACCTGAGTTCAAATCTGATCTCAGACACTTATGACCTGTGTGACCTTGGGCAAGTCACTTAACCTATTTTCCTTAGTTTCCATATCTATAAAATGAGCTAGGATTGGCTTAACAAAAGCCCAAATGGGGTCACAAAAAGTAGAACATGACTGAAATGACTGAACAAAAACAGCTATTTTACTTCCAAAAAAACAACAACCAACCTTCTTAAAATTATTTGCTCTATTTCTCCAAAATATATTTCATCAGGGTCTCAAGAATTACTATTAGACATTATTATACATTAGACAATATTATTATTATTACAATTCTGGAGTACTCATGACTAAAGCAGATTGTAAAAATGTGTTTTCTTAAAGTTTTGCATTATTTTCCTCCAAGAGACATTACAATGATTAAAGAGAGTTTTAAAAATAATTTTACCTGGGGGCAGCTAGGTGGCAAAATGGATAAAGTGCCTACCCTGGATTCAGGAGGACCTGAGTTCAAATCCAGCCTCAGATACTTGATACTTACTAGCTGTGTGACCCTGGGCAAGTCACTTAACCCTCACTGCCCCCCGCCACACACATAAAAATTAGCTAAATGGTCAACTTTTATTATTTGAATTGTAAACATTTTCAAACATCAGAAAAGAACAATTCCATATAAAAAGAATAGAAAAAGTATTTTATATGAAACTCTGAATCTCCCTCTATATAACTATGTAGCAATATGTGCATATATGCGCATATATGTATATACGATAGATTTAACAATACTTTGAAAGCTATATAATGTGTCTGTTCCCTCCTGAATTTCTATAGACATCCAATCATTTAAAAATACTTACACAAGACTTTCTCTCCATTTCTCTCTTCTTTTGAGGGGGCTAATGTTATTAATAGCATTCTTCTTTCCCCCAAGTGCCCATCAAAATGAATAAAAGGAACATTCAGTTTTTAAACAAATAAACATAGTCACTCAAAACAAATACTGCTAACTTCCATGTCCAATAATTTATACCACGTTCTTTATCTTGAGTATATCAGTCTCTTTCCAGATTTGGTATCATACTTGATTATGAGTAAGTAGTCAATATTTTTACATTTGTTCAAATAATAATCAAGTACATTTTTTCTAGGTATATACTTCAAGAATTAATCATTTTACTGGGTTACAGTCAGGGATTTATTGGTAAATGTTTAATAACCAACTCTCTGGGGGAAAAAACACTTTGAACTTTTAAGCCTCATTTTCATTATTAATTTTTTTCCTCTATCACTTCCTGAAGTCTAGAAAATCAAGAAAACAGTGAATCAAGCCCTGATTTGTAGTGTTACTTGATCTCCAAGTTATAAATGCTCACACTGAAAATTTAACTATCATCTCTCTCCAGGAGGGAAGTGTTGAATACAGCACATACTTAGCTTCCAGGGATTAGGGTAGTAAAGCAGCATTGTGTAATGGATAAGGAACTGAACTTGGGTCTAGGAAGACATGGTTTCAAGATTTTCTACTTCCACAAACAAGCTATATGACCTTGGACAATTTGCCTCACATCTCAATTTCCTAGGATGTTTTCTATAATTATAAATTGCAGAGCAGATTAGGATTATGTATTAGGATTGTGAGAGTTCCCCATGTCAATGACATCACAAATATTGTCTCCCAACACAATAATAATAAACAGAGGAGTAAACTGAAAGAAAATCTAGAAATATAAACCATCTGCCTGAAGAAGACACCACCATGCTCCCAGTCCCTCAGGCTCACAACCTAGGAGTCATCCTGTATTCTTCACAATATCTCACTCCCCACATCCAAACTGTTGCCAAGGCCTTTCTATTTTACCTTTACAACTTCTCTCTGATCCTCCCCCTTCCTCGTCACTTCTAGTCTACACTATTGCAATAAGGGCAGAATTAAGGTCACCCAGAGAAATATCAATAATCTCATACATGTAGATGATACCACTCTGATGGCAGAAAGTGAAGAGGAATCAAGAAGCCCCTTGACAAGGATGAAAGAGGAGAGTGTAAAAGCTAAATTGAAGTTTCACATAAAAAATTAAGATCTTGGCAACTGATCCCATCATTTCTTGGCAAACAGAAGGAGAAGAAATGGAAGCAGTGTCAGGTTTTATATTCTTGGGCTTAAGGACCACTGCAGTCATGAAATTAAAAGATGCTTGTTCCTTGGAAGGAAAGTTATGGGGGATCTAGACAGCATACTAAAAGATATCACCTTAGGGACAAAGGTCTGTCTAGCCAAAGCTTTGTTTTTTCAGTAGCAAGGTATAGCTGTGAGAGTTGGACGATAAGGAAAATTGAGTGCTTGTAGAATCAATGCTCTTGAATTGTGGTGCAGGAGAAGACTTTTGAGAGTCCCATGGACAGCAAGAGATCAACTCTGTCAATACTTAAAGAAATGAATTCAGGCTATTTACCAGAAGGTCAAATATTAAAGTTGATACTTAAATATTTTGGCCACATAATGAGAAGATGGGATTCAAATGGAAACGATCCTGATGTTGTTGAGGGGGTGGGATTTGAAGTTAAAAGGCAAAGGATGGACAGATAGTGTCATGGAAACAATGAACAAGAACTTGGACAGACTTTAGAAGATAATAAAAAAGAAGGATCTGAAATGCTATGGCCCATGGGATCACCTAAGAACACTACTGAACAAAAAGAAGGTCTGCCCGACCGAAGGCTCACTTAGATTCAAACTCCATTCAGTTACTACAGTGATTTTCCTAAAGGGTCAAGTCCAATCTTTTCACACATACAAAGTGCACCTCCCCCCACTTCACCCTTACCATATGCAATAAAACCCAGGTGATTCATATTGCCTCCAGGAACAATAGAAAATGTTCTATTTGCCACCAAAGTCCTTGGTAACTTGGCCCCCACCTACCTTTCCGCTATTCTTATGCCTTTGCCCCCAAAACAATCTCTTTGACTCAGTGGCACTGCCTCTGGGCAATTCTACAAAGAAAACATGCCATCTCAACACCAAGCATTTTCACTGGATGTCCCCACATACCTTCTCAATTCAAGTGCTTTACTTTAAAATTATTTCCTATTTATCCTTGCAGGGACTAGGAGGCTCAGTAGATTGAGCCCACAGACCGAAATTTAGGAAGACATCCTCTCTAGCTCAAATCGGGCCTCAGACATTTATTAGATGTGTGGTCATGGGAAGTCATTTAACACTGTTTGCCTCAGTTCCCTCATTTGTAAACTGAGCAGGAGAAGGAAATGGCAAACCACTTTATTATCTTTGCCAAGAAAACTCTTAATGGAGTCATGAAGAGTTGGGTGCAACTGAAACGATTGAACAATAACAAAATTTATCCTGTGTATTGCTTGCTCTGTATCTTTACTTGCATGCCATCTCTCCTATCAGATTGTAAGGCCTTTAAGATCAAGGACTGTTATTTGCCTTTTTTTGTATCCCCAGTGCTTACAGTGCCCAAATATTAAGTAGGTGCTTAATAAATGTTTATTGCATGAATAGTAGAAAAAGATGGGTTCTTTGAGTTCAAGAATCTAGAATAATTTAAAAAAAGATTAATCCAGTTCCAATAAAATTGGTTTATAGATCTAGAAGTAGTTCATGACCTCTGATTTTATACGTGAGGAAACAAAAGCCTATGCAAGCGAAGTGAGGAATTTACCTAAAGTTACACAAATAACAAGTAACATAGATGAGATATAAAGGAAAAGTCTTTCTCAAGAAGGGTTTGTTCACCCCTATGGCATTGCTCTTTCCCCATATGCACAACAAAATAATTATAATAAAGTATTTATTATTACTTAGGTTTGAAAATGTAATAGTTCAATTTATATTGTGTGAGAAAAATGGCAATAAAGCAAAGAGTCTTATTTAATTGGATATTAGCTTATAACCTCCCAGCCACTCAACAATACCATGTAAAAGGTCTCCCTGTGTTATAAGTGTAAAATATTTAGAATCTCTTCTGTTTCTTCTGAAATCATATTTTTAATTAAAAGAAATTATGTAAAGTCTTCAAATTAACTTATAATTGAATCATCTTGGATGACATCTCCCACCCAACAATCACAGGAAGTATTCTATTATTCTTGAGTTACATGGAATAAACTATTTCAAAATTATTTATTCTAAGAAATGTAGAGTTACTCCTATTGCTGGTAGTATCTAGCCTGTTTATGGCCCGTACACATACTAGATCCATTCATTATCCTTATGGAATCAGCACAAATCTCAGCAAGTTCACCTAAATCAGATGGGAAAATGTACCATGCAAACTTATAGTAAAACATATGCCAAATGAGTGAGTTTAAAGCCTACATTAGTTCCTGTTCATACTAGGAAAAATAATAGCAGAAATAATCTGTGAAGAACATGATATATGCACCAAGAAAATAGAATAAAACTTCATTAATTGAATGGTGGAAGGTTACAGACACATTAGCAAATCCAAGGAACATCACCAAGAAATTAACATCACCAAGAAATATTCAAAATACTATTTCTTTCTTTTCCCTTTTTTCATTCTTTTTTTGTGGGGCAAGGAGGGTTAAGTGACTTGCCCAGGGTCACATAGATAGTAAGTGTCAAGTGTCTGAGGCCAGATTTGAACTCAGGTTCTCTTGTATCAAGTGCCCATGCTTTATCTACTGCACCACCTAGCTGCCTCTCTGAGTACTATTTCTAAGAAGGTTATGAATTCCCTTGCTCTCATCATTAGTCCAGTCTAATATAGAATCATGCTTCATGAACATTACTTCATATGGAAGTTCTCATTGTCTTCAATAAGTGAACTAGGGATACAATTGTCAAGAGAACAAAAATAAAAACAGGGGAAGATTCCCCTGACAATGAACAATAAATAATTGATTCCAACTGCCTCATTTTTCTTAAAAATCAATCTTCCTGGGCCTTTACATGGTATAAATGAGAATATACACAAAAAACCTTTAGCTACAATGGACCTTAGGGTCTATGTAGTTCAATTCTCTAATTTTAAAAAGAAGGAAACTGAGGTATAAGTAATTTAAGTAACTTGTCCATGGTCACACAAATGGTTAGCATCAGAATTAGGATTTGGACTTAATCCTCTTCCCCCAAAATCAGTGATTTCACCTCCTCCTCCACAAGGTACTATACTTCATCCTGGGCAGGTAGGTGGAACAATGGATGGAGCACTGGCCTTGAAGTTGGGAGGACCTGAGTTCAAATCTCACCACAGACAGTAGTCGTGTGACCCTGGGTGAGTCACTTAACCCCAATTACCTTAAACATCCAGGACCATCTCCAGTTGTCTAGTTTTGCCACTGATGCCACAGATGATTCTGGAGGAGAATGTGAGATTGGTGACCTTGCACAGCCCTCTCTTACTTCAATTCACTGCAAGGCATGATTTCATCCCAATGTCATGGTCCTCTTTGGGAACAATGGACAAAGAACACCAACATCCTACATAATCTCTGTAAAGTGATGTGCCTCTTAAAATATTATATAAATATAATTTGAATTGTTTATAGGGATTTTTCCCCTGTTAGCATGTTGTCAGAGGGAGAAAACCAACTTGCAGATTTTGAACCTGGTATATTCATGGCTAATATATAACCCCGTTGCCTAAATTATAACCAATATTTAGAAATATCTATAGCCAGATGATTGATTCACCAGCATTCTCATAATTTTCTATCAGGATACTTGTTTTCTTGGAAAATTTTGAAAAAGCAGCTAATAAATGGTGAATATGGGCATATACTTTCTCCTCTGAGTCTTCTTTTCCCTAGCACTAACATGGGAATAATAACAGCTCTATTTTTCTCATATGGTAGTTGTGAGAACCAATGACATTATATATAGTAAAATGGTTCACTTTTGTATTTGTAAAGCTCTATAATAGGATTTCTTAGGCTGAATTCCATGAATTTTAAAATTTTTTTCAAATTTTTGTGGGGCAATGAGGGTTAAGTGACTTGCCCAGGGTCACATAGCTAGTAAGTGTCAAGTGTCTGAGGCCAGATTTGAACTCAGGTCCTCCTGGATCCAGGGCTGGTGCTCTATCCACTGTGTCACCTAGCTGCCCCAATTTTTAAATATATATTTCAGTATATTTCATTTCCATTGTAATGGAATGTATCTTTCTTATTAACTTTATATCAACATCATCATCATTTCTAATTATTATCTAGCATTTATTTTTCAAAGTACTTTAAGGTATGCAAATCACTTTACAAGTACTACCCCATTTGATACCCATACCAACCCAGTAAGCAAACTCTAAGGGAGGCTGATGTTGCTGTTATTCCCTTTTTTAGATGAGGAAACTAAGGGTGAATGAGATTGGATGACTTGCCCAGACTTACACAGCTAGGAAATATCTGAGGTCAAGGAAGCATCCATAGGCCTTATCAGACTTTTAAAGTGTCTATGCACATGCAAAAAATATTTAGAACTTGGCTTCTAAATAATTGAAAGGGTTATGATTTTGTCTTACTATAATCTTAAGTACAAGTGTTTATTTTTTATTTTTTTTTAAATTTCAAGTGTTCCTTTAAAGTATTTGTCAGTATATGCTCTCTGATGTTATTCATTTCTACAGCAAGTGTCCAGTTATTGCAGATATTAAGTTTGATGGGGAAAAATAATACAGAACCATTTTTGACAACCTGTGCGTTAACTAGTTTCCTTATAATTCTGTCCATATTCCAAGATACAGGATAACTGCTGCAGCCAATGTGAAGAGCTATGCATGTGTGGTGTGAGCTCTCTTTGTTCTCCAGTTGAGAGGAACTAGTGTTGATCTAATAGACTGCATATGAAATAAGAAGTCAGGAGGACTGGCTAAATTTCCTTTGTTTCCTTCCGGGAAGACCTGGGGCCAGGGCTCTTAACTTTGTTGTCTGTGTTTTCTCTCTCAGTTGTAGAGCTCTATGTTGTTTCTGGGGGTTGGCAATTCCTTGGAGTACCTTTGAACATCTCACATCAAATGACATAGGCAAGAGGCTGTTAATCATTTTTGAAGGTGTATGGAGCATCTCAGCAAACTTGTGTGTATGTGTAACTGACAGCTCATTAGGTGCCCTAGAATATTGTTACCAAGGAAGGCAAGAACAGACAATAGTTTTGAATCACCAAAAGAGAGGGGAAAAATAGCAGGTAGTGAAAAACCTATAGGCTAAGAATGATCAGGGCCATCTTCCTCATTATTTTTTCTGGAATTAAATATTGATGAATGGTTTAATGAATAATTTATTTTCCTTGGTTTTATAGACATTGGAGAGTTTAAATAAAAATTGATCTGATGGAGTTTCGCATCATGGTCTTATATCTATATGACTTAAATGTCCATATGTGCTAAGCAATGCAGAGGCTTGAAGAACATTTCTGAATAATTCCAATATAAATCTTCATTCTTAAAGCATGTAGATATTTTAAAAAATAGAACCAGAAGACCCTTATTTTAGAGGTTTTGTTTCTTGAATGTGAGGCAGTGGGGTATTGTGGGTTTGGAATCAGGAAGCCTGGCTTCAGAAATTCTACCTTATATACTTACTAGTTATGTGATCCTGGGCAAGTCACATAAGAAATGGGAATAATAGTAGTTGAACTAAATCCTTCACAGTGTGGTTCTGTGAGAAGCACTTTGAAAATCTTGAAATGCCTTTTCAAAATGTGGTATTAGTTTTTCCAGCCTAAATCAGTGGGAAAAGGGGCAAGTTCCAAAGTCAAAAGGAACTAGATTCAAGCTACATCTCCAACACCAACTGACTGTGATCCAGAACAAGTCACTTAACTTCCCAGTGACCCAGAAAACTGTCTAAGGATATATGTCAGTCAGCATTTATTAAGTGGCTACTATGTACCATTCACAAGGATGTTAAGAATGTGAAAAGATAGTTCTTGTCCTCAAGGAATTCACAATCTAATGAGGAAGAAAGTTTCAGAATAGGTGCTTTGACAGGAAGTTGCCATGTAGGATTTCTCTACTCCAATGAAATCTCTCCTCTGTCCTCCCAACTAAAATTTTTTTCTATACTTTGAGCATCCATTATTTTATCAACATAGTTACTCTTTGCACTACTAATACAGATCACAGTTCCTCCAGGAGCCAGTTAATGATCTTCTAGAATTGCTATGGCAAAATAACAACATTGACAATAATAATAGTAGATAACAATAAAAATCCATCATTATGAGACCATTTTAGTGATGAATTTCACTAGTCTAGTCAATATGTGTACAGACATGGATTCTGTTACTGAGCCCTCACTTGATTCTATCTGTAAAACTCTATTATAATGGATTATACTTAATTCCTAATTTGTTATTAAATGAAATACTTTTTAAAAAAAATTCTCAATATGTAATGTCTTACATAGTTTGGTTTTATGGTTAAGTGGAATAAGTAAATAGTTTTGAAATTTAGTGCAGTTAAAAAAGAAATCTGGGGACAGCTAGATGGTGCAGTGGATAGAGCACCGGCCCTGGAATCAGGAGTACCTGAGTTCAAATCCAGCCTCAGACACTTAATACTTACTAGCTGTGTGACCCTGGGCAAGTCACAACCCCAATTGCCTAACTAAAAAAAAAAAAAAAAGAAATCTGTTTTAACTAGTCTGCATTAATTAGTGTAATAATTACACAATTACAATCTCTCATCACATTTCAGAATGGCCTACTATATTCTCTGTTGGCAAAGCCTTAAAATGCCATGATTGACTTCATTCCAGGATGAGACACCAGAGTAAGACTTCAGTCCAGTGATATTTCAGAGCATCTAGTAAAAATCAATTAAAATAAACCACTGAAGTCATTTTTATTTGCCTGGTACTGTTATAGTTGAAGGATTGAGTCATTTGGGGAAAATAACTCAGAGACAAACACACATACATAGAACTGAATGTTAAAAACAAACAAAACAATAACAATAAAAAAAACACCAAGAAGAACTATATCAGAATTAACCTAAAATTTAAGTATGTGCTATTATTTGAGGACACATGAAAGACATATTCCCTTCACCCCAAACTCCTCCAAATCTCTCTCCCACCAAGTAGTAAAAGTGTTTCAAAAATCTACCTGTAAGCATTGATTCTATGATTTTGTAGGTCTAAATGCTAACTCTTATTCTGACTACTTTTTTAACCTTCATCCAGTACCTTAACTTCTCTGGGCCTCAGTTTCTTCATATATCAAATGAGGATTTTGAACTAGATGATTTCCAAGGTCAACTTCCAGCTCTAATCCTATTATCTGATTAACTAAGTTTCCATGATCCTCTGAGTTAAAGTTTTATCTTCAAAAAGTTCCTAATTATCATAGAGAATAACTCAGGAGCATGCATTATATTTCCATGAATTCATTTTACCTGAGTAGTTGGGAATGGAGGATAGGATAGGATATACCTGGGTAGCGCAAAGCAGAAAAGGTGGGCTGCTACAATGGAGGCTGGGGTTATGTACGGCTAGGGAAGGACTTGGGACCTGGTTAATGCAGAGGACACTGAAAAGATAGAAAGAATGGTACATAGTTCCCAGTTTCTGTGGCAAATATACCTGAATCAGGAATATGAATATTGTCAAGTCTCCATATTACTGCATCTAGCATTTATGGACTAATGAACCAGCCATTAATTACCCTTGTTTTATTACTCCAGGATATCCTGAACACTGCCAAAGAATAATTAGAGGCAATTTTCATGAATCTGAATTAAAAATCAAGATAGTCTTAAGAGAAAGAGGAAGCTTGGAACAAGGGAAAAAGGAATGGATTCAGAATCAGAAGACTAAGGATAAAATCTCACCGATTACAGCTTTTAGCTTGTGCAACCTTGGCTCAGTTAATTAAATTCTCTTGGGTTCAATTTCCCCATATTAAAAAAAATGAGTTGGAATAAATAATCTACCAAGTTTTGTTCATTTCTAAATTTAAGATCATATTGTCCTTTCATTCCCTAGAGGTCATTAACTAAACCCTAGGCTTTCTTCTGTTTTCTTTTATTCCTTGGAAGGGGGTGGGTATACTGTGGAATTTATGAGTATTAATACATTTAAAATCAAGGGGGGGGAAAGCTTAGTGTCTTTTTTTCCATTGTCAAAATATCAGGATTATTTACCCAGAGCCATATTACAAATCTTTTTCAATATTTTCTATCCTGTTTTTAAATAGTGTTCTTTTCACATATTTACACTGTGTCCCATGTGGTATGGAGGTGAACAAGAGTTATCAAAAGTAAGGCCAGTTCATCATAGCCTCTGGCAGGTTCTAACCAGACCTAGGAAGGTGTTGGGTATTGCCCTAAGGATGGATGGATTCATATAGTAGAACCAGCCTAGCAAAGTTCAAAAAGGCCCATTCCCATAAGGATGGTCAAGGAGGGATGAATTTTATTTCAGTCATAAATCACAATATCAGTGTGTAAAGTACATAAGCCTTATAATCTCTACTGTTACGGTGAACACCCACATTCAGGAATTTACAGATCCATGGAATATTGAGAGAGCTCATTTCATCTTTATTAGGGTGATATCTCCCCCATCTCCATTAAAGAATGTTATTCCTACACCATCCCCTAAACTGTACTAAAGGTAAGTATTAGCTGTAGGTAGACATAATGCAACATCAGCCAAATAAAGGCTAAGCAGACACTGGGCTTTTACAAGGCACGTGATAATTAAACAGATACTGACTGTATGCCTGGAATGACTGGAGATAAGAAAAGCTCTTTCCTAGAAGTCAGTGATACAGTTAACCTTATTAATGTGTAATCATACTTAGGCCTCAGAATCTGGAACTTAAATTAAAAAGTGAGGTTTTGATCCTATCTTGAAAAAGGAGGGAATCCCTGTCCTATTCAAGGACAATGCGGAAACAATTCTTGAAACCATTACGTGGACTTTGGAGCATGCTACTCTCCTTCCAGCCTCAAGAAACACAGTTTACTCACTCATTTAACAAATATATATTAATGCTTTATTATGAGTGAGGCACTTTTTTTTTTACCATGTGTCCAGGTTTTATTTTTTTCTTATAATAAACATTTTTATTTCTAGTTTTGGGTTCCAATTTTTATCCCTCCTTCCCTCCCTCCCCTCTTTCCCTTCCCCCATCCCTGAGGCAGCTAACAATCAGATATGGGTTATACATGTATGATTATATAAAAAGCTACTGTATTTGTCATTTTGTAAAAGAAAACTTGATTAAAAGAAAAAAACATGAAAGAAAGTAAAAATAGCATTCAGTCTGTTCCATCAATATCAGTTTTTTCTTTGGAGATGGATGGTATGTTTTACCAATAGTTGTCAGGCACTTTTCAAAAATATGTCTTTCATTATGACTTCTTTACAAAGTCTATAGTTTAAAGATTACCTTGTAGTTTTTATTTTTTGGGGGGTTGCAGCATGTTGACCCAGATTTTTATGGGTATGGGAAACTCCTTTCACTGATGTAGATCATTAACTAATTTACAACTTAGCATATCAGAGATTTGCCTGGATCATGGAATGAAAGTCTCATCCCTGGATACAGACAGTATATGCCAGACGCTAGTTCATAACCACAGTTTCTTTGACTCCAAGGCAAACTCTCTAGCCCCTATACCAGATGGTTTGTGCTTACAAAAAAGTGACTCAGTTATTGAGAGGTTGCCAATTGTGTAAGTAGAGGAAATACCTGTACAGGTGAAATAAACCAATTTTGACTTAGTCACATCAAAGTCATTGATACATTCCAAAACACAGATCCAAAATGTTAAATAAGTTAGAGCTGGGGGGTCAGGTGACAGAACAATGAATGATAACAACAAATGACATATTAGGAAAGTCATGGAAGTCATTTTCTAAAGAAGTTGGGTTAGTAAAGAAATGAAATACAAAAACAACAACAATCCATTTAACTTGCAAAAACCTGTTACTACTTGTCTGTTGTCTCAATAACAAACCTTTTCTATTGTCTTTGTGTGTGTGTGTGTGTGTGTGTGTGACATTTATTTTATTTTTTCCAGTTACACATAAGGGTAGTTTTTAACATTCATTTTCATAATATTTAGAGTTCCAATTTTTTCCCCTCCCTCCCTTTCCTCCCCCCTCCACAAGACAGCAGCCAATCTGATATAGGTTGTATATGTACAATCCACAAGTGTTCTTTTTATCTGTTCTTTCTATGGGAGTGGATAGTATGCTTCATCATTAGTCTCTTGGGATTGTCTTGGATCATTATATTGCTAAGAGTAGGTGAGTCATTCACAATTGCTCATTGAACAATAATGCTGTGACTATGCACAGTGTCCTCCAAGTTCTCACTTCACTATACCTCAGTTCATATGAGTCTTTCCAGGTTTTTCTAGGATCATCCTGCTTGTCATTTCCTATACAATAATACCATTCCACTACAATCATGTACCATGGCTTCTTCAGTCATTCCTCAATTGATGGACATTCCCTTGATTTCAAATTCTTATCCATCACAAAGAGTTGTTATAAATAATTTTTGTAAAATTTCCCCCCTTTTCTCTTTTTTAAGACTACTATTGTTAACTGATTCCCTCTATCCTATTCCCTTCCCCATGATATTTACTCTATTATCTATCTTCTTTCACCCTGCCCTTCTTGAAAAGGGATTTTCTTCTGACTGTCCCCTCTCCCAATCTGCCTTAGTTTCTTTTGCTCCTCTCTCTTTATCCCTTCCCCTCCTGTTTTCCTGCAGGGTTAGATAGATTACTCCACCCAATTGAGTTTGTATGTTATTCCCTCCCTGAGCCAATTCTGATGAGATTAAGGTCTTTGAGCCAATTCTGATGAGTGTTAGGCTCATTTACTGGCCATCTTAAATAGAATACTCCACCTTATAATACCTCCCTGAGCCAACTCTGATCAGATTAATGTCTTTGAGCTTATTCTGATGAGTGTAAAGTTCATTTAATGCCCTACTCCTCCACCATCTCTTCCCCTACTCCATAAGCCCTTTCCTGTTTCTTTCATGTGAGATTTCACCCCATGCTACCTCTGGTCTGCCCCCTCCCCAGTGCATTCCTCTCACCCCTCAATTTTGCCCTAAAGATGTCATCATGGTCCAGCTAGATGATGCAGTGGACAAAGCATCCACCCTAGACCCATGAGGCCCCCAACCAAAACCGAGCCTCAGACACAAGACACTCACCCACTGAACAACCCCAGGTATGTTCCCCAGCTCCAATTTTTTATGGTTCTCTAGGGTCTTGTATTTGAAAGTAAAATTTTCCATTCAGTTCAGGTCTTTTCATCACAAATACCTGAAAATCCTATTTTTTATTGAAGTGCCATTTTTTCTTCTGAAAGATTATACACAATTTTGCTGGATATGTGATTCTTATTGGTAATTCCAATCCCTTTGCCTTCTGGAATATCATATTCCATGCCCTCCAGTCCTTTAATGTAGAAGTTGCTAGATCTTGTGCTTTCCTGATTGGGGCTCCACAGAACTTGAATTCTTTCTTTTTGGCAGCTTGCAATATTTTGTCCTTGACCTGGGAGTACTGAAATTTCACTATAATATTACTTGGAGTTTACCTTTTGGGATCTTTTTTAGGAGGTGACTAGTAGATTCTTTCAATTTCCATTTTACCTTCTGCTTCCAGAATATCATGGAAATTTTCCCTGACAATTTCTTGGAAGATGATGTCTAAGCTCTTTCCTTGATCATGGTTTTCAGGTAGACAAATAATTTTAAAATTATCTCTCCTGGACCAATATTTCAGGTCAGCAGTTTTTCCAAGAAGATATTTGACATTGTCCTCTTTTTTTGTTTTATTCATTTGAATTTGCTTTATTGTGTCTTGGTTTTTCATAAAAGTCACTAGCTCCCATTTGTTCAATCCTAATTCTTAGGCAATTCTTTCTTTCCTTTCCTTTCCTTTCCTTTCCTTTCCTTTCCTTTCCTTTCCTTTCCTTTCCTTTCCTTTCCTTTCCTTTCCTTTCCTTTCCTTTCCTTTCCTTTCCTTTCCTTTCCTTTCCTTTCCTTTCCTTTCCTTTCCTTTCCTTTCCTTTCCTTTCCTTTCCTTTCCTTTCCTTTCCTTTCCTTTCCTTTCCTTTCCTTTTTTTAGTGGGGCAGTGAGGTTTAAGTGAATTGCTCAGGGTCACACAGCTGGTAATTGCCAAATTTCTGAGTCTGGATTTGAACTTAGGTCCTCCTGAATCCAGGGCTGGTGCTTTTATCCACTGTGCTACTTAGCTCCCCCACGCAATTATTTTCATCAGAGAGTTGTAACTCCTTTTCCATTTGGCTTTTCAACCTTTTGACTTTTTTCTCATGTCTTTCCTGCATCACCCTAATTTCTCTTTCCATTTTTTCCTCTACCTCTCTAACTTTATCTTCAAAGACCCTTTTGAGTAGTTCTATGGTCTGAGACCAATTTGTATTTTTCTTGGAAGCTTTAGATATAGGGGCCCTGACCTTGATATCTTCCTCTGAGGGTGCACCTCGATCTTCCTTGTCACTAAAGAAACTTTCTATGGTCCTCACCTTTCTCTGTCTGCTCATCTTGCCTTTCTTTTACTTGACTTTTAGCTCCTTAAAGTGGGGTACTGTTTCCAGGCTGCATTTTCCCAAACTTCAGGAAGAAGGATTTAAGGAGGAGCAGGTTCTTCACTCACCCGGCCTGTTCCCTGGTCTGTACATAACCCCAGACCAACTTGTTAATCAACCAGCTTTGTGTGCTGTGGTTGTCATCTCTGAGGAGCCTGTGTCCCTCCCCAACTTGGGCCACTGCCACTGCCTAACTCCTGGTTCCCAGCAGGGGTGAAAAACCCAAGTTCAGCCTCAGCACCAGATGAGACCCTTGTAATCTACCCCCTGCCAAGGGCTCAGCACTCTCACCAGACAGCTTAATTCCAGACTACACTGGTGGTACAGCTGATTCAGAGGCTCTGTGGGTCTCTTTCTCTGCTGAGACCTTGCTGAGATTGGATCTGTGTCAGCTCAACTGTGAAGTTGGGTTCCACTCCTGTCTCATCACAGCAGCTCCCTCATTCCACCCTTCCAAGCTGTCCTTGGTTGGACTATGATCTCAGCACATTCTTCTGTGGATTTTGCTGCTCCAGGAATTGTCCTATGGCATTATTTGGAAGTGTTTTGTAGTGATCTTGCCATGAGTTCAAGAGCTCACTCCTTTTCCATTGCCTTAATGAGGCCCATGCCATTAGGTTAAGAAAATATAAACAACTAAACAAGGGTTTGAAACAGGGAGGGGGTGAGTACTTTTTGCTTTGGGGCTGGTTATTTTTATTATTATATCTGTTCTTTGCCCATTGGTATCCCTGAACTCTCTTAATTATAGCAACTGGAATGATCCAGCATAATTTCAATTCCATTACTAGAATATTAAAGAAGAGGTCAAGCCAACTGAGTTAAAAGTTAGCATTTTGAACACCAGAGAAACATGCATTTGTTTGAAAAGGGGATTCTTGTAATGGAACTGTAGATCCAGATATAAATCTCACACCCTTCCTTCCTTCCCTCCCTCCTTCATTCCTTTTTCTTCCCTCTCTGTTAAGGAGTTTGTCAAGACTTACTCCAAAAAGAAGGAAAAGTGAAAACATTTTAGGTAACTTTGTGACATGGTAGTCTGATTTATGCCACTGATTGCATTTTGATGAAAATCACAAAGTTACTCAGGAATGAATTCAGAAAATTAGATTTGTCTTAGAATGGGTGTTTCCTGTGACCCTTTAATTCTAGGTTGAAATTTCTCTTCATTCAAACCCATCTCTGTGAAGGACATCTGAGAGAGCAGTGAGTTACAACATCAAAATTCCTCAATGAAATTCTGGCTTCATAACTTACTCCACATGAAACATTCAAAGCTTTTCTAAAAGACTTCAAATGTTTTGATGGCTCAGAACAGCCATTCAAACAAAGAAAATACCTATCTGGGAAATTCTTACACTTACCATGCAGTTTTGACAATTGTTGAAAAAATCATCTTCTACAAATAAATAGTATTTATCTATTATGATATTAAATTCACTAATGGGTCCATGAAAAAGTGCATCAATTCTGTATTTGCTTCTACTAATGAAATTCCAGATGCTTTTTTATTATAATTAAAAAATGGTTCAAAGTGAAAATTATGACAATTTCACGGGAAATTCAAAAATACCTACTTATACAATGATAGGTGGTAGGGATTTCCTTTTATAAAAGTCATTTCTCAAAGTGAGATTATTGCCATTTTCCCCTTTAGGGCTCATATTTTAATAACTGTTTCTGTCTAAATGCAAATGGGGAACATTTAAGGAAAGAAATGCTAATACAAACTTGATTGCCTTTGTTCCTACAAACAAACAATATATACATACATATATACACACACACATACATACATATATACATACATAGATACATACGCACACACAATACTGACTGTGAGGAAACAAGGCTATAGAATCCAGCATTCATCTTAGAATCAAGAAGATTTGGGTTCAAGTGCAGCCTCTGACAAATCCATTCTATATGACTCTAGGCAACAAACTTAAAATTTTAGTACTGTAGTTTCTAATACTTTAAGTTGCAGAACTACCTTGTAGTTAGGAAGTTCCCCAAACTGTGAAATCACAAATCTTAGACACAGGAAGAAAGGATTGATACTAAAGTAGGAAAATAGGGTAGATATAGAGGTATTTTCTAGGATTTCTTTGTATATGTGTTATTGTTTTATATGCTGTATCCACCCAGTAAAATGTAGGAACCTTGATTGAAAGACTACTTTTAAAAAATCTGTATGCAACAGGTGGTAATAAATATTTATTACCATTTTGGCTTGAATAAGTGTTATCTTTCTGGAAATGTACAATTTATGATTGTATACACCTGTATTCCCAAGTACTGTTGAGTCTGAGACACTATATAAGAGTGTGGCGAGAGAGAATTTGAGAGAAATAGTGTGTCAAAAAGAAGGAAATGGTGGGAGTAGGGGTGGGGAGAGGAAAGGGAGAGAGAGAAGGAAAGGGAGATGGAGAGAGAAAAGAAGAATGTGATGAGGGAGACAAAGGAAAGAGAGAGGAAGATACAGAAGAAGGGGGGTGCAGCTAGATGGCGCAGTGGATAGAGCACCGGCTCTGGAGTCAGGAGTACCTGAGTTCAAATCCGGCCTCAGACACTTGACACTAACTAGCTGTGTGACCCTGGGCAAGTCACTTAACCCCAATTGCCTTGTAAAAAAACAATTCTAATTTTAAGAAATTATTTTATTCAGTGTGCTTTTGTAGTTTCTTTTCTATGTGGCCAATTCTACTTGTTAAAAAGTTTTCCTTTTTTTTTCTTTAGTGAATTTTTGTGCTTCTTTTTTTTTTTTTTTTTTGCATTTGGACAATCTCATTTATCAATGCATTCTTTTCCTCATTGGCTTTGTATCTCTTTTACCATTTGGCCTAGTCTGTTTTTTAAGGTATTATTTTCTTCAGTTTTTTTGTTTTGTTTTGTTTTTTGGTGTTTCCTTTGATCAAGCTGTTGACTCTTTTATCATGATTTTCTTCCATTTCTCATTTCTTTTCCCAAATGTCCCTCTATCTTTCTTTATTTTATTTTATTTTTTTTTGGTGATGCAATTGGGGTCAAGTGACTTTCCCAGGGTCACACAGCTAGTAAAGTATCAAGTGTCTGAGGCCGGATTTGAACTCAGGAACTCCTGAATCCAGGGCCCATGCTTTATCCACTGCACCACCTAGCTGCCCCTCCCTGGCCTATTTCTTGATTTTTAACTCTGTTAAAGTAGGTGTCTGCTTCCAGGGTGGAGGGCACATTGTCCCAAGCTTCCAGGGGTTTGTCTAGCTTTTTCAGAGATACTTCTGGGACCTGTAAGTTTTCTGTTTTTTCTAGGTTGTAAGATCCAAAGAGAGATGTATTTATTATTCTCTGGCCTATGCTCTGGTCTATGAGCAACTACAAGCACTCTTTTCTTCCCTGGAACTGTGATGAAGGTCCCTGTTCCACTTCAGCTACACACTCTGTTGTGCTAGTGCTCCTCCTTACCCTGGGATTGCCATCTAGGATTGTGACCCAAATCCCAGTATGGGCAAAGCAACAGAGTCCTCTGTCGGTGCTAGCAAAGAGACCACAGTAATCTTCTTCTGACAAGTTGTTTGACCCCCTTTCCATCTGTGGGTTGAGAGCTCCAGAAGTGGTTGCTGCTACTGCCGCTGCTGATGCAATAGCTTCCAATGCCTGCTCCTCATCTGCTGAGGCCTTCCTCTGTGCTGGTGGGGCCTGTGCTGGACTGTATTTCACTCTCACCCTGGAGTGACAGACCTTTCCTGATGACTTTTCTTTCTTTTTAATTATAAAAGTATTTTATTATTTTCCAGTTACATGTAGAGATAGTTTTCAACATTTGTTTGTATAAGATTTCTAGTTTCAAAATTTTCTCCCCTACTCCCCTCTCTTCTCCCCTCCCCAAGACAGCAAGTAATCTGATATAGGTTATATATGTACAATGACATTAAACATATTTCTTCATTAGTCATATTATAAGAGAAGAATCAGACCAAAATGGAAAAAAAAAACCCTCAAAAAAGAAACAACAGCACCAAAAACAAAAGAAATAGTATGGTTCAATCTGCATCCATATTCCACAGTTCTCTCTCTCTTTTTTTTTTTCTTGATGTGGAGAGCCTTTTCCATCATGAGTCCTTTGGAACTACCTTGTGCCATTGTATTGCTGAGAAGAATCAAGTCTATCACAGTTGATCAACACATAACGTTGATGATACTGTGTATAATGTTCTCCTGGTTCTGCTCGTCTCACTCATCATCAGTTCAATCAAGTACTTCCAGGTTTCTCTGAAATCTGCCTGCTCATCATTTCTTAGAGCACAACAGAATTCCATTACATTTATATACCACAACTTGTCCAGCTATTCCCCAATTGAAGGGCAACCCCTCAACTTCCCCTTGCCACCACAAAAAGAGCAGCTATAAATATTTTTGTACATGTGGGCTCTTTTCCCTTTTTTTATCATCTCTTTGGGGAAAAGGCCCAATAGTGGTATTGCCGGCTCAAAGGGTATGCATAGCTTTATAGCCCTTTGGGCATAATTCCAAATTGCTTTCCAGAATGGTTGGATCAGTTCACAGCTCCACCAACCATGTTCCACTTTTTCCACAGCTTCTCCAATATTATTCTCCTTTTTTGTCATATTAGCCAATCTGATACGTGTCAGGGAGTATCTCAGAGTTGTTTTAATTTGTATTTATCTAATCAATAGTGATTTAGAGCATGTTTTCATATGGCAGAAGATAGATTTGATTTCTTTATCAGAAAACTGCCTATTCATATCCTTTGACAATTTCTCAATTGAGGAATGACTAAGATTTTTATAAATTTGATTTAGTTCCTGATATATTTTAAAAAATGAAGCCTTTATCAGAAGTACTGGCTATACAAATTGTTTCTCATTTGGCTGACTTTCTAAGTTGTCTTTGGCTGGAACATTATTTCATCCTGTCCTTTTGTGGGTTCTGTTACTCCAGGAATTGTCTTATGATATTATTTAAAGGTATTTGGAGAGGTTTTGAAGAGAGCTCAGGAAAATCACTCCCTTTCCTCTACCATCTTGGCTGTGCCGATACATGATTTGTTAACAAGAAGCCAAAATTAGGATTTAGGAATTCTAAATTCTACCATACTGCTTTTCTAACCATGCATATAGTTTAAAAAAATAATGGCATGTGTTTCACAAAATCAGAAGTATCTATGGGTGAGAACAAGAGAACTATGAAAATGAGGAGAGATGACAGAAATCTATTGCTTAGGGTGAGCTAGATAAAAAGCACAATAATGACTTTCCATTACTGTACAATGTGTTTAGGAAACAAAATTAAAGTATTTAATTTTTGTAATGGGCTCATGACATCAAAACATAAACATCTGTACTCATTCTTCCTCTGCTCCTGAAAATGTAACTGAAATCAAATCCATAAATAACACAAAAGTTTTCAAAGCAATATAGCTTAGCAAAAACATATGAAATAGCAAGACATCTTCTCATCTGATGTTAATGAGAATAACTACTGATTCTATGATCCTAGAGGAAATGGACAGAGAATATTTGTTCCTTAATTGGAATATAATGTTAGAACTTCACATCTGAGAAAATATACATGATTATTGTGGGTAATAATGCAGTACATAATTAAATATATATGCAAGACTTTTAGCTCCTACAACAGATAAAATGTTATAATGTGAATCTTAATCATGAAACCCTATAGAATTCTAAGAGCCATGCCAAAGCATATTCCAGTGCCCTATCTTTATAACAATTATAATTTCATGGGGGAGTCGGGATGAATATCTTGAAAAATATATGTTAAAAGTGCACTCCACAGGGCAGCTAGATGGTGCAGTGGATAGAGCACTGGCCTTGGAGTCAGGAGTACCTGAGTTCAAATCCGGCCTCAGACACTTAACACTTACCAGCTGTGTGACCCTGGGCAAGTCACTTAACCCCAATTGCCTCACTAAAAAAAAAAATGCACTCCATTTTCTCATTCATTTTCTAATGATGACCTTTTCTATTTAGAGACAATTAACATAAATAAGTTCTCCTGTCTCCATTCTATGAATTATAGCATAAATTGATTAATACTAATTTATTAAGTGCTATTCTATTGTGCTCTTAGGCACTGTGGAGGAGAAAACCAAAAAAAGAAAAAATAATATATAATAGAAGTCAAAAATCATATCTACAAATGACCCATTAAAGAATATACTGTCCAATATCGCTGACATGGGCTCTTGGCCTCTGTTTGAAGACCTCTGATGGCAAAGATCCTAATTACTTGCAAAGTGACCCATCAAAATTTGGAACAGCTCTAATTGTACTTTTTTTTTCTCTAGCGTCAAATCTATGTTGTTCTTTCTGAAATTTCTACTTGTCACTCCTAACCGTGCCCCCTGGGTCCAAGCAAAACAAGTTTGATCTTTCTTGTAAATGACACTAGTTCAAAAATATAAAGACACTTATCACATATTCATAAGTCTTTTCTGGAAGCTAAGCATTCTGATTTTATTCAGCCAATTATAGAATGGCTTGATTTCTATTTCCTTTATCATTATTCTTACCCCCTTGGATATACACCAAGATGACACCATTCTTCACAAAATGTTGAGCCCAGAGCTGAATATAACAATACTATGTTAATGGAAGACTAAAATTGAACTATCATTTCCGTCATTGTGGGTATGATACTCCTAATATTATCCAAGATTTCACTGGCCATTTTGTTTACTATGTTGCATTGTTGACTCATATATGATTGAAATTCAATAAAAAAAATCCACAATGATTTAAAAATAACACACAATTTAGGCATGTTCCCTTTATGTCACACATGCGTAGTTAATATTTTGAACCAAAGGGTCAGCTAGGTCATGTAGTGGATAGAGCACTGGCCCTGGGGTCAGGAGGACATTAGTTCAATTCCAACCTCAGACACTTGACACTTACTAGCTGTGTAACCCTAGGCAAGTCACTTAGCCCCGATTGCCTCAAAACATCCAGGGCCATCTCCAGTATTTCTGATATATATCTTGCTACTGCACCTAGATGACTCTGGAGGAGAGAGTGAAGCTAGAGACTTTGCACAGCCCACTGCCAGTCATTATATCACTCTCATGTTATGGGCATCTTTGAAAACAATAGACAATTTTTGACCAGGGTATAAGACTTTAAACTTATGTCAATTTTCTTCATCTTTTAACATTTATCATCCACTGTGATAAAACTTCTTTTGAAATATCTTTTCCTAAATCTAATAAAACACAGCATTCAAGTACTAAAATCATTATCAAATATACAATATCTATGCAGTCAGTCAGCCAATTAGGATTTACAAAACACCTACTATAGGGCAACAAGGCACTATCTCAAACGCTAAGGATACAAAGAATGTTAAAAAAAAATACAGGCTTGAAGTCCAATCACAATCTATATATAATCATGGACTCTACACAATTCTACACAATTTTCTGCCTTTCAGAACAATACACACTAGTAAAAAAGAAATTATATGAACACTAAATAAGTGAGACCCGTAGTATTTGTCTGCAGTTTGCATTCTGAATAAATTACTATGGGATCTTCTACACATTTTTTAAACTTTTTAAAAAGTGTATATTCATATTTAGAGAGTATATTGTTTTCTAAAAGGGACAATGTATGGTTAAATATAAACAAGTATTTTGGAAATTTTAAACTAACAAGTTGACTCACTTCTATTTTGGACCCATCAAATATAATGCAGAGGGTGAAGCAACTGTGATACTCTATAGCATCCATACTTTCTCATAGAAGATATTTGAAAACAAAAGATCACAGAAGTCATGGCAGTCATGCCTAGTAAAATGCACACTGCAGCCTTTCCCCCATTATTCTTCCAAATTTTTAGAGAACAGCTCATGCAGACTTGATCCCAATGTCTCTATTTAGCAGCCCCTGAAGAAATTAATGTCAAGTTTGTATTTGTTATCATTTTATTCACATAGAAGGCATTGCAAAGGAGTATTTCTTTTAATCAAGATAAAAAAGTATCATCTAGGACTGAATATGTTGTAATTTGACAAAGAGACAGGGAGTGCGTGTGTGGGTGTGGGTGTGAGTATTTGTGTGGGTGTGAGAGAGAGAGAGAACATGAACGTTTAATTAGCATTGTCCATCAGTTTTTCTTGTAATTTTTAGAAAAACTCATAGAACTTTTCATTTTTCTTGGGCAAGGCATTACAACAACTCTTGGATTTCATGAAAAAGAAAAACAAAGCAACACAACAACAATAACAATAAAACAAACTTAAATGTCATAAGTCAATGGAGACATTAAAAGCTTTCACAATGAAAAAAGTGGGGACTCCCTTTCCTGTGGGATTTCTACCTTGCAAAACTTTTTATAGCCCATTGCCAGTAAGGAAATTTTCTTTACAAAAGGCCGATCATTCTTGTGGTATGTGTTTCAAATGAATACTATTTCAGAGGTCTTGGGACCAAAATCCAATTTATTATAGCAGAAATCCCAGGGAAGTGCTATTCAGGAAAGAATAGGTCTTAGTCTTGGCTGAGACACTAAGGAATTGTTTTGAGTTTAGACAAATCATTCTCCCTCATGGTTTCACTTTATTCATGGTAACATAGGAGGCTTGAATTAAATCAAGGATCCTGTGCACATTTTGTGCCCTGGACACCACATTCTGGTGGTCTATGGACCCCATCTAACAATACTATTTTAAAGTGTATTTTGTTGTTCAGTCATGTTCAACTCTTTGTGACCCCATTTGGGGTTTTCTTGGCAGAGATACTGGAGTGGTTTGCCTTTTCCTTCTCCATAAAATGAAGTAATAAAATTATGATGGAAATCATCTCTATTGAAATAAAAAGGTATTTTTTTCCCTATCCAAGTTCATGGAAAGCTTGAAATCTATCCATAGATGCACAAGTGGTTCTCTGAATTTCCTGATTAGATGCCCTTTAGGTCCTGAAATATCCTATCCTTTTAAGACTGCATTATCATAAACTTCTAATTCATTTAAAACTTTTACTACATGTCTGGCCATGTTGCTCTTTGGCTCAAAAGCCTTCTACAATTCTTTATTTTGAAAGGATACAAATTCCTCACCCTGTCATTTGAAGACCATATATTAATTCTTAAACCTACAATTCAAATTAAACAACAAACCTTCCCAAACACCAATAATAAGAGAAATGAAAAGCAGAATAATGATGAGTTGGCAAAGATCATTTAAAAAATGGAAAAATATATTTTTGAGGGATTGCGGAATAATGACACACTAATACATTGTTGGTAGAATGATGAATTGGTTCAGCAATTATGGAAAGCAATCCAGAATTAAGAAAACAATAAGATTCAATTGTCCATGTGTCTTAAGCCAGATATCCACTGCAAAGTGTTCATCCAAAGCAGACCACTAACAAAAATAAAGGTATTATATAAAATCAAATTATAAATAGTGCCAATTTTTGTGGCAGAAAATAACTGGAAACCAAATTGATGCTCATTGATTATGAAATATTTTAGCATGTGAATGTAATGAAATATTAGCAAGTTATAAGAATATATACATATATATACATATACATACATATACATACACATATATACACATATACATAAACATATATACATATATATACATATACATATATACACATACATATATATAACATATATACATATACACACACACACACACACACACACACACATATATATATATATATATATATATATATATATATATATATATATATATATATATATATATATATATGATGGATGCAGAGCAGCACAGAAAGACTGCTTAAAATGAAGGAAAGTACCATAAGCAGAATGATAGAAATAACATACTCAATGTCTACAATAACATAAATGGAAAGAACTACTACTATGAAACAATGGAAAATAAAGTCTATGGCATTATAGTGTTTGGCCCAAAGAAGAAATATGGGGGGCACCTAGGTGGCACAGTGGATAGAGCACCAGCTCTGGATTCAGGAGAACCTGAGTTCAAATTGGCCTCAGACACTTAACACTTACTAGCTGTGTGACCCTGGGCAAGTCACTTAACTCCAATTGCTTCATCAAAAAAAAAAAAGGAGAAGAAATATGGGAAGGCACCTCCTCCCACTCCTTTGTAGGGGTAGAGTCCATGACTGTGGGACATTGCATAGAATGTCAGAAATTTTCAATGAATAGATCCATTCTTTTCCTGAGATTTTCCCCTCTCTTTCTGATTTTTAAAATATCCTTATTGTCATGGATGACATTCTTGGAGTAGGAGAGGAAGAGATATTCCAAAAATTTAGGTGATGTAAAAACCAAACAAAAACATACCCCCCCCAATCCAAAAAACCTTCACCATATTTTTCTATTGTGCTATGTCTCAATATTTTATCTCTGTAATACTAGTTAACTTATATTAATTTCATCATAGAGATATGTGATCAGAAAAAAATAAGTATCAGTTACTTTCATACACATGCTTGACTGGTTTTCATACAATGTCAGGAGGAAAAAGGAAAGCCAACTTGTGTGCTGGAAGAACACTTAATTGGGGAAGCACAGGATGAGATATATGGTGGAACTGAAATTTGCTTCATCAGAGAGAGATACCAAATTGATGTAATTACAGATTTATTAAAAATTCAAATAAATCATTTGTTGTTCAGTCATGTCTGATTCTTCATGACCTGATGGACTGTACTGTCCATGGGATTTTCTTGATAAAGTAATGGAGTAGTTTTCCATTTCCGTCTCTAGTGAATTGATGCAAACAGAGATTAAATGACTTGCCCAAGGTCACATAGCTAACGAGGGTCAGAGGCCAAATTTGAACTCAGGTCTTCCTGACTCCAGGCATAGCATTCATCCATGGAGCCATCTAGTCTGCCTCCTAATAAATCATACCTCAACAATCAAACTTCTTTTGGGGTCAGAAAACATAGGGTTTTTTTTGTTTGTTTGTTTTTTGTTTTTATCTCTGTCATTAACTCCTGGGACAGCATCTTATATATTATTATATTATAGTATTTGGAAGAGACCTAAGAAGTTATGCACTCTTTTTCTTTCTTTTTTTTTTTTTTTTGGTGAGGCAATTGGGGTTAAGTGACTTGCCCAGGATCACACAGCTTGTAAATGTCAAATGTCTGAGGCTGGATTTGAACTCAGGTACTCCTGAATCCAGGGCCGGTGCTTTACCACTGCACCATCTAGCTGCCCCCAAGTCACACAATCTTAACACCTTAATTTTACATATGTGGAAACAGAAGATCTGAAATGGAACCAGAAGACCTGCGATATCAAATGTCTTCCTCAAGGTACCAAATTCGGAAGTATAAGATGTATACTTTGAATAAAGTTCCTCCTAACTCCAACTTTAGGGTTCCTTCCACTGTCCCACACTGCCTTTCTATTTTAACATTTGGAATTACGCCACCTGCTGGTGATTTACTGTAGGAAACCACCATGAAGAGAAGGCGTCTGAGGGCAAGCCATGTGGATTTTCTTTGGCATCAGGAAATGATGTTTGCTTGTGGGAGGAAGAGGGGGTGAGGCTGGTTCTCTTGCTCTCTTTCCTGAGGGCTCTCATGGAGAGTGGAGCTGAAATGAGCACTCCCTGAGATAGACAGCTGAATCTAGGCTTCTTTCTCTCTCTTCACCAAATTCTTATTCTCTTTAATAAATGCTTAAAAGTCTAAACTCTTGCTAAAGCTTATAATTTATTGGTGTCCACTCATTAGATATTTTAGACAGACTAGCTAGAATTTTAGCTCCTTATACTATGAAAAGTGCTTAATGCTACAAGGATGAGCCCTTTGAATAAGGACCAAGCAGAATTTTATGCTGAAAGATTAGAAGGTAAAGGTAAGCTATATCACTCTTGACAATACAATTTCAGAGAAATGATTCTGAGCATATCTGTCTTGTCAAACAAGAAACTTCCTTTGAAAAGACTCAGTAATAGTACATATCAAGCACAGTTTAGGATATTTAGGGGACCCTAGGGGAAAAACACATTTGTAATATAAATTTCACCACAAAGCCAAGCATTCCCTCTTTTTGCATCAATAAAAGAAAACACAAAGAAGTAAGAAAAATTTGTCTGAAATATATTGAAACATATTTCCTTCTACTCACCTGAAGCATGTTCCATTCTGTGCTTGTCATTTATAAAAAAATTAATTGCTGGGAAAGCAGTATGGCCTTTGGGACCTAGAAACTAATTTGTATACTCAAAAATCTGTATCATTTTAACATTGTTTGTTTAGACTACTGCCTCAAGCTCATCTTAATCTGTATCCTTGAGATACAAAAGCATATTTCATATCTCAATGCTGCAGTTAAATGCCACAATTAAGTCAAACAAATAAGGCAGAGTATAAATCCTATTACACGTTCTATTATATATTTTGCATTTTACCATAGATCAGCTCAAGAAGTGAATCATGGCATTGGAAGGTTAAAAGGGAGATAAAATGTTATCTTTTCCAACCTTTTCATTTTGCAAATGAGGAAATTTAGACTGAGAAAGATTAAGTCCATTTGGCCAAGGTCATACACCTACTCAAAAGGATACTATGGAATTGAACCCAGATGGCTGGTTCTTATGCAAATATTCAACAGTTAAACCAGATTGCCTCCAAAGAGATAATATATATTATACTAGATTCTTACATACACTTTAGAACTGTATAGCTACATTAACCTAACTCCTATGAAATAATAAGAAACATCTTACAATACAATATTATTGCAATGCATCCTCTCTTCTCCAAAGTAGATTTCACTCCTTTGCCCCATGCAATTCTTATCCATATCTTTTCATAACTTTTACTAAGAAGGTTCACCTAGGATCCTTAGGTCTTCCTATGTCTCTTCAGGAAAACTAATGTAAAACTTGTCCTGTGATCAGTTATCACTTATTCTTCCTTAACTACTTGACTACCTTTCATCCCTTTCTTTTCATTCAGTCATTTCATCTTCATGATTCAATTTGTTTTTGATTTGTTTCTCTTCTTTTTATGTTCTTTTTGTTTGTTTGCTTGCTATTTTGTTTTAACAGAGATAGTGGAGTGGTTTTCCACTTTCTTCTCCAAGTCATTTAGCTGATGAGGAAATTGAGACAAATAGGGAGAAATGACTTGCCCAGGGTCACACATCTAGTATGTGATTAAGGCCCAATTTGAACTTGGGAAGATGAGTCTTCCTGACTCCAGGACCAGCACTCAATCTACTATGTTACCTGTTGCATGTGTGACTTACATATTATCTTTTATATTACTTAGATCTAATTATTGGTAAAACAATGACCATAATAATTCAATTAAATATTTTTGTATGTTTAAAAACTTCACAACTGATATAACTTATAAATATATTGACTTATAAGAAAACAGTATACTGATAAGGAATGAAAATTATAGTATCAAAAAATGCCAGTGTTTTAAAGACCATCTCATTATGATGAACAATTCACCTGAAAGAACTATTAACATTTCAATCACCTTTAAGGATTATGGAAACAACTAGCACTAGCACCAGCACCAGCAGCACCACCACCACCACCAACAACAACAATATAAAACTCCAAATTTTTTGAATAACTTTGCAAATATCTCATTATTTTCTTAAAAGCCATGAGAGATATTTACAATTGTTGTCCTCATTTTACATATGAGTAAATAGAGGCAAACAGCAGATAAGTGACTTGCCCAGGGTCACACACATTTACTATATATAACACAGATCCAAGAAGCAGTATAACATCTATGAGAAAAATAGTATTAATGCAATAACATCAAGAACAATTGACGTAATATATGACATGTTTCAGAGAAATAGTTTAAGCCCACTGTTGCTTTCACTAGCTAAAAATTGATCTATTGCCTAGCAAACATTGAGAAAGACACAATGAAGTGGCAAGAATTATACAATAGAAAATTCCTATTGTTCATAAATTAACAGTTACTAAATGTACACAAAAAAAGACAAAATTTCAAAATGTGCATGGAAAAAATAAACAAAGAAATTGTATTAGAATTGGATCATATAGTGGTGTGGGACATGGGAGTTACTGTTAGAGGAATTTTTTTAATAATGGAGATTAAGGGGCAGCTAGGTGGCGCAGTGGATAAAGCACCGGCCCTGGAGTCAGGAGTACCTGAGTTCGGATCCGGCCTCAGACACTTAGCACTTACTACCTGTGTGACCCTGGGCAGGTCACTTGACCCCAATTGCCTCACTAAAAAAAAAAAAAATTAAAAAAAAATAATGGAGATTAAAAATATTCTCTTCAAAAGTATAGTATAAGAGATGGCACTTTATAAGGTAATGAAGCATATAAGGATAATATGGGTGATTTGCAAATAAAATATATCAATAAAAAGTGTTTTTATAAAAAAGATTTTTAAGATTGTTGAACCTTTAGAAAACCCAATTTTAAAAGGGACATGATTTTTTTTTCAATTGCGTAAGTGTATTTGAATACATGCCTAGTTTCTGTCAACTTACTGAAGACCCAAGAAGGCAACCAAAAAACCTTTCATGATAAACATTCACATGTATTCAACTAACAATATGTCAGAACAAAGAAACACAGAAACAATGGGTCCAACAAGTAGACTTATTTGACAAATTGGAGTATTTCATGACTACGACAAATAAGGCCATTGTAACAAGAATCTAAAAATGTGTTTTCCCTAGGACTTGGACTTATAATTTCATGTAAATTTTGCAAGAAAAAAAAGCGTAGTAACTGTGTGACATATTGCTTCAAGTTGGGGGTGGTAATCAAGTACTGAGAATTCTAATTAATTTAATTAAATATGTAGAAGTTTCCTTCATAAATGAATAGACAACAACCTTTCTTTACAAATATAAGTCCTCAAATATCCATTAAAATCCCACAAATAAACTTCACTGGAACTAGACCATGACTACAGAGAGCACTGCTGTCTACAATTACAGAAACAGGGCAATTAATCAAGTCATATATATATATATATATATATATATATATATATATATATATATATATATATATATATATACACACACACACATATAAATGTGCATGCATGTATACATACAATTTGATATACAGACATTATGTTATTAAATATATTATATTTAAATGAACACTCATAACCTCCAAACTATATGAAATAGAAAGACTTAAATATGCAGATATCTAGCAAGATGAGGTAGGAACAGCAAGAAACATTATATATATAATCAATCATCCTATATTACCAGAATGGTCCTGGGGTGTTTTGAATATGTGTCCCTAATTAACCACAAAAAACAATAATAGCAAATTTTGCAATAGTGCACTGAAATTTAAATACTAAAAACAATCTTAGAATCACAGAGTATCCTGGAACCATTCGTAGCTGAGTTCAAGGGAACATAAGATGAGAAAAATCCTCTTCGTCATCATCCAAGCTTATATTTCCATAATATTTTTAAAGGTTTTCCAAGAACTTTACATACATTATTTTAATAAATCTTTACTAAAATCATAGTCTGCTTATACCTATCAAGTATTTGCCCAAAGCTCTTTTGGTCCTGTGAATTTTTTATGTTATTGTGTTGTATTGCTCCATGACTTACAAACCATACCATCACTCTAATAACTTCAGTTCTAAAGATGTGTGATTTTCCCATGAAACCACTGAAACCACTAGACAGTATACCAACTAAAATCCCAATCACTTTTTCTACTTCATCCTAATTTTGATCAGAGTAACCCATTAAACATAAAAAGTTTTGAATATTTAAGGGGAGTAAAAATGTTTCTTTATATGACTGTGGCCACTGATGTTCCATATTCATTCTAGGTAAACTTATTAAACAAATTTTACTCTGAAAGGTAAGTGGAATCTGATAGCAAAAAGTTTCAACCCCCCCCCCCCAAATACTCCATTTCTTTGGTTACATACAAACCTGACCTTCTGTCTAAAATTTTGCCTTTCTGAAAGAGCCTAAATTTTATCTTTCTGTGGCCAGAATTTTTTTTTCAGAAAAACAACAGCAGCAATAACAAAATCTCTGTTTTTCTGAATTATTCCAAAAAATAAATATTCTTCTAAAACAATCAATCTATCTTCCCATCCACACAAAGGAGTACACATACAAAGATATACATACATATATTGATATGTATAACATATGTATATAATAAGGATATTTAGAATGGCTTAAAATCATTTTCTTTAATCATTATCTTTCTTTTCCTTACCTTACAAGCATTTAATGTCTATGGGTATTCTTTTCAGTGTAGTAATTCCAAAAGGGTTGTGATGCTACTATGGTAATTGAAGGAAAGGCAGTCTGAAAGTGCAATAAGTATAAAATAAATCTCTTCTCTTTTCCTTCTGCTTCATAAGACATATCAGTGTCATAGATTTGAAGCTGAAAGGTAGCTCAGATGTCTTCTAGCTCGACTTGCTCAATTTAGAGATGAATTAATTGAGGCTCACAAAGATAAAACTGGCCAATTCCACAGAGTTAATATATTTCAGAGGGAAGATTGGAAGGCAGGTGATCTGGCTCCAAATCTAGTGCTCTTTGTACTGGGCCATACTCCCTCCTAGAAATGGCAACGTTCTTAGAGACTGGAGAGAGAGATTTTTGCTTAGTTTTTCCTATTGAATCCTTGAAACCACATAACTTGATTAAAGGATAGATTTCTTTGGAAATTGTCAATAAACCAGGGACTCTAGGCATTTTTTAGAAAGGCTTTTGCATATGAACTTTAAACAACTTTAACTTTTAAACAGTTAAATTTTAAACAAAACACCAGTGATAATGATTAAAAAAACCTTATTTTCAACCATTCTCTCTTATGTTAATAATATCTCGCAAAAATCTCTATAGTATGTAAAAAAATAAGAATGGGAGAATAGTATTAGTTTCCATATATTTCAGAGTCTAATATAATAATGAAGTTTTATATGTAGCTATATTGATTCATTTATAGTTCCTTGAGGGTTACAAATACCAAGATAATCTCCAAACAGATACATGAATTAGATGTGAAAGGCAATATCATAAACAAATTAGAGGAGCAAAGAAGATATTGCCTTTCAGATTAATGGACATGCAAGATTTCATAACCAAAAGAGAGCTATAAAGAGAATTTTAGAAGATAAATTGCACAAGTTTTACCTAACATTTCCATACTTCTATCAAAAAGCTCATGCTGATAAAAAGGAGAAGATAAACATCTAACTGGGAAGGAAAAAAAAATATTTAAACAAATTTATCTGAAAAGGGCTTTATTTCTAAGATATAAAAGAAACTGATTAAAAATTTGAAAACTTAGAACCATTCCTCAATTAACAAATGGTAAAAGGAGAGAAAAAGAAGTTTATAAAAAGAATAAAGCTGCACTATCAACAAGCATATACAAAAATCCAAAAAATTAGTTAGACATCAGCTTTTTACACTATGAGTCACAACCCATGTAAGGTAACTGAATGTGGAGGTTACAAAAATTCTGTCAGCAGTAAAAGGTTAAGAAGTTTTGTTTTATACCTATATACCTGAGGTTTTGGAAAAAATAACTCTGCTAAAAAGGGTCTTAAGTGGAAAAAATAAGTTTAAACAGCCCTGAATTAGATCAACTGTGACATTCCAATTTAGATATATCAGACTGGCAAAGATGAAGAAAAATGATAAATGTTGGCAGGGTTCTTGGCGGGGCGGGGGGGGGGTAGGGAGGTGTAAATACAATGATGTACCAATAGGTAATATTAGTGCATTTGCAAACTAGTCCAAACATTCTGGAAACCAATTTGGAATTATACACCAAAACTCACTAAATACTATATATTCTGAGATCATGGTATTCCACTAGGAGGCCTATTACCACAGAGATGAAAAGAACACAGTGAAAGACATATATCTGCATAAATGTGCATAGTAGTTCTTTTTGTGATGGCAAAAAGAATTTAGAAAACAGACTTCTCACCAATTAGGGAATAGCTGAGCAAATAATAGTAAATGAAGATAACCAGAATTTTTTTTTTTGGGGGGGAATATGAATTGTTGGATAATTTAGCTAACAGCTAGAAGAACAATTTACATAATAACTACAGTATAAGAAAATGAATTTAAAAGAATGAATAATTATGACCAATGAAGTGAGCAACATAATTAATGAGGAATGATGATGAAATATGCTACCTGGCTCCTGACAGAGAGACTATAGATTCAACATGCAGAATAAGAATATGTGTATATGTGTGTGTGTGTGTGTGTGTGTACTTGTTAATAAAAAAAAAGCAAATTGCAATGAAAAACAAATATAAAATCCTTAATAGCAGAAACTTAATTCATATACATCTTGGCACTTTTATTGTTGTCGTTGTTAGTGGGATAGCAAAGAACTTCTAATGTAGAAACTCCAGTTAATTCAGATGGATAATTTGTCCATAGTTGAAAGTCCTAGAGAGGTGGTTGTGGGAAGTGAGTAATTAAGTGACTTTCCATTACTAGTATGTATTATAGTATTAATAGGCTCATCCATTTTGAGCTAGATACCTTATAATTTCCCTAGTCCAACCCTCTCATTTTATATGAGAAAACCAACACAAAGAGGCCAATTCACTTCCACAAGGTCATGCTACTACTGACTAGTAGAACTAGGATGTGATTCTGGGACCTTTGACTCCAGATCTATCAGTCTTTCCATTATTCTACATTAGGTCACCTGACTCCAATATTGGTCATTAATGCACCATGTCATCATACCTCCCATGCTTTTCACATAATAAGTACTCAGTAAAATAGAGAAACATAGATTTGTAGAATGATGTAATGAATGAGTAATATTACATTAGAAGTGGAGATTGGGGACAGAACCACTTGGATTCTTTTATCTTTTGTCAAGAATTTACTCCTGGGATTTGGATGTTCTTGGCAATGTTTCTTGGCATTCCCACTAATGGAGCAGTCTGCCAACATGCTATGATATAACCAAGGTCAACATGCCCTAAAAGTTAGGGTTTTTAGTTTGTAGTTAATACAATTTTCTAACAATTAAAAGAGAAAAAAAATCTTGCAAGATATAATTTATTTTGTAATCCTTATATACTCACTCTCTAGGGGAAAATAAATTCCTAGGCTGGCAAAGGAAGAATATAAGTTGTATGACCCTGGGCAAATTCCTTAAACTTGTTTGCCTAAATTTCCTCATCTGTAAAATGAGCTGGAGGGAGAAATTGCAAACCACTCCTGTATCTTTGCTAAGAAAACCCCCAAATGGCATCCCAGAGAGTTGTTCACAACTAAAAAAATTTAAAACAATTTAACGTAGGTAATGCAATATAATGTAAGTTCTTTAAACATAAAAGAGGTCTTAAATTTATTTTAATCTAATTTTCAAAATATCAATGGAATGCTAGAAATAAGGTCATCTGGATTCATTCATTCATTCATTCATTTCCTCCTTTTCCTTCATCCTTACCCCTTAGCTGGGGGTATTTCCCAAGGCTCTGTCTTCTATTCCTTTCTCTATCAATTTGATGACATCATCTTTTACACTGTTTGTTCTTTGTAATTCTTTACATGAAAAATATCACAAGCTATTCATCATTTCCATACACTTGTATTTTGTATTGCCTTTGTATTTTGATATCTATTTTCCTCAAAATTTATATTTTAAAAATTTGTTGAATATTTATTTTCTCTAATATTCACCCTCCTCCTTTAAGAAAAAAAAAGAAAAAGAGGAAATTCAGATTTTTTTACTTTTATTTTTATTTATTTTTCCACATGAGTTTTATATTCTTCTTCCAGGTCTATGAAGTTCCTTTTCCTTCATGAAACTTAACTAATGATCTAATGTAACCATATACATTGATTTTACTTACAAGAGGAAGGAAAGAATTAAGAGATCATTTCAGAAAAAAAAAGAAACTGGAATATGCTCTTTGATATGAGTGTAATTACAGCCTTACTTTTTATAAGTAGTTATGTCTCTCTTCCCCACCCCCATCACAAAGGCAATACAATAAAAGTAAAGTTGGTAAAGGCAGGTTAAAATGTCCACTGCCTTGGGACCATTTTAATTCTCAGTGCTTTCTATGGTAATGCTTTATGAGAAAAATGCTGTCTCAGATTTTCCTCAAAGAGACTTGTACTGAAAGAAAAGGAACAGAAAAGAAAAGGCAGCCTTGAGTAACTAGCTACTTCCCAAGAGCTGAGTAAATGAGCCAGAACACAAAACCTCAGTGCGTAATTGTCCAAATTTCTTATCACTAGCCTTGTGATGGATTGTTAGCCATTCTCTCCTCGCTGGGTTTTGATATTAACATTACCATAAGAATCCTCAGGACATTTTGGGCTCTGATATGGAGCATTAATGCATTTCAATATCACTACAGAAATACAAAAGAAAGCAACAGCATAAAATGGCTAATCAGGCAGCAAGAGTTTAAGTACAAAGGACAGTACCTTGAGAATATGAGTCTTGATCCTAAAGAGTCTGACAGGGTTCAGAAAATTAGGGGGGGGGTGCCTTTAACTTTATGCTTTGTGGCAAAAGGGAAAGAGTGCTGGAGTAAGCTAATGTTTTCAAATCTCCTTGACACTAATGATCTTTATGACCTTTGGCAAATCTCTTACCCTGCCTGGACCTCATTTTCCTCATCCACAAAATGAAAGGGTTGAACTAGACAGTTTGGGGGATTCCTTCTAGTTTCAAATCTAGCATCCTATGAATTGAAGGAACACAGAAAAGGAGGTTCCGATCTCTACTAGATTAGTCTCCCTTGATATTGTCCTACAGAGATGTGATTTAAAATGTACTGTTGAATAACAGAAAATCATCTTTTTTTTTGAAGAGAAGGGTATACACACACACACACACACACACACACACATATATATATATATATATATATATATGTCAATAATGTGACTCTCTACTACTTCTGTACTATTCAGGAGGAATGAAAGCCATAGTAAACATTTCTGCCACTGGCCCATATTCCTGCCTAGTCGGTCACATTTGTTATACACAAGAACTCTAAGCATGACTGAAAATAAAACAGCAAAACGAAAACACAAAATCTAAATGTGGCTTGAAAAATACATGTTTCAAGCCAATGTCCTTCCCCTCCACCCAGAAAAGATACTTTTATTTC
The DNA here is from genome assembly GCF_019393635.1 of Dromiciops gliroides. Taxonomy (NCBI): domain Eukaryota; kingdom Metazoa; phylum Chordata; class Mammalia; order Microbiotheria; family Microbiotheriidae; genus Dromiciops; species Dromiciops gliroides. Next base: position 261,669,538 of record NC_057865.1, read on the forward strand.
TTCATCCTCTTGCCTCAAATTTTATTCAATTCATTTTAACTTGACTACTCATCAGATCATGGATAGAGTTAGGAGGGATGTATATTATATTTTGGGGGCCAATTTCAAGGGTTGGAGAAGTTATCACTTTCCCCAATTCACTCCCCCAAATTTGACAACAAATACACTTTAAATGGATAGTTGCTCAGTAAACATTATATCTCTATCACTAATAGGTGAAAGCAAGAGTTAATATACAACTCATGCTTCCCAGATATGAGTAACAGTTGGTTAGGTCTCAGAGATAAATAAAGAGCATATAAAATGACAAAGTTGCCAGTGCCTACTCAGGACTTTCAAGTGAGAAATACATTCTCAGGGGTATACAGAGTAGAGTCTTCAGTCATTCACCATCAACCTTCTCCATAAACTTTTAAGAAAGGTAAGAGCCACAGGGTGAATTTTTGGAGCAATGTGACTAGTTGCTAAATTGTTCTTGATAGAAATCTGTATATATGTACATTTAAGTATGTCTGTCAATATTTGTACATACACATATATTATATGTATTTAAATATATAATATGTCAATTTGTACATATATATATTATACATTGCATATTATTTATGTATAAATACACCAATATGGTTCAATTCCTCAAGTGTCTTAAGGATTTAAGAGTTCCTGGAATTCTTTCCTTCTTTGCCTCCATTTTCCAGCTTCCATCCTGACTCAGCTGAAACCTATTGTCATTTGGAAGCCTTAGTTCCCCAATTCCTATACAACTGTTTATGATAACTCCATTCTGTCTAAATCTTGTTTGTTCAAGGCTGTGTGCTTGATGTTTCCCCATTAGAATGTGAGCACCATGAGGTCACACTTTTTTGAAACATCAAGTTGGTGAAATCATAGATGCCTGAGGGCACAGTCTTTTATAGATCAATTACTTCGAGGCAATTTGGCAGTGGGGCATATTCAAAAATATAGGCATCTTTAGATGTAGGTGACTATTGTCTTGGGGAAAGTGAAGTCCAAAAGATGGAGTCATTCTCTCCTTTAACATAAAGATGAGATTGAATCAATGACTTGTTGAAGTTGGAGATTAAGAAATGATTTGAGAGCAACCTTGACAGCAACTACTATCATGTTGTTTGTATATTGTACAAGGAGGAATTTTTGCAAAAGGAATAAGAAGGTCAAAACTTGAACTTGTAGCATGGAAACATGTTTATACAAGTGGCTATACTTTTTTAAGTAATAAACATTTTTACTTACAGTTTTGGGCTCCAATTTTTATCCATCCTTCCCACTCTCTTTCCTCTCTCTGAGGTCGTAAGCAATGAGACATAGACTATACATATACGATTATGTGAAACATTACCATATTAGTCATTTTGTCCAAGAAAACTTGAATAAAAAATGAAAGAAAGTGAAAAATAACATGCTTCAGTCTGTGTTCTATCAATATCAGTTATTTCCCTGGAGGTGGATCATAAGCTTCATTATTAGTCCTTTGGTATTGTCTCTAATAATTGTATTGTTGAGAATAGTTAAGTCATTCACAGTTCTTCATCAAACAATATTGCTGTCTCTGTGCACAACATTCTCATGGTTCTGCTTACTTCACTATATATTAGTTCATACAAGTATTCCCAGGCTTTTGTGAAATCATCCTGCTTGTCATTTCTTATAGAACAATAATATTCCATCACCATCATATAGCACAGCTTGTCTAGCCATTCCCCAGTTGATGGACATTCCTTTGATTTCCAGTTTTAAGTCACCACAAAAAGAACTTCTATAAATATTTTTGTACAAATAGGTCTTTTTTCTCTTTTGGGAGATGCCTTTGGGATATAAATTTAGCACTGGTATTGCTGGATCAGAGTGTATGCACAGTTCTGTAGCCCTTTGGGCATAGTTCCCAATTGCTCTCCATAATGGTTGGATCTTTTCACAACTACACCAACAGTGTATTAGAGTCCCAGTTTTCCCACATTCCTTACAACATCCAATAATTTCTGGTTTTGTTATATTGGCCACTCCGGTGATACCTCAGAGCTGTTTTGATATGTATTTCTTTGATCAATAGTGATCTAGAGCACTTTTTCATATGATTATAGAAAGCTTAGATTTTTTTGTCTGAAAACTGAAGTAGCAATACTTTTGAGGAAGCTATTAATTCTTATTATTGTTTTTTCTTTTTTTGTAAGGCAATTGGGGTTAAGTGACTTTCCCAGAGTCACACAGCTAGTAAGTGTCAAGTTTCTGAGGCCAGATTTGAACTTACGTCCTCCTGAATCCAGGGCCAGTGCTCTATCCACTGTGCCACCAGCTGCCCCCTACAATTCCAGTCTTGATTATCCTTAATCTCCCTGGAATATTGCATTTGATTATTCTTTCCACTAAAATGTCTGTCATAAAGGATTAAACTGAGGGGTATGTTGTGTGTGTGTGGGGAACCCATGTTACATTTGGAGGGTGTTGGTTTGGTAAAAGTTGTAAATGATGTTAATTTTTCCAAAATTTGGCTTGAAATATGCAGCTTATTGCCATCATAGTCAATAGCAAATGAAGGTTCATTTATGCATTTCTCATTGTTTCTATAGAAATAGATATGAGAAGTGACATCAAATGTTTATGAGTATCATGAATGTACTTTTGAGAGGGTTTAACTGCATTTTTACTGTTGTGGTGGACAGATATTTATTATATATTCAGTTTAATATAAATGTTTATGCTCTCAATGTATTCCAAATGTAAACTCATTGGAACATCCCCAGTGAGCAAAGATGAGGTATGTTTCGATATGCTATTTGCTGCTAACTCACTTTTTTTCTCAATTCCAGCACTTAATTTATCATGGGGATATTTATTATTTAACAAAAAAAGGAAATGAGGTGGAGGATGCTTAAATGCATTTTAATTCCTCTGAACATTTAGTTCTTTTATGCTTATTATTAAGAATAATTAATTATAAAATTAAAACCAAATGAGCTCCCTTTCTGGATGAAAAAGCCCAGGTTTTCATTCAAGAGGAAACACTATGGCTTGAGCTGTTGCCTTCTATACCAGTATGGTACCTTTTGCTGAACAACCCTCTCTGCTTTTCAAACAGTTACTCCTTCATTTCTAGGCTAATTCTAATTAAGGTTTCAGTAAAATTGAGGGCAGCAACCTACCATTTACCATTCATCCTAATGGACAAAGCACCTGCGTGAATCACATTTAGTGTCAGCTATTAGATTATCCCCACCCACCTCAAATGACTCCCAGCTCAGGGAAAGTCTACTAAAAAGGCATTTACTGTGCTTAAGTCCCAGTGCCTAACATGCAAAGACTTTGATTTACAGAGTCTGTTTAAAGATAAGAGTCATTTCCTGAAAGGCAAATGCAGGTAGCAAAGTTGAATTTTTCCTACACCTAGCTGGTCTGTAATAGTTTATTTCTTCTCCCAAACTTTATTGCAGTGAGAAGTGCATTCACAGAAGTAATATGATTATTTTCTTGGGGAGTATGCCTTCTCCTTGCTTAGAGATAGGATAGGTTAGAGTTAGAGATTCACCCAGTTATTTCATTGTTACCTAGATGAGGAAAATTATGTACCACCTGAGGCTGGCATCTTGTAATACTAATAGAATTTATATAGCACTCTAGGTAATACAAAACAGTATGTGTCTGTGTATGTCTGTGTATATGTATATATGTGCATATGTGTATATACTTATGTATATATGTGTATATACCTGTGTGTATATATGTATATAATTTGATCCTCACAAAAACCTTGAGACAATTGTTGTTATTATATCCATTTTACATATTTTCCAGAAAATGTTGATGCTAGGGGAGAGTGAGCACTTTGTCTGGGTTCATATACTTATTAAATGTCTGAAGTAGGGTTTGAATTCTGATCTTCCCATCTTCCAATCCGATGCTCTATAGACCATATCACATAACTAGCTCTACAACCCAACTTGGAAACTTTCTAAGTTACTGAGTGATAATTCTCTGTGTCACACAGCCAGTATATGCCTAAGGTAAAACAAACACAGGTCTTTAGGCTTTGAAGCTAGATCTCTATACACAATGCTATGATGTCCCTATCTCACATGATACTGGGTATAATATAATAATGATATAGGATAATTGATTTTAAGATGATACATAAAGAGCATGAAGTGCCATCAGAGAGAATCTAATCTATTTTTTTTTTCCTTTTAGAGTTGGGAACCCTAAGTCACGGAGAAGTTGTGACTTATCCAAGGTCATATAGGGAGAATGTGTTAGGACTCAGATCCTCCAACTACAAACCCAAAGCAATCTTTCTAAATCATTATGTTAGGAAAGTGTGGATGTTGAAATCTTGTTCTTGGAGGTGTGACTAAGGTGGAGTGACTGTGGATATATCCCAAAGCCCTAAACTTTAGAGGTCACATCCCTACAATATTTGTGCTGCTTTCTCCTAAGAGAAAAACAACTGAACTTAGCTTTTCTCAAGATTAGTGAAAATAGGATGCTAACAAGTGATGGCATTTTATCTTCATCATCTTATACACCAAGTGAAAGGAGAGAAAAGTTCTTCCATCGATGCAAATTCACAACTCTTCTGCAACTTACATGTTTAGTATCCTGAGGGGTTAAGGGACTTCACCAGCCTCATATAATGAGCATATGCCAGAGAAGGGGCTTGAAAGTAGATTTTTTTCTTAGTTCTGTCTTCCCCATTTAAGATTAGAGATAGCTCTATATCACCGCGGGATTCTCCCCTAGTGGGGTATCCTTGGTTTTCCACTCCTAGGCCATGGAGGGTTGAAAAGTTTTTCTAAGTGTCTTAGAGTTAATAGTAGGCAGTGGCTGAACTTGAACACAGGTCTTCATGAATGGAAGTCTAACTCTTTATCCAATTCAAGAAGTTACTTCAGTTTGCTTATTTACATATAATGATTTACTCAGTAATTCTCCAGTCATTGGAAATTAATGCTTTTTTCCCCATTAACATTACTATTATAAATAGAAAATCTCTCTCTTTTTCTTTTCTTTTCTTTCTTTTTCTTTCTTTCTTTTTTTTTTGTTTTGGCTTTTAAGGGGAGATAAAGCTAGGTCCTTTTCATGATCTTTTGGTGGAAAAGTCTCAGCAATGGAAACAGGACAAAAAGGGCTAATAGTTTTATGACTTAAATAATGTATTGCTTATATAATATGCATATATACACATATACTCATATTTTCATTTTGTATGCAATCTTAAAAACAATGTAATATAATTTTTATTTCTCTACTAACATTGGGCTTTCATCTTTGTTGTTAATGTTATTTTTCTAACCTGGTAGTCACAATGTGATGTCTTCATATGATTTTTTTTTCTTTCTTCATGTAGTGATCTGATCAGTCTTTAATTTTTTTAATTGCTAAGATTTACTACTTTGAATTATATTATTATATAAAACCATGCTGGCATTCATTTATAAATTCTCCCACATACTCAAATGTCTTTAAAAGTTCATTTTATTCATATATACTTTAAGCAATATATTTACATCATCCATTAATTGACTTTTACTATAGTTTCATGTCTTCTCTTTATCTTTGTTTTATTTATGAACCAACACCATATTTACATTAGAGGAGAAACCAGATTTCCTTCCCTGTTTTCAAGCAATCTATGTAGTAGAACAATTACTTGTTTATATTTTTATTTATTTTGTTTTGTTTTATTTTTATTTTGTTCTACTAAGCTTTACTTGTGAATCCACCTAGTACGAATGTCTTTTCATTGGGTTCCTTTATTTATTTATTTATTTATTTTTACTGAGGCAATTGGGGTTAAGTGACTTGCCCAGGGTCACACAGCTGGTAAGTGTTAAGTGTCTGAGGCCAGATTTGAACTCAGGTACTCCTGAATCCAGGGCCGGTGCTGTATCTACTGCAGCACCTAGCTACCCCTATTGGGTTCCTTTTTAATGCCCTCTATTTTGTTGCCTCCTGTGACAGGTCTATTCAGCTTGACCATTCCTTGTTTTATTAATTATGCTATCTTCTATTTATACAAAAATCATATATCTCTTTTAGTTTCTCAGAGTTATTACACTAGAACTCAGGAATGATCACTAAATAATTTTCTTGATTTGTCCCCCACTTTTATTTATCTATCCATGTATTTTTTTTTTTTACAGTATATGCATGCATTCATTTCTAATTTTGGAGAAACTGTTGATTTTCTTTTTGTTGTTGGATTTGTTAATTTTCTTAGGCTTTTAAAAATCTCACTTTTCTACTTTCAATGTTTTTTTTCTTATTTTCAATTAAATACATAATTTTCTTTATAATACCTTTTTCTCTTTTATTTTCTTTTGCTTCACTATTTCTAAGCATCTCAAGCACAAGGTCAATTTGCCAAGTTTCTCTCTTATTTATTAAGGTATTTGGTACTATGGATTTGGTTCTGAAAATATTATTTTGACAATTTTGGAAAGTTATATGTGTACATGTGACTCTAATTTCTTATTTATCACTTTTGTTGAATTTTTCATGGATATTCTAGTACAGTGCTAAGAATACTGAATTTGATGATAGTGCATCTGGATTCAAGGGTAGCTCTGTCTCCTTTAAATTGTGTGACTTAAACTGACTAAAACAAGTCATTACTTTTCTAGTCTTCATTTTCCTATCCACAAAAAAGGAGGGGGAGTTTTGGACTACAGGCCACCAAATGTCCCTTTCAGCTATAAATATATGAGCATTCTCATATTTCTATGTTAAAATCATCCCCTATTTGAAAACTTCCCTTTCTTCTTTCAAGGCTGTAAGATTTCTCCTAATGAATTTTCTTGTGAGACTATTAGGGACATATCCATTTGAGACAGATATTTTCATTTTGTGCAGAACCTTTAATATAATATGGCATCCTTCCTTATCTTTTTTTTTTTTTAACATTTTCTGGTTTAAATTCAACTTTGTCCAATGTCATTAGTTTGAGTCCTTCTTTTCATGATTTTGCAATAGCATGATAAATATTACACTGGGCTTTATTTCTGAATATATTTAAATGAGAAATCCTTAAACATTTTGTGTCATGGGTCTACTGGCAGAATAGTGAATCCTATTAGCCTTATTTTATTATTGGTATTAGTAATATTGATATTAATGAGAAATTATAAATTTCAGTTAGAGGCTAGTGAAAATAAAGATTTATTTGTATTTTCATCTAAGTTCATGAACTACCTAAATCCTATCCATGGATGTTTTGGAGGGTCCCTAAATTATAGCTTAGGAACTCCTGACTTTGATCTTTCTAGATTAAATGTATTTTTCCAAAGATTGTTGTTCACTTCTTCCTTTTGATTTACAATGAATCTCTTGGGGGGTTGTTTGTTTTGTTTACATTTTATCTCATCATCCTTCAAGCTACAAGCATTTATTAAATGCCTCAAGTACCAATGCACTGTGAGATACTGGGCATACAAACTAAACTTTGCTTAATTGTTGTTATTGATATTAAATTTATTTCTTTTCTTTATTTATGCATCATATTTATTTATGTATATGAATCTTTGTTAAAGGTTGGGTATTCCTATCTTGTCCAGGCTGAATGCAATCACCAGTTATCCAATCCCATTTTCTTTTCCTTGCTTCTCCTCTCTTCCTTTTTCTTTCTCTCCTTTTTTTCCTTTTTTTTCTTGTCCATTCTTCCTTTCTCTCTTATTCAAAGAATCATTTGGTGATCTAAACCAAACGAAGATTCTGACACATTTCACATCTTGTTATCAAATATTTTCTCTATTTTTTATGTACATGTTTGTTTGATTAGGAGGTTTATTTAATGTTCAACCACTTCCTTGAATTAGATTGTTTCCTGGTAACTTTTCAGATACTTCTTAAATATACCTCTGTCTTCTTAAATCAGGATAAGTTTTGCTGGGTTGATAATTCTTATTTCATGGTCCATGCTTCTTAATTATGTCCACAGTGTATTTTAGTTCCTGTGGTATATTTTTGTCCTTCTTGAAAAGTACACTTTGGGGGACAGCTAGGTGGCACAGTGAATAAAGCACCAGCTGGAGTCAGGAGGACCTGAATTCAAATTCAGCCTCAGACACTTGACACTTACTAGCTGTATGAGCTTGGGCAAGTTGCTTAACCCCAATTGCCTCACTAAAAAACAAACAAACAAACAAAAAAACAAAAGAAAAAGAAAAGTTCACTTTGGTCCTAACTATAGTTTGTTGTTAAGTGATTTCTCAGCTTCTGAAAATTTCTAGTGTTTCTTTCTTGTTTTGATAGCATTGAATGGGGCGGCTAGGTGGTGCAGTGGATAAAGCACCGGCCCTGGATTCAGGAGTTCCTGAGTTCAAATCCGGCCTCAGACACTTGACACTTAACTGGCTGTGTGACCCTGGGCAAGTCACTTAACCCTATTGCCCCATAAAAAAAAAAAGAAATTTAATTATGATGTGTCTAGGCACATTAAGTTGTGGTTTCTTCTAAATTCTATTCATGTTTCATCAGATATTTTTGCCAGTTTTGGAAATTTTTCTTTGATAGTTTCCTGTATTATAATATGGATATTTTGAATTATTATAAACTATTATTTCCAAATTCCCTGGCACATCAGTAATCATCTCCACTAGGTCTGTCACATGGCTCAGTATATTTTCTTATAGTATGGAGGATTCCGGTTTTGTTGTTATATATTTACCATTGCTCTGAATTGTGTGAAATTCTGTTTTCTGCAGCTGTGAGTCTATTATTCGTTGCTTCTAGGGATTTTTTTCAAGTTTTCTATTGTGTTCTTTATACTGGTCATGAGAAATTGAAGGTCCTTTAGGGCAGGGATTATCTGTTTTCTGTATTTGTGCTCTCACTCCCTAGTATGGTACCCAGCAAGTGCTAAGTGCTAAGTATATGCATTTGATTGATTGTTCACCTTCATCGTTATTTTATCTCATTCTTCTCCTTTCCTCTAATTTTAAAAACTCTATTTCCTCTTTTTATGTTATTATTATAATTATAATTTTCATGCTCTTATTTGGTTTTGTTATTTTCTTAGTACTAAAAGTTCTTACTTAGCCTGATTTAATAGTCCACTTATCCATTTGAGGACACGTCTCCTAGGATGTTTTCTACAGATTATTTTTCTTCCTCCCTTGATCCTGGTACCTTAGATGATTCTTTACCCTATTGTATTTTTAAAATTCCATTAAGCATCATTCAACATTTGGTTTATTTTAAATTTTAATTGTTCTATTTCTCTAATTGTTCTAATTCTCTGTGTCTCTGTGTCTCTGTCTGTCTCTCTGTGTCTCTGTCTGTGTCTCTGTCTGTCTCTCTGTCTTTTCAAGGGCAATGAGGGTTAAGTGACTTGCCCAGGGTCACACAGCTAGTAAGTGTCAATGTCTGAGGCTGGATTTGAAATAAGGTCCTCCTGAATCAAGGCCTGGTGCTTTATCCACTGCACCACATAGCTGTCCCTAATTCTAATTGTTTCTTTAATTGTTCTTTTCTAGTTATGTTCTAAAATTTTACGTAGTGATATGTTAAATGTCAGTATATTACTTTGCAATTTCTTTCATTTCGATATTTCTAATTATTTTTTAATAAGCATTTTAAAGCAATGTGCCAGGTGTTGTGCTAAGAGATTTCCAGATATCATCTCATTTCATCCTAACAACAATATTATAATAACACTATTTAGGTGCCATTTGTGTCTGGATTTTACAGAATAAAAAACAAAACAGTGAAATAAAGATTAATCAATTTGGTGAAGATGACACAGCTGAGTAAACCTCTATCATCTTATTTGAACTCAGTCTTCCTAATTTCCGGTCCAGTGCTATCTCCACTACACTCCTTAGCAACGCCAAGTCTCCATTGTGTGTGTAAGAAAATGTGGCTTCTATCTAGTCATCTCACTCAAGTTTATTGGATAAATCTACAACACAGCTATAACTAAGGTGAGTCTGTCCATGCTTTCTTGAACATCTGAATATGGACTTTCCCTCTACCAACATATCCTTTCTACAATAGTTAAGAGATTACTGTACCTAGACTTCTGAAAGACCATAGCCCCCAGCCCCCTTTGTCTTTTGGTCCTTCTCCAAACAACACCACACCTTCTTCTGGCCTGCTGCAAAGGATTACTTCTCTTTGGTGTTTCTCTACAAGGGTCTTACCTCTTCCTCCAACCAGCTAAGAGTAAATCATGCAAGCCTTTCTTAGAAATTGGTTCAGTGGGGGCAGGTAGGTGGCACAGTGGATAGAGCAACAGTCCTGGATTCAGGAGTACCTGAGTTAAAATCGGGCCTCAGACACTTGACACTTACTAGCTGTGCAACCCTGGGCAAGTCACTTAATCCTCATTGTCCCACCAAAAAAAGAAAAAAAATAAAGAAATTGGGTCAGCTCTTCTCCTCCTATATGGACTGCAATTATACTTGGACTGTCTTCTGTACCACTGCTGATGTTACAACCCTCCCTGCCCCACCTCTGGTGAAAGTGTCTTTAGTTTTGGGTCTGATTCCCACTAATATAATTTTTATAATAATCTCTTACTGAATACTTATGCCTTCCTGCCTTAAAAAACCTGCATTTTTTGGTGCACTTTGAAAATTATGGACAAACAACATCAATATTATACTTGGTTCCATTTTCTCATCAGCTATTCCCTTTTTAAAAGTTGGGACAGGAGTTTTTATAATAAATTGCAAGTTGGATTTGGAGTCAGGAAGACCTGTATTCAAATTTGACCTAAAAAACTTTCTGGGTATCTGACTTTGGGCAAGGCACTTACCCTGGCAGCTTCAATTTTCTCAGCTGTATATTGTGGAAAATAACAATATTCAATAACAATATTCACAGAGTTGTTATAAGGATCAGTCAACAAAATATGAGTGAAGCACTCTTAAAAATCATAGAAGGAGGGCAGCTAGGTGGTGCAGTGGATAAAGTACCAGCCCTGGATTCAGGAGGACCTGAGTTCAAATCCTGTTTCAGACACTTAACACTTACTAGCTGTGTGACCCTGGGTAAGTCACTTAACCCCAATTGCCTCACCAAAAAAAAAATCATAGGAGGCTATATAAATGGTAGCTATGAATTGGTGTTATGTTATTGGTGCTCTATTCTGGTCTTCCAAAGTTCCAACTTTTTTTTCCCCCTCCCATGCATTCCCATCACTTACCTTAAAAGGAGTAAGAAAATATTGACCTAATTTCATGAGAATTTTTAAAAATTATGTTCTGGATATTTATTTTTCTTTTTTCATTATGGACATGAAACTTATTATTTTCAGTCATATGAATGAGAGGCCTTATTACAGATGAAATAAAATGGAATAGGACAAGAAATTGCTAAGTCAGTGAAGAATGGAATTAATTAGATAATTCATATATTGCTATATAAAGTTGTGAAGTATAGGTATAATCTTAATTAAAATAGATGCAATTTTATGTCTCATTTGAAATAGTCCATCAAAAAGATACAGGTGGGGGCAGCTAGGTGGCACAGCAGATAGATCACCAGCCCTGGAGTCAGGAAGACCTGAGTTCAAATCTGGGATCAGACACTTAATCTTTACTAGCTGTGTGACCCTGGGCAAGTCACTTAACCCCAATTGCCTCACCAAAAAAAAGATACAGGTGAATCAATCAATAAATAAATTATAAAGCATTATTATGTGCAAGGCACTGTCTAAAGACAGTGATGAAATAATGAAGATATAAGTACAAGTAAGCACGAGCATTCCTGCCTTCAAGGAACTTGCATTATCTTGGACAAAGACAATACATAAATGGGATATAACCTACTGCATAATTAGGAAATGGTTGGGTAGTAATGTGGAAACATAATCAAAGGCAAATTAAGGCTAAGAACTCACTTAGAAGCCAGCATCCCAAGAATATACCCCAACATGCCAATGGGAGGAAATTAGGCAGATAAGGAGAATAGGAGGAGTTCAGGCATTTTTTGAAAAGTCTTGGATTTGCTATATGCCATGGAACTATGAATTGACTTAATAAGCTTATTCTTCTCACTTGGGAAATGCGTATTGAAAGGAAGTTAGGAAAAAGATGAAAGCAGTATGGAACCCCACCTCCCCACAAATATTTCCTCACATAGTGAAAATCTTTTTATTTTCTACCAGATAACCTATGACCTCAGAGAAGTGTGTGTGTATGTATATGTATCTCTATCTCTATTTATGTGTGTGTATATATGTATAAATATATCTGTATGTACACATACACACATATATACACATACATATCTGTGTGTATGTATATGTATATAGTTCCTTGAGATAACACATTCAGTGCACATTAGAGTAACAAATAGTTTATCTTCCTATTAAGAGTTCAGCCAAAATTTCAGTAGATCAACTGAAAACTTTTAGTGGATGATAGATTAGAAAACAAACATTAAAAAAATGAATGAAACCAGAAAGGATATTCTTCATCATGTACACATCACTGTACCTAATATTACAGGCTCTATAAAAGCAAACGCTGTAATTAAAGATTAAAGGTTATTTCCATTATAAAACTATTACTGCTAATCCACTAAGGGAAATATTTTTTCCTCTTCTGATTATTTTTTTTTAACAGAAAGGCATTTTTTTTTTCATCCCAGCCGGTGATGATGAGAAATGTGAAGTTGGTCCCTTTAACATTTTTTAATGAGTCAAAGACCCCAAATGCATATTCTAGTCTATTTTTTTATTAAAGGGACCTTCTCATGTCTCTTTCTTTCAACACTGAAGTTCTGTGGTTCTACAATTAAAATTATTTATCCAATGAAATTCATCCTGGCATGACCCTCCTAACAAAAGAACAAAAATGAACAAAACCCAAAAGAAGATGGAGAAGAACTTTGATATAAACCTGTCCCAAAGTCTATTGGCATGGGATTCTAGCAGAAAGATTTTCTCCTAGCCTTTTCTCTTCCTACTCTTCTCCAAGAGATAATTCAATTTCTTCCAGAATGGGAAGCAGGAGGATGGGGCCCAAGTCAACCACTCTACTCTCATCAAATGGACTACCAGAGTGGTGGCCCCTGGTCCTAACTTCCTGTTTCCATTCCTGGAAGGAATTAAAGTATCTCTTGGAGAAGGGTGATAGGATAATAAATTAGGAGTATGTCCATATGATAACCTTAAATACTGTTTGTCTAAGGGTATGATTAGATCCCATTCAATTTTTGATTGCTTAGACATTTTGAGAGGAAGAGAAACTCCATGATCTGTATCAAAGTCTTGATTCCTTTGTTGCCTAATCCCACTTCCACAACAAACACATGTAGAGAGTAAAAAAAAAAAAAAAAAAAGAAGCTAGTTTATCCAAAATCATAAGAAAAAACAATCAATGAAAAAAATTATCCATGGGAGGCATATGCCAGATAATATAGAATTAAAGAGCTATCCTATTAGGAGCATAGTAATTCAGCTCACCCAAGACAGAGGGCCTGGGTCTCAACCAAGGGGAAACTTCTGAAATCCTTAGAGAAAGAAGCTGAGGATAGGAACATGATGGAGATTCCACATTCCTTTCATTTCTTCCCCACGTCTTTTCTTTCAGCAATTTGAAGTGGGATTGGCATCTTCCTATTTTTCTCTTAAAGCTGGAAACCAAGAATGTCTGAATGATGAGTCATCAAAGGGGAACTGGTGAAGGCTGTACATCTTTCATGTCTCACCCACTCTGCTCTGTCCTTTGTATAGGAAAGAGCATTAATTTCCACCAATGCACTTTGGGAAAGAGGTAATATTGAAACATGGAAATAATGTTAGTATAATTTTGAGCCAATCGTGGAAGGTCATATTCAGTTTATGATCATAAATCATAGAGATTATAGGTTTAAAAGTGACCTAAGAGGTCATCTAGTCCATCCCTCTTATTTTACAAATGAGCAAACTGAGGCTCACAAAGTCTGAGTGATTTACAAAGAAAATGTAGTTAATAGGTGGGGAGAGAATTATACTGTAGAATCTTGCTATACTTCATTAAATGATAGGCCAGTATTCAAACTCGAAACACCAAATCTTACAATATTTTGCACTATATAATGAGTGGTGTTTATAAATATTATTTTAAAATATAAAATCTAATTGAATAGAGAGACAAAATGCTTTATATATTATTTCTTTTTGGGCTTCTGGGGAATATTTCAGCAGGATGGGGGACTAGATCTTTTTCTCTGATTCATTTGATCTCTTACTTCTCCCAAACAGAAATCCTGTACCCAAAATAAAGTAACTTAACTGTCTCTATGATTTAGGACACCCAGAATCCAAAAAGAAAGCAAAACCATAAACAAAAATAAGCCCATGAATTGATTTCTACATTTCAATCACTCACCTACCCCTCCTCCCTCTTCCCATGTTACTTCATTCCAGTTGATACAAGGATCCAACCAAAGGACTTAAACATGGGCTCGTAATACTCCCTTCCCCTTCCCTGCTTCCTCTCTCCAGTGTTGTGGAAATTCTAGTTCCACGTTTGCAAAACCTCATCAGAATTACTCCAAAGTCTGAATCTTGCTGGGATCCCAAAAGACAGTACGAAACAGCACTACACCCATGTTCCAGAGGCAGAAGTTTGTTTTGGTGTTCGGGAGGGAGATACAGAGTTACTCTGTGAGTGTGTGTTTGGAGGAGCTGGTATAAATATTCCATTAGGCCAGAGGGAAAGAGCTCAGCATTAGTACCAATTTTGTCCTCTCAAAAGTCACATGGGACAGAGACCCAGGCTGATTATCTTAGAATTAGTGAGGCATGAAGGAGGTTGGGACACTTTGAGATCTAGTCCCCAACAAAACCACCATCAGAAAGGAGAGAATCAAACATTGAACAATAGGGTGGAAGTAGGGAGAAATTAAATCACCAAAGATCTCAAGAAAAAGAAAACTCAAAGAATTTAAACATAAGTAGATAAACCCATGATCATCAAAAAGAAACATGGCCTCCAGACTTAGTAAATGGGTGCAGAAATGTATGCATACACACTGCTAAATAAAGGAAAATAATCCAATGTGAATGAGGGCTATGTAGAACTCGAGGAGAACATGGAATCACAAAATACTGTTTGTGAGTCATTTAAAGGAGAAATGTGAATTCTGAAAATAGAGTTTATGGCCTGCCTAGAAAAAATAATGAAGAAAATATATGAAAAAAAAAGAAACTGAAATCTTCAATAGCAATTTATCATTGTAAAAGCAAATACACAGAAGGGAAAGACAATCTAGAAGAAGATAATCTAAACTAATAACATTATGAAAGAAATACTTACTATGTAAGCAAAACATTCTGATTTAGAAGGTATGATATAACAAAATTATCTAAAAATCATAGGTCCCTTAAAACACGACAGTACAAAAAATATTTTTTTAAAAAATCAAAAAATAAAATGAGAATTAACCAGAATTTCTGAACACAGAAAATGAAATACCAATTGAAATACTTCACAATTGGCCTCCAGAAAAAAAAATTGTCACAAAGTACAAGGCATGTAGTAGTTTAAAATTAATTAATCATTCAATTCAGAAACAAGTTCTACAAGCAATCAAGGAGGAGAAAAAAACTTTGAAATGAAAAGGAATAGCTATTTTAAATTAAAAAAAAAAAAGATCACCACCTAGCTGCCCCCCTGCGACAGTGTTTTAAAAATCAAGCATTGCAGGGCAACTAGATGGCTCAGTGGATAAAGCACCAGCCCTGGCATCAGGAGGACCTGAATTCAAATATGGCCTCAGACATTTGGCATTTACCAGCTGTGTAACCCTGGGCAAGTCACTTAACCCTCATTGCCCTGTGAAAGAAAGAAAGAAAGAAAGAGAGAGAGAGAGAGGGGGGGGGGAGGGAGGGAGGACGACAGGAAGGATCAAGTATTGCACGAACTGATACAAAGTGAAATGAGCACAACTAGAAGAACCTTGGTAACTTATGATGAAATATGCCATCCGCCTCCAGAAAAAAAACAAAACAAAAAACACAAACTAATGAAGTCTGAATGCAGATTGAAACATATGTGTGTGTGTGTGTCTGGATAGATAGATAGATAGATAGATAGATAGATAGATAGATAGTTTTTGGTGAGGCAATTTGGGTTAAGTGACTTGCCCAGGATCACATATCTAGTAAGTGTCAAGTGTCTGAGGTCGGATTTGAACTCAGGTCCTGCTGACTCCAGGGCCAGTGCTCTATGCACTGTGTCACCTAGCTGCCCCTAAAACATATTATTTTTTACTGTCTTTATTTGTGTGTGTGTGTGTGTGTGTGTGTGTGTGTGTGTGTGTATTGCTTTCCCTTTGGAAATCAGTTTTTTTCACAACATGACTAATATGAAATATGATATTCACAAGTGCACATATATAATAACCAGATCAAATTGCTTACTATTTCATGGAGGGTGAGGTGAGAGAGGAAGTGAGAAAATTGGGAACACAAATTTAAATAAAAATGAATATTAAAAAGTATCTTCACATGGAATTAAGGAAAACAAAATACTATTTAAAATAAAAAGATCAAGCATAACTTGAAAGATCATAAAGAAACATCCCCAACTCAACCCTTTATGTGAGTAGGACATCTACAGATATTACACACTGAAAATTATTTTCAGACTTTTTCGATGTATTATTTAGTTGCTCTGATTATTTTTCTTCTTAAAAAAATACTATTTGTTGTATGGAAAGTCTCCCTGGGAGATAGAGGAAGGATACTTAGGATAATAAGTTAGATTAGGTATGAAACAGAAGACATTGATTAAAATTATTTAAAAAATATTATTGTAATCACAATAAAAATCTAATTTCTTATTGAAGTAGATTTTTTGTTGATTCCTTTACATTACCTAAATTTTCCTATTTACTCCAGTACTTCCTCCCTCCCAGAGAGCCATCCCTTTCTATAACAATTTTTTTGAAGAAAATGAAAAGGGAATAAAATAAAATAATCAACAAAACTTTTCAATACAATGGGGGAAAAAAATGACACCATGCAATCATCTCTATATATACACCCCTCACCTAGGTAAAGGAACATAAGAAGACATACCTTCTCCTATCTCTTCTTTGAAGTCAAGCTAGTTTACAATCCAGTGTCGATTGTTTTGTGGAAGATTTTTCTTAATGTTTATGATATTGCAGTCATTGTGTGCATTGTTTTCTTGGCTCTTCTTACTTCACTTTGTATCAATTCACATAAGTCTCTCCATGTTTGCCATTTCTTTCAGCACAATAATATTCCATTACATTTTTTTCAGTTCTCTGCTACTAGAAAATGTGTTGCTATAAGTATTTTGGTCTATATAAAATTGCCTTTTATGACAATGGATTCTTTAGAGTGTCTACCTAAGAGTAGACTTTCAGAATTTAAATGTATAGACATGTTTGTTACCCTGTTTTCATTGTTGCAAATTGTTTTCCAAAATGGCTTTACTAATTCATAATCCCCTAGAAATGCAGTAGAGTGCTTATTATTCTACAACTACTTCTATACTGATTATTCCCATTAAAAATTCTTTGTCGGGGGTGGCTAGGTGGTGCAGTGAATAAAACACTGGCCCCGGATTCAGGAGGCCCTGAGTTCAAATCCGGACTCAAACACTTGACACTTACTAGCTGTGTGACCCTGGGCAAGTCGCTTAAACCTCATTGCCCGACAAAAAAAACAAAAACAAAAAAACAAAACAAAAAACCCAAAATAAACAAAAAACCAAATTAAAAAAACAAAAAACCTCAAGATGCTTCGATTTATTTTTCACATTAGTGATAGGTATGATTCTTTCATATGGTTAACAGTTTGTTCACCTACTTTGCCAATATATCAGGATAAATCTCATTCCAATCAAAATATTACATTCTCTTTAGAGGAAGAAAATATGATATAGTAGAAAGTATCTGTGCTCTGGAAACTTGATTAAAATTCTACCTAAGTTGTACAGTAGATACAAAATTGGACTTGCAATCAGAAAAACAAGATTTCACATTGAGTTTCAGATATTCACCAGATGTATGACCCTGAGCAAGTCATGTAACATCCTTAATCCTCAGTTTTCTCATCTATAAAAGGAGGATGTTAATAACACCTATTTCTCAGGCTTGTTGTGAAGATGAAATGAGATAATAATTTTAAAACAGTAAGCACTACATAAATATTAGCTCTTGCTGCTGCTGCTACTGGTACTACTACTTTACCATCTTTGTGATGTCAGTCAAATCACTTCACTTTCCTGCAAAATGAGGGGATTCCACTAGATAAGGTCTGGGGTAGCTTCATGGTCTAGTTCTGAGGTTCCTATGATAGGAATTAGGGATATAGTGGTGTAAATCTAATTTCAAATAACTATTAAATGATGCACTGAGAGTGAAACAGTGTATGACAGTGCAGGGTGATGAAGAACACAGGAGTTAAAAGACCTGGGTTCAAATTCTGGCTTTGCTATTTATTGACATTGAGTCTTTGGACAAGTCTGATAACATCTCCGGGACTCCATTTCTCATGTGAAAAATGATTGGAGGTGTGGGGGATGGACCAGATTGCCTTCAATGCCATTTCTTATTTGAAATCTATAGTCCTCATATGTTTAATAACAGTATCTTCCCATTAAAATGACATCAGAAAGACCCTGAAGCTCAGAGATATTAAGCTAATTGCCCATAAGGGGTCAGTTATGAATTTATATTTTCTTGGCTCTGTCCACTACACTATGTTTTCTCTTTCTCTTGAGGAAACCAAATAACACTGTTGAAGTTCTGTAATGGAAACATCAAAAAGATGAGAAACGTGATATATAATCATGCAATCACAGTTCTAGAGTTTTTGGAGATTAACTCATTTTACAGATAAGGAAACTGAGGACCATGTTACATTATTTCTCCCAGGTCACATGAGTAATAAACGAATAGGCTAGCATTCATCTGCACAAAGCTCATTCTATCTGTAGTGCTGTAGAGGTTCAGACATCCTTTGGTCTTCAGTCTAAGACATACAGAGGGGGCAGCTAGGTGGCTCAGTGGATAGAGCACCAGCCCTGGAGTCAGGAGGACTGGAGTTCAAATCCAGCCTCAGACACTTAACACTAGCTGTGTGACCCTGGGCAAGTCACTTAACCCCATAAAGAGGTAGAAAAAAGATAAAGGTCATACAGAAGACTATACTGAATAAATATAGAATGATTATACATGCTACTATAAACTGTATTGACTGTAAATGGAGTAAATGGATTTTCTGTACTTGTGAGTGAAGCTACAGGAGTAGTGATGACTATATTTTTCTGCTTGTACCAACATATAGCTTGTAGATTCTGTTGTCAGTTTTCAAAAGGTACAAGTAAATTGATAAGCTTTTACTTAGTGTCTCACAATGCTGTGAAATCAGAAAGCTGACATCAAGAGTTTCTGAAAAGCAAGTCAACATGAAGGTAGGCAGAGGAAAGAACACACTGACTAAGGAGTAAGGGACACAGGAGTTCCCATTCTACAAACCTGATGCCTTAAAAAGTTAAATATATTGGTTCCAAATAGGGCAAGTATTTGCCTCAGCTAAAAGTTAACAATTATAAAGTTTTGGAATGGTCTTGCATTAAAGGCCCTTAAAATCTTTGTGGGTATGACCTATTGTCTTTGTAGCAACATTGGACAAGCCACTGCTTGTCAACATCATAGAATCATGATTAATACTTATAGATTTTGTAGCTGTTGAGCCATCTAGCTACAAACCCTCATTTTACCAGCATAGAAAGTGAGGCCCTGAGAGATTAAGTGACTTACCAGGTTCATATGTATGGCAAGTATCTGATGCAAAATTTGGACTAAGGTCTTTTTTACTCCAAGTCCAGTGATCTCTGCATTATATTACTGAATTGGCCAAAGCAATAATGTAATCTAATCTCTTCCATTTGCATATGAGGACCCTGCATCCTACAGAACTTCCCTCAAGTCCAACAATTAGTGAAGCTAGATTTCTCCTAAGGAGAAGATAATGGAAAAGACTAGGAAGTTAAAGGGGGATCAGATCATAGAAGGAAGAGTGATGGGGGAAGAGAATATGAAAAGAAATGAGGTAGAGATGACATGACCCTAATATGTTCTTTCAGACTTAGCACCTCCATGAACCTTCCTCTCCAGTCAAGCCTAGGGTACCTCACTGCCCCTTAGAATGGTAACCTCATTCTTACCTTCCCACCTTTGCTTCTATTGTGTACTATTCTACCTTTTTGAGAATGCTCTCCCCTCCATCCTCATTCTTGGATAACATTATCTCATGCATATAGTCTACCATTTGTAAGGAGGGTGAGTCTCATCTCCAGCTAAATTGATATAATCAGAGAAGACCCACAATGCAATCATAATGTATCAATGAAAAGAATATGTCTATGCTCTGATTCTTCTATGAGGTACAAATGCTTCTTTTATTGTGTTAAGAAGAGAATAATATGAAAAAACTGAGAAGATAAATTGACCCCATTGCAGGGGCTTTAAATAACTACTTGTTGAGGAACTTAGAAGTTTGGGAATGAGATTTCTGCAAGGAAGGATTTTGTTTTTCTCTACCATGAAATGTGTTATGATAACCAGTAGGGACATGTCCAAAAAGGAGATATCCTCACCAGTAGTTAAAGGTTGGCATGCTGGAAATAATGCAAGCTGGGAATTGTCTCTAAAGGAAGCCCCTGAGGGGGTTAGAGGGGAAAGAATGATATAAAAGAGAGAATTAGAAAATACATCACAGAAAGGAAAAGCAAGGAGAGATATCAGACTCTATGGGCCGCCAGGTTCTGGTTTTGTGATACTCTAGATTTCTGTGACTGGGATTGTTTACATGAGGAATAAAGGTTTCTGACAAAATCAAAGACAACCTTAATCTTAGTAGATAAGGAACCCCGAGATTAATATGCTTTAAGGAACATGCAAAATACATACAAATTCGGGACACATGCTTAATGTCTAACATCTTGTATTATTTTCAAATTGCTTCATATATATGACTTGGTTCTACAACTGGATTGGAAGTTTCTAAATTATATGGACTCCATCATGTAACTTATTTATATTCTCTACAATACCTGGTACAGCTAGAATAGAGCACATAACATAAACATTTGAATTCAAATCAGTTTTGTTTCACTGTGTAAAAATACATTCATTAAAAACAACCTATATGTAGAAAATATTTATAACAGTTATTTTCTGGTGGCAAGGAATTGGAAATTGAGGGGATGACCATAACCCAGGGAAAAGCTGAATAAGTTGTTTTATGTGATTGTGATGGAATACTATTGTGCTATAAGAAATGATGGAAAGAATGCTTCTTAGAAAAATCTGGAAAGACTTACATGAGCTGATGCAAAGTGAAGTGCAATGGGTACAAAGTAACAGCTATATTGTAAAATGATTGGCTGTGAATGATCCAAGACAACTCTGAAGGACTTATGATGAAAAATGCTATCCATCCAAAGAACTAATGATATCTGAATAAAGAATGAAGCATACTATTTTTTTTTACTTTATTTTTCTTAAGGCTTTTTGGGTTTAGATTTTCTTTTACAACATGACTAATATGAAAATGTTTTTACATGACTACACATGTATAATTTATATCAATTTGCTTGCCTTATCAAAGGTGGGGGAGGAAGATGGGAGAAAATTTGGAACTCAAATATTTTAAAACAATGTTGTCTTTTGATATTTTGGGGAAAATAAATCACTAAATAAATAAAAAAGAATAGACTCCTCAGTCAAGCATCCCCATGAATAAATGCAATTTTTGTCAAAGATTATAGTGTTGAGGAAAATGAAAGTCCTTAATTTGATATCCCCAGCACTCTGCTATGGAAATCTGGATGTTTCATTTTACCTCTCTAGCCTCAAGACTCCTTATTTGTACAATAGGACTAATGGCACTTCCATTTCTGGTCTCATAGAGTTATTGGAAAGAATTCACTTGGTAGAGAAGTGACCTCTGTATTGTGTAGTGAGTTCAAAGAATTGTCAGTGTAGAGATAGAAGAGATTCTCAGAGATAATTTAACTTGATCTAATCATTTTTCAAATGAGGAACTGATACTCAAAGAATTTAAATGGCCAGCCCAATGTCACACAGTGGGCAAGTGGTGAAATCACTATTTAAAGTAAAAAAAAAAAAAATATATATATATATATATATATATATATATATATATATATATATATGATTAATGATCTAGAACTGGAAGAGGCCTCTCTGAAGCTATCCAGTCCAGATGCCTGATTTTTTTTTACAAATGAAGAAATGAGGAACCCAGTAAAATTAAATGATTTGTCAAAGGTCATACATGTAGGGAGGTGCAGAGATGGGATTAAAACCTGGATCTCTAAACTTCAAATCCAGTGTTTTTCCCATAGCCAGAGCATTTTTGGTATTATGTTCTTTTGGGGGTGATTTGGAGTTATGTCACCATGAGTTCACATTGACATAAAGCTCACATAATTAAATCTCAAAGTACTAGACAGGTAATTTAAATGACAAAATCTAGCATTTGTCAGTAAATCTGCCTGTAATTTAGAATAAAAAGAAAGTATTTTTTCTTCCAACTTTTTAACAGCTTATGTGGCTTTTAGCTGTAACATGAAAAGTAGAAGGTTCAGATTCCAAAGAATTTTTAATTCCAGGCCTAAGGGAAATGCTTGACAGCACACATATTCAACAACAAATCCTCAGGAGAAAGTTCTGAAATTTCCTGAATGCCCCATTTAAGATAGTGAAGAATTATAGAACATAATAGAAAATTTCCCCTACTCCCCCATGACTCCTAGCCACATACTATTGATTTCACTGTATTTAATGATATCTGGTATAAAATGTTTTTAGAGGTTAAAATTAAAAGCACTAAAAAGTCCTCATTTTGGTTTTCAGTAAAAAAAAAAAAAAGGTCATTATTGATCCAAGCATCTACTGTTAGCTGTGTAATTGTGGGAAGTCATTTAGCCCATTAATTCTTTGTTAAAAATCAGATTACTATTGCCTATTATTCCTCCCTCAAAGGACTGTTGTGTAGCATATGTAAGATAATGTATATAAATTAATTTGAGAATCTTAAAGGAATTTGATATGTACATTTATTACATAAGCATATAATTATATATATATGTATTTGTGTGTACATGTGAATATATATATGCCTATACTTATATTATCCATATCTATGTATTTATCTGGAAAACTAGATTCCAGACCTACCTATGATATTCACTAGCAGTAAATCTATGGACAAAGAAGTTGTTGTCTCTGGAACTTCTCCCAATGGGAAGGGCAGATATAGGTCATCTTAGGTTCAATTAAATTCTCAGAGATTTTTTGACATAATTGTTGTCTTTAAATCTCACATCAGACCTTTAGATATGTAATGCTGAGTAAGTCCCTTAAAACTTAATAAAGTCTATTTTCCTTACCTGTGAAATAATAATAATAATAGTGTATATCTTACAAGGTTGTTGTGGGGTTCACACCAGAGAAGGAAGAGACAGAGATGGAGAACAAAGAAAGAAGAAAAGAAGTAATTACATAACATTTTAAGGTATGAAAATATGAAAATGCTTCTCATACATATCATTTTATCCTTATGAGAATCTTGCCAAAAATTATTGTTGTTGTTATTGTTATTATTGTTATTATTATAATTTTGTGGGGCAATTAGGGTTAAGTGATTTGCCCAGGGTCACACAGCTGGAAAGTGTCAAGTGTCTGAGGTCAGATTTAAACTCAGGTCCTCCTAAATCCAGGGCTGGAACTTTAACAACTGTGCCACTTAACTGCCCCCCAAGAATGTATTATTAAGCCCATTTCTGCATATCTCAGTTTCCTCAATAGGAAAAAGGGGGTAATAATAGCATCTATCTCCAAGGTTTGTTGGGAGTATTAAGTAATATTTGTAAAATGCTAAGCACTGTGTCCAGAACATTATAGGTGTACAATAAATGCTTTTGTCCTCACCTTCTATTTCACAGGTAAGGAAATTGAGGCTGTGACCTGGTCAGAAATACAGAAAAATCATCCTTAAGGAATTCAGGATTATCAATTGAATCGAATCATGTAAGGGAATGGAATAAACTAAAGAGCACATCACAGTGGGTAACAAAGATTTAACAATTATTACACACTGAGAAAGCCAAGTGGTAAGAATTATACTCCTTAAGCTTAATTTCCTTCAGAAACAAACAGATGGCAAATCCACATACTAAATATATAAAACCCAAAATATCCTTGAGAGTTTAACTAATAAACAGAATAGCGATGATAACATTGTCAGCACCAAAATTGCTGTTTACAAATGTCTGAACATAATATTGACCCATAAAAATTTAGGAGCTTCATTGATGACATAACCCCCCGAATTTATAAGTTATGAAGTAGGTGACAGGAAAAACTCTAGAAATATAGAGACATGCCATAAGAAATAAAATCATTTTGGGAAGAGGACAAGGGATATGTCATTACTATGTCCAGTCTGCTACCACAATTGTACCCAACATGTTTCTTAGAATCCTACTGAAGAAGAGCTTGCATCAAATATTTTTATTCAACTCCTAAAAATAATCATTTTATTCATTTGTATAATAGACTTCTCAATATTAAGCAATAAGAACAGTAATAAAGTAACAACTTATCTTCAGAGCATTTCTCTTCAAAGTTTGTTGAAAATAAAATGGTTATCATCATCATCACCCTCATTTATCTTACATTCTTACATTTCTGGTATTTTTGTAGCGTAGAGACCATTTGACATACTTAAAAAAAAATAAAAATTCGAGAGCGCTAAAGCCAGAGGTTGGCTAGAATCAGCTCCAACTGACTCATGAGAATGGGTTATTTAATTTTCAATGTGAGTATTTACACATCAGGCAATTGGAAAATGCCACAAATTAGGACTTCATTTATTGTTTTGACTGTTGAATAAGTGATGGAAAATATGGTAATAGTACAGATGAAATTTAAAAGTGTGTTGTTTGTACATTCCCCCTATTCCCCTTTCCCCCTCCCCACCTTGGAGAGCTCCTCCTTAAACATTTGTCAGTAAGCTCTTTCCTGTAGTTATGGAATATATTAGTATTCCCATTTTACAGATGAGGAAACTAACGCTTAGGACAGCTATGACTTATTTAAGTTTGTATAGCTAACATTCAATGGCACTTCTGGGTGTCAAAAAACAGGCTTTTAGATTGTAAAGAAAAGAAAATAAAGTCAAATGTGGTGTACTTACGGCAAGTCTGGAAGTGTCACACACACAAAAATATTTTATTTCTTTTTGCCTTTGTTTTTTTTTTTTTTTGCGTGTGAATTAATTTGATACAGGATGGGAAGGAGGAGTCCTTTGATGTTATTTTACAAGTTTTTTTTTTTTTTTTTTTTAGTGAGGCAATTGGGGTTAAGTGACTTGCCCAGGGTCACACAGCTAGTAAGTGTTAAGTGTCTGAGGCCGGATTTGAAACCAGGTACTCCTGACTCCAGGGCCGGTGCTCTAACCACTGTGCCACCTAGCTACCCCTATTTTACAAGTTGTAACATATTAGGAACAATATGACTTCAAAACCTTACTTTTTAATAAGGCAGAGATAATTAAACACACTGCAGAATAAATTAAAATAATTTCATTGTGTGTTTCTGTATTTATTTCCTTATTCATATTTTTTCATGACTAATAACATTTTGTAGCAATTATAAGCTCTGAATCATCATTAATTCACCTTGTCAGAAACAGTTGGGTTTACCAGGCTAGACTGGCTACACACACCTCTCAGAGTTCTAGGAGCAATGCTAAATAGCCAAAGGTGATTCTCTTATGTCACTGCCTTCAGCCCTCACTAGTGTGCTTCCCCTAAGATCATCAGTTGAGGGCCATCTGGGTCGCCAGACTTAGGTGGCTTAGAAAAGGGGTATTTACTAACATGGTACAATAAAAATAATCGATACAAAACAGTTCCTCAAATATCTCCTCTACAAGTACATAAAGATTTCAGGTGAAAATAAACTTAAGCTTAGATAGCACATGTGCCAAAATAATAACTCACAGGGAAGTACTTTTCTACCATTTTTAAGTTAGTCAAGAAGTTGTGCTTAAGATTTGTGAATCACTACACAGTTAGCCCTTGGCTCCTCATGCAGGGAAATTTGAAATCCAACATTTTCTATAATCAATTACGCTGGAATGCCACTCCTCCAGTCAAGAGAGAGGTGGGGTGGGGGACATAAAGGACGAATCTGGACTTTTCTTCCCCCTCCCTCCATTTCTGGGTTGTTCTTTCTAAGGAAAGTTACCTAGAGCTGCATATACAACTTCAAAATCAGAAATTCTACTCTTTTCAACTTTTCTGATAATTTATGGAGATCTAGCCTAGAGGCTTTATCAAGTTTCCCATTCTATTGGAACAGAGTTCCATATGGCATTTTTTCACTTGCTCCACTGACTGTCAAAGACTTCACAATTTGTCAAAAGTCTTTTGATTAAGACATTTTTAAACTAATTAAGATAACACAGCTAAAATAAAATTGGGTAGAATGTTTTTGACCCCATCTGTACATTAGTCTTTCACTCTGCATCCTCAGTTCTCAGGTAGTGATATTTCCATATAGTAATTGCTAGTATATAGCACCTACTATGTGCTAGGCACCATGTTAAGTACTTCTCATTTGATTTTCACAACAATGCCGGGAGGTAGGTGCTGTTATTATCTCCTTTTAGAGTCAAAGAAATTGAGGTTAAGTAACTTGCCCAATGTCATACATTTCTTTGTATATTTCATATTTGTCATTTTATAGCACCAACATATCCCACTGTAATATTATTGTCATCTTATAGCACTAAAATGTTCCATTACATTATTCCATCAAATTATTCTAATGTTCTTCAGTTGGTGGTTGTATAAATAATTTCCTATTTTCTTCTTTTTTTGCTTAAAGGAATAAAGTTATAACAAATATTTAACAGATGAATAATTCTTCTATCTCTGTTTCTCAAAGAGAATCTAGCAATAGAATTATTCATTTAAAAGTTAGGGCAAGTTTTATAATAAATTTCTTATTTCCATATGGCTTTTCCAAATATTTATACCAGTTAGTATTTTGGCATATTAGAATGTAAACATATAGGAGGGTGACTCTCTCCATTAGGACCAACAATGGATTTTTGTCTTGATTGTATTTTAATCATTTTAGTGAGCCTGTTTCTTTGTCTTCAGAACAAGAGGATTGGTTCTTAACAACTCTAAACCTAGGGTTCTTTGAGTATATGACTTCTACTGTTCCTTCAAATTCTATTTCCCTAAACTATTTAAAAAAATATTGTGTTTGGGTATCCTTGAGATCGATTATGCTTGTTGCTCTAGGCATAACTGATTCTTTGTCCTTTTTTGTTCTGGAAATGTCTAGTAACTGCTACCTCCACTGTCTATTTTTGTTATTGTTGTTGAGTTTCAGTTATGTCCAACTCTTTGTGATCCCATTTGAGGTTTTTATTGGCAAAGATACTGGAGTGGTTTGCAATTTCCTTTTCCAACTCATATTGAGGTAACTGAAGTAAACAAGGTTAAGTGACTTTCCAGGGTCACACAGCTAATAGGTGTCTGAGACTAGATTTGAACTCAAGTCCTCTTGACTCCAGGGTCAGCACTTTATTGACTGTACCACCTAGTTGCAAATATATACCACCACTTATATACTTGGTCTATTATCAAACTTTCTTCAATATTACATCAGAAATGAGCAACTAATTAATCATTTGTGAAGAACTTACCACCATACCCACGAGGCCTATTGTTTATGTTTGTGTCATAGAGCACACTAGGCTGTATCCCTTCCCTGGAGGTTTCCACCATTACTTTGGTCTATGATCTCCACGTACGTATTTTTAAATACCATGATAAACATTATAACATGTATTTTTGTTTATCTATAGGATTGTTCTGTTAAAAATTCATGTTTGTACCAAAAGTCAGGAGAGGGCAGGAAAGCAGCATTTATATATACACTATGTGTTGTTATTATCCTCGACATTTGAGGGAACTGGGGCAGACATAGGTGAAATGATTTCTCAGGGTCACACAGTTAGTAATTGCCTGAAGCTGGATTTGAACTCAGGTACTCCTGACTCCAGGCCAGTGCTTTATCCACTACATCACCCAAATTGTCTGTCAAAAAGTCTGAAATGGTCTGTGACACGTTGATATATTTAGATGATATACCATCTCTCACTCTTTCTCTTGCTCTCATTGTAAGACACCTTTCTTTAGCAGTAACTGTTTCCAACTTGTATTATTAGAAACTAACACTCTACTTCTGAGAGGAGAACAGGTATGTGCACTGCAAATATTGGAATTTTAACTTCTTCACTGGACATGTTTATTCCTTTATTTTCACTCATTCTTGCCTTTTTTTTTTTTTTGCGGAGCAATGAGGGTTAAGTGACTTGCCCAGGGTCACAAAGCTAGTAAGTGTCAAGTGTCTGAGGTCAGATTTCAACTCAGGTCCTCCTGAATCCAGGGCCAGTGCTTTATCCACTGCACCACCTAGCTGCCCCCAATTCTTGCTATTTTGAAGATTTTACAGATATTTAATATCAAATCAGTAGGAAGATAATAGATCAAGAGATGGAAGAAGAAATACCAGAGACTTTCTAGTCCAACCTCCCTCATTTGACCCAGCAGAATATTGAGGCTCAATTGAGTATAAAAATCTTACCCCAAAGTAGTAATTGTCAAAGGCAAACTTTGAACCCAATAATTCTGATTCCAGACTCACTCAATTTTCTTTCCATTGTTAAATATTTTGTCATTAATCAGAATGCTACTGGTGTTTTTCTATTTATAAGTAACTGTATAAGTTTTAAAATGTGTACCTTTTATTCTATTATGCAAATATCATTCTTATCCTATTGTTTAAAATACATTAATATATATGAGTACCATATTTTATTGAAGGCTTTTTTGCATCTTAAAATATGATTAAATAATCATACATTTTCCTCTTATCAATATGATGGGTTTTTTTCTGACCTTAAACCATATACATTCCATTTATATGGCCACACACATACACATACATTATTTGCTACTCCCATCTTTATACTATAAAATAATTTCTTTTCTGACAAAGAAAGATTCTTTAATAATCAATTTTTGGAACTCAGATTACATAATAAAAACAGATTACATTTATCTAAGGTAAGTGTTGGGGTTTGATTTTTTTTCAAGCATTGAGAAACTCGATCATAGTACCACAGATTTGGATCTGGACAATTTTCAACGCAATCTACTTCAGAGTTTCCTAAACTGTGGGTCACTACCCCATATGAGGTCGCATAACTGAATGTGGCTGTTGTGAAAAATTTGGCAGTAAATCTTTAATTTGTATACCTATTTTTTGTACCTATATACCCAGAGTCGCATAAAATTTTGTCAGGGAAAAGGGGTCATTAGTGGAAAAAGTTTAAGAAACAGTGATTTATTAGAACTCTTTCATTTAAAGATGAGACAAAAATAGCTTGGCTCATAGATTTTAAGTTACTCTGGTTTATTATTCCAGGTAATAATTAAAGAGCTATGATTTGATCTCAGCTCATATGAATCCAACTTCAAGAAACTTTCCTCTATCTCATACTGCTTCAGGATTATAGTATTTCAGAGTTGGACAGTACCTCGGTGGCCCTCTGGTCAAATTCAGACCACGAAATGAATTCCCAATATGGTATATGTGTTGTGGTCATTTAGCCTCCAGAGACTATTTGTTATAAGGTTATGCAACCCTTAATGAGAGCAGTATGTTTATTATCAGAAATGTTTGCATTAAGCAAAACCTGCATGTTGATTTTCAACTGAGAACTATATTCAGTTTGATTTCTCAAAATAAATAATGTATTTTCCATAGATGAAAAGAAAAAGAAACTTCTGTCATCCAAGAAATTGACATACTTTTACTTTTTAAAAAATCTTAAAAATGATCATTCTTAGACACCATAGGACTTCTTTCTAATGAACCCTTGTTTTCAACCTACTTAATTATCTGTAAAATGATACAGCAAATAAGTATTTTGAAGAGCTGAATGATTCCTACATCTTATTTAAATGATTTTAAGTCATACATTACTTACAGAAAAACAATCTTGTGGGAGACAAAAGCTGAAGTGAGCTTGAATATCTAAACAGACAAGAAATCAATGACAGCCATGTACATTGGCACAGGGAGGGTGTAGAGTATAAATTTTTGGTGTAACAACCCATTAAGTCTTCATTCCTGTCCAAGGGTAATGAAGAAACTGAAGACATGCCAGAAAGATGAGCAAAGTTCTTTTTTTCATTTTTGTTAATGCTTTTCAATTATTGCTATTTATTTAGGAAATATCAAAGGCTCCCATTTCTGCATATGTGGAGAACCAAGTGAGGCATTTGTAAGATTGTAATATGAAACGGAACAAAATCCAAAACTTTTTATGGGCAGTTTTACAAATATTTTGGAAGTCACACCTAGTGAATTTAGAAATGAATAAAAGAGACTGGTATAATATATTAATTAGATTCTATCATACTATCAAAATGATTTCCAAATAAGTTATATTCGGGCATTTGAAGTTGTTATTTTGATGAGTATGAGCTAAAGAAAAGAAAGTGGCAAGGCTTGGGTGTCAGGGTGGTGGGAGGAGACAAGTGCAGCTAAGAATTAAATTAAGCAACTGGCGAAGTTTGCCTATGAAAGACATCTTAGTAAACTAATCTGGTCAGGATCTTACCAAGTATTTGTGTTTCTGATACACTATATCACTTCTGCATCTCCATGATTCTGTCTTCTGATTAAACGGCATGCCATGATCCTGTTAGGAAGAACAATGATTTTTTTTTTGTTAGAAATCAAATCTTTTTCAAATGTTTTCCAAGGTGTGTCATAAAGGCAGCATGTGCAAAACTGTTAAAACATACATATTGATAGCCTAACTTCATACATTCTATTTAAATCTTGTTCTTCATACAAATTTGCAAAATGAAACTAACATACCAATCTGTAATACAATACAACATGAAAACAAATGTTCAAGGTATTTTTAACAGACAGATGAGAGAGAGAAAGGGAGGAGAGAGAGGAAGAGGGAGGGGGGAAAAAGAGAGATACAGACAGACACAGAAACAGAGACAGATGCAATTCTATATTTTTTATATTTCTAGGGGAAAAGCCTGCATCTGAAATTTCAATGATTTTAAAACCTCCTGGCATAGGACTTCTTTGACCAATAGAGGGCAACATTTTATCTGAACTTTATTGTTTTAAAAATTTGCCTAGAGGACCTAGAGACTGAGAACTTGCTAAGGTTCACATAGTATATGTTAGAGGCAAAACTTGAACACAAATCTTCCTGATTTCAAGTTTAGCTCCCTATTCCTTGTAACATACTGCCTCAATAAATACTTATAAGAACCAATAGTTATAACATCAAATATGATGAAAACAACAGAAAAATAAAATATCTCTCAATGGCCAAGTTAAGGAAGATTTGATGGAAATCCTGCATTTAAGCAGGATTGAATGATAGATAATATTATGCACATATACAGATGGACAAAGGATCTTTTTGACTCCTCAGTTGTCCAAGGCTGGGATAAGGAGGCAAGGGTCATGAATTCTCATTGGTAGCCAATAGCTGGTTTGGGGGCCCCTATGAGACTCATGTCATAGCTACCCCCAGGCCCTGATTTCCCAAGCAATACCTTTTATTTCATAAGTTGCATTAATTAGTTTAGGAGAGTAAAGCAAAAGTTCACTGAATTACAATTACCAAACAAATTTGAAATTTGTGGAATTTATGAATGGATTATGCCATAATTAAGGGGAAATTGTTTCTGAAAATTATTCAAGTTACACTGTGTTTCACATTATCTGTTCCATTCAGGTGTGTGTAGGGGTGTGTATATGCATGCATGTACGCACGTATAAGAAACCACAATGTATACTGATCCACACTTAATAGAATCTGCTACTTCTACTGTCACTCGTAATCAGCAAATCCTTGAAATATTTTAGAGATGAGAGAATGAATCATCTCTTTACTTATCATTCAGTCCATTCTTATTAATATCTACAAATACTGAAGAAAAAAGTACCCTGAAAATATATAGATTTGATTATGTATAATTTGACATCATCCCTCAATTTATATTCTCTGTTGATGGAAAGTGCCTAGTTTGAGGGATGTAAAATATGTGAAGGTTGCACTGGGTAAATCTTATCAAGGCATTTGGATAATTTATATCATGACTTGTAGAATGGTGTCTTTTCAAGTTTGGATAGGCAGAACACATTAAATCATAAAGATAGGTTACTGAAAGTTTTATCCTAGTGGTCTAAGAGTAGACTGCCTTCTGCCCTCTGTGATGACATTTAGCATATAAATTAATCAGAATGACAAAATGTTAGCATGAAAAGGTACCTTTTATGTCTTTTAGATAAACTGCCTTATTTCAATGTGAAACAACTGAGGACCAAGCTGGTAGAAGGTTCTAAAATAAAGGAAAAATCCAACTCTTCTGATTCCAAATACAATACTCTTTCCACTATAACACAGTTATTATTATTTCATACTAAATACATTTTAAAAAATGATATTTTGTTTGTTTCAAAACACTAGATCATCTACTTCTTTTTTTTTTTTCAGGGCAATGGGGGTTAAGTGACTTGCCCAGGGTCACACAACTAGTAAGTGTCAAGTGTCTGAGGCCGGATTTTAACTCAGGTACTCCTGAATCCAGGGCCGGTGCTTTATCCACTGCGCCACCTAGCCGCCCCTAGATCATCTACTTCTAAAAGACAATGTTGAGGTATAACTAACATGCTATGTTCTGTCAGTGTTAGTAAGAAGTATGGGTCAGCATGCTGATCTACTAAAAAGATAATTGTGTGTGTGTGAGTATGTGTGTGTATGTGTGTGTGTTTATTCATGGATAATTTGGAAAAGTTAGAAAAGACACTTGTGGTATATCTGTGACCTTTTTCTCCCCTGTGCTTACTTTTCCTTCCAGTGACTTACCAAACATGAGTGAATATGTATGTGTATGTGCATGTGTGTGTGAATATGTATGTATGTATGTATGTATAATACATAGATCTTTAAGTCTATAGGAAGGACAAAACTCTTTTTTTCTTCCCCATAGGATAGAAAAGTAAGAAATGCAATTCTTCTTAGAAATATGATTATATGATTTATATTATGGAATATCCATTTATAAAAAGAGAATGATTATAAGGCAAATATATCTATCTATATATGTGTATACATACATACATATACACACAAAAATACATGTAATTCTGGGCATTTAAATTACAAAATATTCTGAAAGTTAGTATTATATAATGCCTAGAGGGGAGAGAGGACTTGTATGAATATATGGATAGTTACTGAAATTGACTAAAAAATTTCTCACACCCAACACTGTATTTACAGAATAATAATCAAAATAGCTATCAAAATTTTGGGGAAAGAATCTTACAAGCAGTAAGCCAAGATAGATAGACTTTTGGAATTGTGTCAAATACTGGCCCACATATATGTGTATTCATATATGTTATGAAGCTTAGTAAATATCCACTATGTACCAGGCTCTATATAGGGGGATATAAAGAAAGTAAGAAGATAAAAACAAAAACACAAATGACAAAATGTTCTCTTTTCTTAAGAAGATCAAAGTCTAATGGAAGAGACGACATCCAAGCAATTGTTTAAAAATAACCTATAGAGAGGATAAATTGGAGAGAAAGAATTAGCATTAAGTGGGGGGGGTCAGGCAAGGCTTCTTATGTAAGGAAGATTTTAGAAGATAAAGAATGAAGAAAATAGCACTTAAGAGAGACAATTCTAGGTGGAATAGCCAGTGGAATTGAATGCCTGGAAAGGGGAGCTAGAGTATTTTTTTTTAGAGAATAGCAAAGAGGTCAGCATCACTTGACCACATAGTATATGGAGAATAAGATGTCAGAAGACAGGAAGTATGGAGAGGCCAGGTCATAAAGGGCTTTAAAAAGAAACAAGGGGGCAGCTAGGTTGCACAGTGGATAGAGCACCAGCCCTGAATTCAGAAGGACCTGAGTTCAAATCTGGCCTCAGACACTTTACACTTACTAGCTGTGTGACCCTGGGCAAGTCACATAACCCCAATTGCCTGCCCCTCTCCCTCTCCCTCTCCCTCTCTCTCTCTCTCTCTCTCTCTCTCTCTCACACACACACACACACACACACACACACACACACACAAGATTTCATATTTGATCCTAGAAATATTAGGGAGCCACTGGAGTTTATGGAATAAGTTAATAACATGCTCAGAACTGTAGTTTAGGAAGATCAGTTTGATAGGGGAGAAAGTGCTATAAGAGTACTACAATGGAATAGGAATAGTACTGAAACAAGGAGACTAAGCAAAAAAGCTATGGCAATGATCCCCGTGTGAAGTGATACAGGTTTTTGTTTTTGTTTTTTGTTTTTTATGATTGTGGGTGGCAGTATCAGATTGAATGGGTCTTATAAGAGAGAAGTTATGAAGGTAAAAATCAACTAGATTAGTCATTGATTGGATTTTGGATGTGAGAGTGAAGAGTTGAGGGAGATCCCTAGGATAAAGTATGAGATGACTGAAATAGTATTAGGAAATTTGGGAAGAGGGAAGGTATTGAAGGGAAAGATGAGTTCAGTTTTAGATATGTTGAGTTTAAGATGTCTATAGGACAAACAATGTGTATTCAAAGGCTTTGTATATTAAGAATACAGTAGATAAACATCAGTCATCATTATTAAGTGTCTAGAACTCTATTTTCATTGAATTTGAAATGTCAGTAGTACAAAATTCTTTCTCCAAACGTTCTTTATTCTACACCTTTCATAAATGTCATCATCAATTATCATTTTTAAAAGGATTAGACATTGCTCCCATATTAAAAATAATATTTCTACCATACATTCAAAGGGGAGTTTTCCATTCTTTATCACAACATGGGTAAAGACAAATATTGGTGAGAATATATGAAAAAATGAATTCTTTTCCATGGGATGAAAACTCTTTTAAAAAGTGGAAAAACAGAAAAGAAGGATTAGAGTATTTCATGAAGTTCTGTAAAGGACCTAAGAGCTCATTTATTCCAATTTCCTCATTTTAAAGATAAAGAAATTCAATAGCAAAAAGCCCAAGTGACATACAGATAGCACGTAGGAAAGCTGACCAAGATTTGAATGCAGTATTTCTGGCTCCAAATCCAGAACTCTCTCTACTGTACTATGCTGCTCTAGGTTAGAAGAACTATCCAGCCTATACCATGAATCTTTCGTCATGGATAAAATGTTGCTATCGAGAACTTAGTTGAAAATATATTGCACTGTACTGGATCACATATATAATATGATAACAAGTGTGGCCAGAGAGCACAAATATTCCTATGTTTACTCCTGGCAGTCTGGTGATTCCACTGGGTCAAGATCCTCATATGCCTGAGGCTCACAGAGAATGGAGGATAGGAACCTCACTCATTGGCATCTGAATTTGCATCAGTCCAGATATCATTCCCCCATTTTCCAGAGTGATGCCAAATTTTTATAATAGAAATGCTTTGAAAATTCTGAAGTTTATTTTAAATAAATAAGCACCTAAAACAAGAGGTAAAGAATAGTCTCTTGTTAATCTGCATCCAATTTTCATTGTAGATAGTGAGGGTTATGTGTTTATATATAGCAAAGACTCTTTCTGAAGCCCTCATTTTTTTTCCGGGGCAATGAGGGTTAAGTGATTTGCCCAAGGTCACACCGCTAGTAAGTGTCAAGTGCCTGAGTTCAGATTTGAACTCAGGTCCTCCTGAATCCAAGATGGGTGCTTTATCCACTGTGCTACCTAGCTGACGCTGAAGCCCTCATTCTTTTTTTTTTTTTTTTGCAGGGCAATGGGGGTTAAGTGACTTGCCCAGAGTCACACAGCTAGTAAGTGTCTGAGGCTGGGTTTGAACTCAGATCCTCCTGAATCCAAGGCTGGTGCCTTATCCAATGTGCCACCTAGCTGCCCCCCCCATTCTTAATATATTTCAAATAAGAGTTGTTTAAGCTTAAGTATTAATGGCTCTATGTTTTCCCTCCTGCTTCTGCTCAAACACTTCCAAGGATACTTCTCTTATTTTAAAAACCCCAAATCACAAAGATCTGTTCAATACTACAATAAACAGTTCTGAATGGGAATGATAGCTACCTGTTTGTGTGTATGTATACATACGTACATACATACATATAAATAAATATATACACACATATGTATGTATATAAAACCATTCATTTGGGTAATTCAATTATTTTTAAAATGTTACCCCTAGAAGGGATCATTAATACAAAACTATATGCATATATGCCCATACAGACTGGGCATGGGTAGCAATGCATATGTGACTAAATGACATATGAAAACTTAAGCATGTGCATAATTAAATTACCTCTATTTTTCTAGAGATGGAGGCTGAATTGTGTAACATTTGTACATTATACAGAAATTGGAAACCTTACCATCAAGGCTGTGAATTATTGAGATATGTTTCAGGTTTATCACAGCAATTAAAATTATTCCATGCTTTCTTGCTAAGATTTGTGACTATCATCGCAAAGGGGAACATAGCATTTTAACATCCCTGGGCATGTGTGTATGTGTGTACATGTTAGTGCATATGTGTGTGCAAATTATTCTCCTTTTCTCATCCACCAAAAACTTTTTAAAAGTTATTTTTCCATATAGTAGACATTCCAAATGTCTCTAGGCAAACTAGTATGCCTACTCTGGAACAAATTTTGGAGTGACTGAGTATTAGTAGATATTGCAAAGAGTATCATGCATTAGTGAAGCTACTCTTCCAGGTGTTAGAAGCTTAAAATTGAAAAAGCAATTAATCATTATGTATTTATTGCTTACCTACTATTTACTTATTTATCCTGGTACCTTTGACAGGGATATGGACAAAAGATATTGCATGGTTCCTGCCCTTACAGACTATTTGCAGTGATCACAAACACATGAAATAGAGAATAATTAAGTGTAAACTATGTGGTGTTTAAGTGTAGATGGTACTGATTTTAAATGTACAAGGAGTTCAGAAAATGGAGAAATCATTATGAACTGTAATAGTTGGGGAAAGGTTTAATGGAGAAGTATAATTTGGGGTTTTATTTGAGCCTAAAGGGACAGATGAAAGTTTGAGTACGGTTGGGTGGCGGGGACAATACAGATTCCATTCCAGAGATAAACATACTCAAAGGATTGGTGGAAGGAATAGACAAATAATATGTGTGAGTGTGTGAGAGAAGAGGAGGGAGGAAAGAGAAGAAAAACCAGGTTGGGGGGGGCAGCTACATGGCACAGTGGATAAAAGCACTGGCCCTGGATTCAGGAGGACCTGAGTTCAAATCCGACCCCAGACACTTGACACTTACTAGCTGTGTAAACCTGATAAAGTCACTTAATCCTCATTGCCCAGAAAAAAAAGACAAAAAGACAAAAAAAAAACACACACAAAAAACAAAAAACCCAAAACAAGTGGACTAGAGTAGAAGAGTTGTAAGATAGATTTTTGAAAGATCAAGCTCTTCCCCTAGTACCTTCCAATCTTTCTAGTGTTCTTATACATAGGTTTTTTCCCCCATATGCTCTATATTCCAACCCCACTGGTCTAATGCTTGTTCCTTGCACAAAACACTTTATTTCACATGTTTGTACCTTTGACCTGTGACTCCACTCATACCCAGAATGCTCTCCTTTATAACCTGTCTCTTAGAATTTTTTTATTTTTTTCAAGATTGAGTTAACACTGCAATTTCTAGAGGTAGTGAGCTGTTGAGGATGAAACCTAGGTTGTAAGTCAGGGTGACCTGGAATGGGGTGGCTCCCTTCATGCTAGGGAAGTTTTGGTGGGAAATATAATAAATTCAGTTTTAAACTGATTGATTTAAGGTGCTTACAGGACATCCAGTTTGAGATATACATTAGAGATGCAAGCTTAGATTCAATATAGGGGTTAAGGATGGGTAAGAAGATTTGAGATTCATCAGCACAGAAATTAAAATAGAATCCATTGGAGCCAATGAGAACACCAAGTTAAATAGTATAAAGGACAAAGAGAAGAAGGCACTGTGTTGAGCTTTATGGGACACCCACAGGTGTCAAGTATGATCTGGCTGAAGATCCAGCGAAGGAAAATGAAAAGAAATGGTCAAATAAGTAGAAGAAATACAAGAAAGTCATGTCATAAGAACATAGAGAAAACAGAAAATCAAAGAGGTTGGTTGACATAATAGGGTGGAAAAAGGTCAAGAAGAGTCAGTGCTGAGAAAAGGAAAATAGATTTCAAAATTAAAACATCTTTGAGAGATCTCTAGGAGTAATTTAGAAAGCACAGTTTTGGTTAAGTGATGAGATCAAAAGCAAGACTCTAGGCTGTAAAAGAGTGAGAGGAAATTAAGTTGAGGCACCTACTGTGGATCACATTCTCAAAGAGTTTACTCACCAAAAGGAGAAGAAATAGGGTATAACAATTACCAGAGATTTATGAAACAAGAAAAAGTTTTGTTAGTTTTAGGATGAAGGAGATAGTGTATTTGCAGATAGCAAGAAAGCAACTAGAAGATATACTGTGATTGAAAGTAAGTGAGGGGGTAGCCAGGTAGTGCAGCAGATAAAGCACCAGCCCTGGATTCAGGAAGACCTGAGTTCAAATCCGACCTCAGGCACTTGACACTTACTAGCTGTGTGACCCTAGTCAAGGCACTTAACCCCCATTGCCCCGCAAAAAAAAAAAAAAATGTAAGTGAGAAAGAAAGAAAAGTTCTTTCCATAGGTTGATCCAATAATCTTTGTACAGGATTTGAGCTAAAGCTTACCCACTCAGTACACATTATTTAATTTCATCCCTGTGAGATATTATTATTATTATTTTTCCCTGAGGAAAGAAGTGAGCCTTAAAGAGATTAAGTGATTTAGCCATAATGGACAGAGCTAATGGTCCTAATTCTGGGAATTGAAATCAGGTCTTCTTACTTTATACTTGCTAGTCTTTTCCAGTATAGCAAGTTGTTTAAGGAAATATGGATCTGGAAATACTATGAAAAATGAACTAGAGAAAACAAAGCATGGGGTAAGAAGATGGAAAAGAACCAGAACGCCATTGTATAAACGTAGCTATAAAATGAATCACTTTTGCAAGGGTACTGGTAGAGAGAGAAAATCACCATATAAATGAAATGACCTTGTGTTATAGAAATGAACTTTTAGCAGGTTCCGGTACAAACCCGACAATTTTCCCCTTTTCATTACTGAGCATGATTCAGTGGTGTCCAACTAAGCAAACTGTCTTATGAACTTTCACTTTGAAGCTCTGGGGAAAGCAAATCCACATCAATTCATATATGTGAAGTTTCAGGGGTAGCGGTGATATATTCTTTGTTCATCTAGAGACTAAAACAATATTGACAAGGGAAATTCAGCAGTGACCTGCCAACTTTATGCTATGTTTGTTTTGTAGCCCGAGGTCAGACTCGATTGTGTTCCATGTAAGTGTATGTTGGTATCCCTGTTAGAATAGATGATGAAAAAGCTTGGGGAATGTGTTAAATGTAATGATTGATTTCCCTCCTCACCTTTCCTTCCTGACTTCCCCAGTTTTCTTCAAGGCTCAGATAAAATCCAACAGGAGGCCCTTCCTTATGAAAGGACTTTTCATTTATACTGTATATGTATATAACCACTGTATCGAATAGATACATAGAGACAGTTAGTTGGCACATTGGGTGGAATGCTGACTCTGGGGTCAGGAAGACCTGTATTTTCTTTTTTTTGTTGTTGTTGTTGTTTTTGTTTTGTTTTTGGTTGTTTTTGTTTTTGCAGGGCAGTGAGGGTTAAGTGACTTGCCCAGGGTCACACAGCTAGTAAGTATCAAGTATCTGAGGATGGATTTGAACTCAGGTCCTCCTGAATCCAGGGGCGGTGTATCCACTGCATTACTTAGCTGCCCCAAAACCTGTATTTTCAAGTTTGGCCTCAGACGCTTACCAGTTTTGTGACGGTGGGGAAATCAGTTGGCTTCTAACTTCTAACTTCCTCAGATCTCTCACATGGAAAATGAAGATAATAATAGCACCTCACTTCCAGGGTTATTGTGAGGATAAAATGAGATACTATTTACAAAGTATTTTCCAATCTATAAACTGCTATATGAATGCTAGTTTTATTTTTATTACTATCAATATTACTATTAATTATTATAATTGAACAATTATTTCTATGTTATCTTCTCTTATTAGAATGTAACCTTTTTGGGGGCGGCTAGGTGGCGCAGTGGATAAAGCACCGGCCCTGGATTCAGGAGTACCTGAGTTCAAATCCGGCCTCAGACACTAGTTGTGTGACCCTGGGCAAGTCACTTAACCCCTACTGCCCTGCGCAAAAAAAAAAAAAAAAAAAAGAATGTAACCTTTTTGAGAGCAGGCACTGTAGTTTTGCCTTTATATTTACCTCACTCTGTTGACTGATGATTCCTTTTATAATTGTAGGTATCTTATAGCAATGGTGTCAAATTCAAATAGAAAAAAAAAAACACTCAATCACACATAAAGATCCTTGCAGACTGCATTTGACTTAGAAAAATCACATTACCTATATTTCATTGTGTTTTTATTTATTTTGTCAAACATCTCTTGATTACATTTTTTTGGGCAGGGCAATGGGAGTTAACTGACTTGCCCAGGGTCACACAGCTAGTAAGTGTCAAGTGTCTGAGGCCAGATTTGAACTCAGGTACTACCGAATCCAGGGCTGGTGCTTTATCCACTGTGCCACCTAGCTGCCCCACCCCAATTACATTTTAATCTGGTTGTGTGAGCATTCAGGAATGCTGGATGTCACTTGTGCATTGTTGAAACTTCTGCCTTAGAAAATTACAACCTTATAATCCTCAATAGTTCACCTTATGAATATTAACAAATGTGGCTCTACCAAAAGAATGGCCAAGGGGCCAGCTAGGTGGCACAGTGAATAAAGCGCTAGACCTGGATTCAGGAGGACATGAGTTCAAATCCGACCTCAGACACTTGACACTTACTAGCTGTGTGACCCTGGGCAAGTCACTTAACCCTCATTGCCCCCCCCCCCCCAAACAAAAAGGCTGGCCAAGTTGTTCATGAACACTATATACTGAACTTAGAATACCAGAAAAAAGGTAAAATAAAATGTCCAAACAAGTTATTGTGAAGGAGAACTTCTGTTACACAGAAAGACACATATAATGGACAAGGTGCCCAGAATTTCTCAGATGAAAATAGTGGGCATGGTGAGAGAACGTCATCATATATAGATGTAGTGAAATATATGGTATTATTGGAAATGACAAAGATAAGGTGTTCACAGAAAGCAAAGCCAAGAGAATAATATAGCCTGTTCCAAAAGTCTTAATGTAGTTTTAAGTTTCAATTGCTTAAAATCGTAAAGTAGGAATAGCACAAATGGAGGTAAAGGAAGTAGGTCTGTCCTAGGTTTGCTGTAAGTATCAAATGATAGTTGTTATAGAATGCTTTGTCCTTTATTGCACTTAAGGTACTATATAAATGCTAATGCTAATAATAATAATAATAAAAACAACAAAAATAATTACTACCACTGACACCATCTGACACCTACCACCAACACCACTACTACATGGTTCCTTTAACTGAACAAAGTGCTCTATATCTCATTGCGTTTTTTAGTCATGTCTATTCATTAGCTATCTCTTCTAGTTTCATGCCAATCAAATGTGTGATACACATATCATCTTTACTGTCATATAAATCATTAATAAAATATGAAATTGGATGGTCAAAGACAAAATCCTTCATGAACAAAATACAGCAGATGGCACTTTTGACTATTCCTTCTTTCTGCATTCCCTATTTCCATAGCTTCTAAGATGTCACAGGCTCATGGTTCCCCTTCTGCAAAACTATCTTTTTTGTTTTTTTGCTGTTT
Organism: Dromiciops gliroides; assembly: GCF_019393635.1. NCBI lineage: Eukaryota > Metazoa > Chordata > Mammalia > Microbiotheria > Microbiotheriidae > Dromiciops > Dromiciops gliroides. Next base: position 261,711,534 of record NC_057865.1, read on the forward strand.
TTTTTTGTTTTTCTTTTAAAGTGAGTGTACTCCAAGTTCTTCCCTGAGCCCTTTTCTATTCTCTCTCATTATACCCTTACTACTTCTCAGGGTTGTTGTGAGGACCAAATTACACATACATGTATATATGCATGTACACATATAAATATGTGTATGTACATACATACATATTCATTGCATACTTGTACATATGCATATGTATATGTATATGATTTTATTTGAAACTGTGTGTATATATTTCATATATATGTATATTTCATATATGTGTGTATATATACATATGTGTATATCTATCTATATATTAATTATGTATACACACAAATACCTCAGGAATGAAACAAGCATTTATTAACTACCAACTATACCAAATCTACTATGTTCAAGGCACTTAGCACAGTGCCTTGAACATAGTAGGTGCTTAATAAATGCTTCTTCCCTTCCTTCCCTTTTCTTCCATGTGTCTATGGTGTTAGAATTCAACTGTGATTTCTAAGTTCCTCACCTTTCCTAAAAGAAATTGCCTCAAGACTTCTCTACTTTGATTTCAAACTAACATGTTAAAATCCACATACATAAAATTAAACTTATTATTTTACCTCTTCAGTCTGATATTTCACTATTTATATTAATGGAGCTGACATCTACCAATCTTCCATGTTAACAACAAAATGGCAGCAACAAAAAACACAACAGAGACAAAAATAATCTTAGTGTTGTCATTGATTCTTCTAAATAATTTCCCTGAAGCTTCTCATTTAGTAGCTTCTAAATAATATTTTTTTTTCTTTAAGAGTTAGTCTTCAGGGGCAGCTGGGTGGCACAGTGGATGGAGCACCGGCCCTGGAGTCAGGGGGACCTGAGTTCAGATTTGGCCTCAGACACTTAACACTTACTAGCTGTGTGACCCTGGGCAAGTCACAACTCCAATTGCCTCACTTAAAAAAAAAAAAGACTTAATCTTCAATAAAGCCGTATTTGAATGTCTGACTGTATCAAATAGGCTCTAGGTTTTGGAAGGTTATGGTAAAAGATCAAATTTAGATGAGTCCAGCCTAGATAGAAGACTTCAAGTATGGTGGCATGATTTCATGCCCCTATAAAAGGGTTATATGGGGTAACACAAGGAACACTGACTAAATTTAAAGACAGAAGATGTAGCTTCAATTTCTACCTTAGCCATAGAATAATTGAATGGATGACCTTAGGGAAGTAGTTCTATGAGCCTGAGTATTTTTGTCTATGAAAAGAGTATTAAGCTGTGACCTCCCTCTCTCAGGTTTTTCAAGAGGATCAAAAATGTTGAGAAGATTGCATGTTTATGATCTCAGGACCAAACTAGTTTAGTTTTAACTCTTTAAATTCAAAGACAGGAAAGAATAGGAAAACAAAATTTTCAACTACAGTGAGTCTCAAGACAATTAATTATGTTATAGAATCAGTCACAACTAATGGCCAAAGGAAAAATTCAAATGCCTAGAGTGGAGAAGGCTGGCTTGTGATATGCATCAGTGGAGAAATCAACAACCATTTAATTATGTACATCCTGTGTACCAGACACTGTTCTTCGGGCTACAAAGAGAGATAAAATCAGTCACTGCTCTTAGGGAGTTCTCAATCTAGTGGGGGAGACAGCATGTGAACTACCATGAATAAACAAGATAAATTCAAGGTAAATTCAAAGTTATCTTTGTTGTTTGCTAGTTTTTCAGCCTTATATGATTCTTTTTTTACCTCATTTTGGGTTTCCCTGACAAAGATACTGGAGTGGTTTCCATTTCCTTCTCCAGCTCATTTTATGGATGAGGAAACTGAGGCAGAGTTAAGTGACTTGCCTAGGGTCACACAGCTAGCAAGTGTCTGAGGATGCATTGGAACTCATAAAGATGAATCTTCCTAACTCCAAGCATGGCAATTCTATATACTTCACCACCTAGCTTTCCTCCAGAGCTTATCTTAGGGGAAAAACATTAGCATTAAGAGGTTCTGGAAAGACTTCTTGAAGAAGGTAGGATTTTAGCTGGGATACAAAGGAAGCCAGGAAACCAAGATATGAAATTGAGAAGGGAGATAATTCATGGAATTATGGAAAGACAATGGAAATGGAATCAGGATAAGGAGTGTCTTCAGAACAGGATGGTATGGAGGCCAATGTCCCTAGGTTATAGAATATGTATAGGATAGTAAGGTCTAGGAATATTGGGAAGGTGAGTAAGGGGCAAGTTGTGAAGGGATTTAAAAGTGAAGTATAGGATTTTATATTTTATTCTGTTTTGTTTTTGTGGGTTTTTTATGGGGCAATGGGGGTTAAGTGACTTGCCCAGGGTCACACAGCTAGTAAGTGTCAAGTGTCTGAGGCCAAATTTGAACTCAGGTCCTCCTGAATCCAGGGCCAGTCTTTTATCCACTGCACCACCTGGCTGTCCCCCTATATTTTATTCTGAATATAATGTAGAAACACTACAATGTGCTGAATATGTGTATTTGTGTGTGTGTGTGTGTGTGTGTGTGTGTGTGTGTGTGTGTGAGAGAGAGAGAGAGAGAGAGAGACAGAGACAGAGACAGACAGAGAGACACAGAGAGAGATGAACATTAGGAAGCTCACTTTGACAGTTGAGTAGTGGATGTACTGGAATGGGGAGAGATATTTGTGGTCAAGGGTCAAGCAGCAGGTTATTACCATAGTTCAGACATGAGGTAATGAGGCCCTATACCTCAGTATGAGGAAAAAGAAAGTGGAACAGGGGCCTAAAAATACAAAATCACAGATCACATCTGGATAGCAAAATTTCTCACTTTCCCTCTGTTTTGATATGTTATAGGAATTATAAAATACCATTTTACCTACATCAAGAAAAATCCATAGGTTGCCAAAAGCTGAGCAATTTACTCTTCAATTGGAAGATTAAGGTAATGATATTTCCCCACTGTATCAGACTTTCTTACATCATAACATTACAGATTTAAATAATAATGTTTTCCATGCATTATCCCATTTGTTCCTCTCCAGAGAGCTGTGAGGGAGAGAGGGTATGGCTTATTACCACCTTCACAGGTGAGAATAGTGAGACTCAGAGAAGGTGATTCAACTAGTTTAAGGCAGAGTGAGAACAACTTTTGCTCTCCATCCTTAAATTCAGTCAGTTTTCCTTCTGCAGTGCCATAAAATCCAAATAAAGGGCAAGAAATTCTGTCATTATTTAAAGATAACAATTCTCATGAAGGGGAGATGGGGAAAAATGAATCCATTGGCCATTAAAAGTATTTGTTATTCATTGCCCAATTGAGAAATGGTCAAAGGATAGAAAATAGGCAGTTTTCAGAGGAAGAAATCAAAACTATCTATTGCCATATAAAAATGTTCTAAATCACTATTGATTAGACAAATGTAAATTAAAAGAACTCTGAGGTACCAACTCAAATCTATTAGATTGGCTAATATGACAAAAAAGGAAAAATATAAATGTTGGAGAAACTGTGGAAAAATTGGAATACTAATGCATTGTTGGTGGAGTTGTGAACTGATGCAACCATTGTGGAGAGCTATTTGGAACTATGGCCAAAGGACTAAGGGGCTGTGCATACCCTTTGACCCAGTAATTCCTCTACTAGGCAGATATTTCAAAGAGATCATAGAAAAGGGAAAAGGATCCACATGTAAAAAAATATTCAAAGCAGCTCTCTTTGTGGTGGCAAAGAATTGGAAATCAAGGAATATCCATCAATTGGGAAAAGGCTGAACAAGTTGCAGTTCATGAATATAATGAAATACTGTCGTGCTGCAAGAAATGATGACCAGGCAGATTTCAGGAAAACCTGGAAGGACTTAAGTAGACTGATGCTAGTGAAGTAAACAGAACCAAGAGAACATTGTACACAGTAACAGCAACATTGTGTGATGATCAACTGTGATAGACTTGGCTCTTCTCAGCACTGCAATTATCCAAGACAATTCCAAAGAAATCATGATGGAAAATGTTCTCCACATCCAGAGAAAAAGAACTGTGGATTCTGAATGCAGATTGAACCATACTGTTTCTACTTTTGTTTGTTTTTTCAGGGGGGTTAATTGTGTTCTGATTCTTCTTTCACAACATGATTAATACAGAAATGTTTAATGTGATTGTACTTATACAACCTATATCAGATTGCTTTCAGTCTTGGGAGGGGGGAGGGAAGGGAAGGAGGGGAAAAACTGGAACTAAAATCTTATGAAAATAAATGTTGAACACTATCTTTACATGTAACTGGAAAATAATAAAATTCTTGTATGATAAAAAAGCACTTACTATATAGCTTATATTCAGTTACATTTATTCTTCTCCAGTAATGTGAGTGAGTACTTCAAATCAAAGGTACTTTTCTATTGGAAAAATGCATAACAAAATAAATTCAATCAGAAATGAAGAAACATTCGTTCCCCAGAAAAGAGCTAAGACGGATGCCTTCCCTGCCCTCTCCCTCCCCCTTCTGTCCCCATGTCTCTGTGTCTCTGTGTTTCTCTCATACCTATGTATATGTGTGTGTGTGTGTTTGTATGCATTTTTTCCCTCTCAGATGTGTTAGGAACATAGCTCCAATTCCAGCAAACTTTTTACTTGAGGTTTTATGTTGAGATAAAATGCAGGACTTCAAAGTCCCTGCCCATTTAACAAAGGAATTTTTCTTTGCCCTAACAGAGCAAGACTATGCAACAAGACATAGGAGCACCAAACTTCTGTGGACAAGGCCTCCTTTGTCGCAATATAGAAACAAGTCTCCTCAGTAAATGATGAAGGTATGGCAAATTGCATGGTATTTATTGAGCATCCACCAAGTCTGAGAGACCCAAACAAAACACAGCTGAGATCTTTTTATGTCATAGATCAGGAAACGGAACCAGAGAAACCCCAGTTGATCAGGGTGCTTGGGTGGGGAAGGTGATATCAGGGAAGCTGGGGCTGAAGGTAAATTACATCAAGAAAATACGCCGCAAAACAGAAATAACAGGAAATTCAGTGTTTAAACCTGTTGGGTACAACAATGTTAACCAGGCAACTCACTTCCACTAAAGTACTACTTTCATGTATGATTGCTCATTTTTCTATTTTCTTTGAATCCTCAGTGCCTGGTTCAGAGACTTCATTCAATATGGAAACAGAAGTTGGAGCTTTGATTTAATTGATATAGAGACCTCAGAAGTAAAGAAACTCCCTCTCCCAGTGTGGGATGGCACCTTCTTTGAAATGTATACTCTTAAAGTACTGCTACAAAACTGAAAAATTAAGCAAGTCTTTCCAGGGTCTGCTTACTATCAGAGGCAGGACTTGAATTCACATCTGTCTTTTGGGGTGGCTAATAGGGGCAGTTGAGAGAGCATAGACCCCAAAATCAGGAGGACCCAAGATCAAATCCAGCCTCAGAAACTTACTGGCTGTGTGAACATAGCAAATCACTTAACCCTGTTTGACTCAGTTTCCTCATCTGAAAAATGAGCAGGAGATATAGATGGCTAACCACTACAGTATCTTTGCCAAGAAAACCCCAAAGGATAGCCATGAAGAGTCAGAAAGAACTAATTAACCATACAACAAAAACTTTCTGTCTCTGAGGGAAGTGCTCTATGTACAAAGTTGCCCCATTTTTTTCAACTTTCTTATGTAACCCTGGGTATATATGTATATAAAATAGGTGTGTATATAAGCTTTTACTTTTGCCAAACTGTTCATGACCTTCACATTCAGTTATGTGACCCCTGAATGGGTTTGTAACCCGTTGTTTAAGAAGTTTTGGTCTACATTAGTGCAGAGAACACCCCTGCCACAATAAAATTCCACATTCTTGGGTTATTGAAAACATTCTTGATAGCATTTGTCTCAAGCACATTTCTGTACAGATTCTGCAACTCCCATTTTCATTAAGTATTTTGTTCAATAATTCATCTATAATATTAAAAAATTTGGCTGATTCTCCATTTTTCAGAATTCTTTAAGAGAAATGGTGAAAAAAGTCTTATCACATCACTGGTGCCATTAGGAAAACCAAGCAACCCCCCCCCCCCCCCCCCGCCAAATTGCCTTTATCTTGCAGCATTGCATGATACAACTTCTCACACTATATGAATTACACAAAACATTTTTACAAAGATAGATTTTTCCCCACCATTGATATTTTTTGAACAGCTATGAATTAGAAAACAGCAAGCTTACGTTCAAAGGGACATACATTCCCCTGGGAAATATATCCTCCTTCTTTTAGAAAATATAACAGAGAAATCAACCAATAATGTCTGCATGGGAGAAAAATTAAGTAAATAGAAAAGGTAAAAATCTGGCTTTAAATCCACATGTAACCAATGGATCCCATTTAACTAATGATTCTTTTTTGTGCAACCTTGAGACCTGATGTTTTCCATATAAGTTATAGAAATTAACATTTTTAATAGCATTTTGCAATTGTGATTGTAAATGTCCCATTGAAAAATGCATGAATAATGCATTGGGCCATCTAAGACATTAGAGAAAATGCATTTTGTTTTAATTCTTGGTGGGCTAATTTTATTGAAATTGCCTGGAAGTAATTGAAAGTTTAGCAAAATAACTATAATCCTCAAATAGTGGTTGCTGTTATAATTATAAATGGCAAGGTACCATGTCGTTTCTTATAACCATTACAAAGTCAACGATGCTAATTATCAGAATAACAACACTGTTCTTCTCAAAAGGTAAAGCTGGTTGTAATAATTTCTCAACTAAAATTTACAAAATTATAATATGAAAACTTAAGTGTATCCATTTTTAAAAAGTTAAAATTATTAGAAACACAATTTATTTTGGTATAGATGGGAAAACATATAGAATGGAACAATGCACAAATAGCCAGCTTTGAAGCTAGGAACACATGAATTCATGTCTCACCTCTGCTACAACCCTTATCAAGTCACTTCAATCTCAATTTTATAGGAAATGGTGTCAAATTCAAATACAAATTGAGGAGGCATTAGGTGGCACAGTGGATAAAGCACTGGCCCTGGATTCAGGAGGACCTGAGTTCAAAACTGGCCATAGACACTTGATACTTAACTAGCTGTGTGACCCTGGGCAAGCCACTTAACTCTCATTACCCACTAAAACATAAACAAACAAACAAATACAAATGGAGACCATCAGTCCCTATATTGGCATCCCTTTGGTGCCAGAGTAACTTTGTTTTAAAATGTATTATTATGTTTTATCACATTTTACTCATTTTGTTAAATATTCCTCCGTTATATTTTAAAACTGTTTTGGGTGCACTGAGGAGTATTGTGGGTGGTATGCTGCCCTCGGGATACATGTTTTACATGTATACTCTAGGAAAATCAATAAGTTGGTAAATTGATGAGAAGAGGATGTTTGCTCATCTTGGAATTTCTCAAAAATCAATGCAATTATCCATCTTGTCCCAATTCAGGGGAATGTAGAGAAATTCAAAAGTTAATTTCAGTGCTAATAAAACTGTCATTAAAACCAAAAACAAATGAGAAAAAAACCTCTTCTCTATTCTGAAATATAAGTTCTAAGGTGCCTATGTTTTTTTTAAATTCTACTGAAGCCGGTTTTATAAAGTACTTATTGGCTCCCCAGATGGTCCTCCATTTTACTTTTATATAGAAAGAGCAAAAAAGACAAGCAATGAGCTATTATACTAATAAGGAGTTGGGGAATTTATATACCACTTAATTTCATCTAAATGTATAAATATTAACTAATTCATATGTAACAGTTTCCAAATATGCTAACATTTCATCTCAAATAATTAGATTCATGAATAAAGTAAACAGTAAACTCTAGAAATGTGGGGGTTTTAAATTTTCAATAATTTTTCAAGAAAATGCCTTAGAAGCAATAAAAAAAATCTATAGATGAGAACAAAAATTAAAAGTTGGCAAGAGATGCTTTAGTTTATCAGGATATGATAAACCCTAAAGGTAATACTTTTATATAAATGTATGTTGTTGCTTTTGCTTTCTTTATCACTAGGGAGAACAGTGAAAAGGCAAATAAATGCAGTGGATAAAGCACCAGCCCTGGATTCAGGAGGACCTGAGTTCAAATCCGGCCTCAGACACTTGAGACTTACTAGCTGTGTGACCCTGGACAATTTGCTTAAGTTTCATTGCCCCACACCAAAAAAAATAAAAGAAAAAAAGACAATTAAAAACAATGACTGAAGGATGGTTCAACCATAGAAAGACATCTGGACATTTTAAACTAAACACTGATCCTCTTTGTCTTCCATTATCTGCCAAACTTAAGGATGTGTCACTCCTCCATTTACCTTTAATGATAATCTTCTTAAGGCACTTCTTACAATGCTCAATTTTTTAAGAGAGAAATTGAAAATGCCAATAGTGAAGGATTCATTTAAACATTTAAAGGAACCATATAATGAGCAGGCTTAATGGTGAGATGTGACATGAAGGATTATGAAAATTGTCTCATCAGACTGGGACTCACATGAGCATTTACTCTTGAGAGGAAAGTGATGTCAGGAGTTAGCTGTCTGGCTGACTTTTAGCCAAATCCCTAAAAAATGACTTAACAAGCATGTTTGAAACTATAAGGAAAAATAACTTTGAAACATGGATTCTGACTAATGCAATGACCAACCATAGGATAGATAATGAAGTATGGTACCTGCCCTCCTGTTAAAGAGGTGATGGACTCAAGGTGCAGAATAAGGAAAACATGAAAAATAAGTGGGTTTGTCTTGCCTGATAATGCTTATTTGTTACAAAATGAAAAAAAAAGACAAGTATTCTAGGGAGAAAGCTATAAAAAGTGGGTTAATCAATCTATTTAGATTTTTAAAAACTTGTTGAACTTTCAGATTTCGAGCTAATTTCAGAAGGAAGTTGTATGATAATATAATCCCTACCTACTGACATGATCACTGATTGGTTTCTTGAAGAGAAACAGAGTCTTTGGCCAGCTCTAGAGGTGACCACTAGGGTATGATATATATATATAACTGGGCCTCTGAAGGTGAAATATATATGAAATGGCAAAATGGGGCAAAAGCTGGACCTGTGGTCAGAAGACCCAATTTCTGTCATAATAATGGCTGACGTCTTTCTAATTCTTTAAGGTATGCCAAGTAATTTGAAAACATCTAATTTAAGCCTCAAAGAAACTGAAAATGTCAGGACTAGGAATATGTTTATCCCCACTGACAGAAGAGAATAAAGAATCAGAGAAGGGATGCTATGATTTGCCCTGATCATAGAGTTAATCACAGCCAAAGGAGCTGTTCTAACCCAATTCTTTTCTGACTGCAAGTCCAGGAAACTCCACTAAATGTGAACTCAGACTCATTAGGAAGCCTGTTTCTGTTTTTTTAAAGGATTAAACTATTAAAGACCTTGACTCTGTCTCTGTGGCAGGATGTTGATTGGAATATGTTCAGAATCTGCAGTGTGTGTCCAGGTAGGATCATTGAGTAGTTAGAGAAGAGGTGAAAATAAACACCAAAGTTGAAGAAAGTATAAAGATGGGAAGACATTTACCTCTAATTTTCATTATTAAAAAAAACTAAGAAGAATGTATATGACCATGAATATGAAATTTAGTTGGCTTTGCAAACTCTTGATTTGGTATATTAGTAGAATTTATGTATCTGTGATAAGAATTGTAGAGAGAAATCAAGCTGGAGCCAGAATAAAACTGTTGATAGAAATCAGCCACTAGAGTAGACCTGGGAATTCATTCTGTGCTACTGATAAAGACTACCATTTTACAACCAAGATTGTCTGATTATTGCTTTATGGCTATTAATTATTGAATAACACAATCCCAGAGGACCAAAATTTGTGGTGACAGAGGGCTATAAAAAAAGGACCAGGAGTGGGGAGTATTGAATACACTTCAACATTTTATGTCATTTATTTATTAATCATTTCAATACCATATCTTAAGTACCTTCTATGTCCAAATTGGCAAAACAAAGTCTAGCTCTCAAGGGAATACAAGAAAAGAAACAGTCCCTGTCCTCAAGGAGAGGATATTTGTATGGAAAAAAATAAAACATTTGCTAAATGGAATGTAAAATACTTTGCATAGAAGGATTATAGCTGAGGGAAAATCAGAAAATGACCCCTGGATTAGGAGATACTTGAGCTAAACTTTAAAGAAATCCTAGGTGGAGCTAGGTGGCACAGTGGATAAAGCACGGGCCCTGGATTTAGGAGGACCTGAGTTCAAATCTCACCTCAGACACTTGACACTTACTAGATGTGTGACCATGGGCAAGTCACTTAGCCCTCATTGCCCTGTGACAAAGAAAGGAAGGAAGGAAGGAAGGAAGGAAGGAAGGAAGGAAGGAAGGAAGGAAGGAAGGAAGGAAGGAAGGAAGGAAGGAAGGAAGGAAGGAAGGAAGGAAGGAAGGAAGGAAGGAAGGAAGGAAGGAAGGAAGGAAGGAAGGAAAAGAAAGAAGTACTAATAGGTAGCAGTTAGTTGGGGATGAATTCTAGGCATGGGTATCATGTACATGGATATACAGGGATATCATCAATTTCAATCAATCCACAAACATTTAAGTACCTACCATATACCAGAAAGTATCAAAGATTTGATGCTATAAAGACCAAAGTAAAACATTAATTCAAGGAGCTAACATTTTATTAAGGCAGATGACAGATGCTGATAGACTGTCCCTTAAGTCTTAGTTCAGTTTTAACCTGTTACAAAACAAAATTGTACTAGGACTTTTGGGACTCTCTGTATAAGTGTATACAAGATTTTTATGTGGAGATAGAGGGAAGAAATATGGAATAGTGGATGTTACTGAGCTGGCCTTGGAGCAAGGAAGTTCTCTTTGTACATCCTCTCCCTAACACATACTGGCTGTGAGACCCTGGACAAGTCACCAGACCTCTCACACCTCTCTACAAATTTCTGAGACTATAAATTGCAGAGAAGGTGCTGACCTGTATTGGTAGAGGGGATTATTGACGTCAGAGTTCTCTGTTCCATGAAATTACAGGTCCAGGCCTTATCCTTATGATATAAATACAAGGTAATTTGTGGGGAAAGGTACCTGACAACTCAGGGGATAAAGAAAGGCCTTATTTAGAAGGTGGTAACTGATATGAGTTTTGAGTGAAATGAGGTTAGTAGAGGTAAGAAAAAAAATTCTAGGCATGTAGCATAGTCTATACAATGGCATGGATATGGAGGTAGAAAAGGCAGATTAAATCATATTCAATAAAATTAACTTTTGGGATCCCTGACTGGCCTGTCACTAGTGACATGGAATTGACAATCAGGAAGTCAAGTTCTATCCTAAATTTTTGCAAACTCAGGTCCTATCCAGGTTATTGAAGGAATTCACCAATAATTCATTGGTTGTTAGCAGTTTTGAAGTTTTGAGCTTACCTTGCTTCAGGGTACAGTTTCAAAGGGTAAAATAAGAGCTTAAACATTTTTGCCACTGACAGTTGCCCCAAATTTTGATAAGTTAAAGAAAAAACTTGGTCAGCAATCCTATCCCTTAGAAGTAAGTAGCCTATAACCCATAGTTGTTGGCTTTCCTGGACCACTATTTGAGGAACACCCATCTTCCATGCTTCATTACACTCCCTATTCTATGGTCATCTCTTCCACAACATTCCCACTGTCAGCTTATCCTTTCTCCCCTCCCCTCCTTCCATATGCCTCCCGATTAACAATTAACCAGGACCAAAGCAGTCCTGCTATAGTTACTGGATAAAGTGTGCCTATCTGCTCCATTATGGTCCAATTTAACATTTTTATAACTTGCCAAGACAAGTTGATCTTCTTTGGCTACCATTCCCATTACTAGATGGGATTGTCTTTCCTATTTGAATATAAGATTCTTGAGTACATGTTATTGTATTTTGCTTGTCTGTGATTAGCCCAGTTCTTAACACCTAAAAGCAAATGGGTGACATAGTGGCCTGGCCTGGAGTTCAAACTGGCCTCAGGTACTTATTAGCTATGTGACCCTGGGCAAATCACTTAATCCCAATCTACCTCAGTTTCGTCATCTGTAAAATGGTGATAATAAAAGAACCTACCTCCCAGGTTTTTGTGAAGATTAAATAAGGCAATATTTGTAAAATCCTTAGTGGAGCACCTAGCACAAAATAGGTACTAATGAATGCTTATTTTTTTCTTCACATAATGTTTTTTCATTGAGTATACTTATGTTAAATGTACTGATTTACATAGAGAAGTAGGTGGCAGTTGATAGAACATCTAGGCCTAGAGTCAGAAAGACCCAAGTTTATAAGCCTTCAGGAATTAGGAAGGGGTAAGTTATTTCATTCTGCCCCAAGCCAACTTCATTCTGAGTCATGGCCTCAGTCATTAGCTTTCTGACCTTAGCAAGTCACATAACCCTGTTTGCCTCAGTTTCCTCACCTGTAAAATGAGCTGGAAAAAGTAATATCAAAACACTTCAGTATCTCAGCCAAGAAAATCCCAAATAGGGTCAGGAAGAGTTGGACGTGATTGGACAATAACAGAATGGAAATAATAGTGTCTTTCTGCAAGACCAGGTTAAAATGCTATATGAATTCTATGTTTTAAAAATTGTTCATTTCTTCCATATGCTCAGTTAATCTTTCTATCGTATGCACTCAGGTTAAAATCAATGGAAAATAAAATAACTTAATATCAAGTGAATCTTATCAAATTTGGGACAGAAGCTTTCTCCCAATAGTAAGCTTTTAACAGTATTCAAGAATATGATTTTTGTTCAGTCGTTTTTCAACTGTGCCTGACTCTTCCTGATTCCATTTTAGTTTTCCTTAGCTAATATGCTGAAATGGTTTGCCATTTCCTTATTTTTTTTTTTTGGCGGAGCAATTGGGGTTAAGTGACTTGCCCAGTGTCACACAGCTAGTAAGTGTTAAGTGTCTGAGGCTGGATTTGAACTCAGGTCCTCCTGAATCCAGGGCCGGTGCTCTATCCACTGCGCCACCTGGCTGTCCCTGCCATTTCCTTCTATAGCTCATTTTACAGATGAGGAAACTGAGGCAAATAGGGTTAACTGAATTGTCCAGGGTCACATGGCTAGTAGCTGAGGTCAGTTTTGAACTCATAAAAATGAGCCTTCCTGTCTCTAGATCAGGTGTTCTATTCACTGTACTACTTAGCTACTCTATAATAATGTATATGGAAACCCCAAGATTTAATGAAATCTTGATTTGTTTTTAGAGACATAGTCTCCAGGAATTAGGAGTGGATGGTCCTACTCTATTCCACCCCAGGATGCCTTGATATGGACTACTGTGTTCAATACTATGAAGCCGTTTAGAAAGGACATTTTAAAAACTGAAAAATCCTGGGAATCTCAATTGGGATGGTGAAAGATCCTGAGACTTTGATGAATGAGAAGTTGAAAAAAACCCACAAAATATTTAGCTAGAAGGATGTTCAGAAGAATACGGAGGGGCAGCTAGGTGGTGCAGTGGATAAAGCACAGGCCCTGGACTCAAGAAGGACTTGAGTTCAAATCCAGCCTCAGACACTTAACACTTACTGGCTGTGTGACCTTGGGCAATTCACTTAACCCCAATTTCGAGGAGGAGGACCACCACCACCACCACCACCACCACCACCACCACCACGGGAGGATTTGAAAGAGTTCAAAGAATAATAACAACAGAAACTTTTGTAGCTACCATTTATCTCACACTTTGAATTTTCTACTGTGCTTCACAAACATTGATCACATTTGACCCTAACCACTTTCTATAAGTTGAACTCCTTGGATTTGATTATAAACTCATCATCCCAGAGCTTTTCATCAGCTTTGACATCGACACCTCATCAGAATCCTCAGTTGCCACTGACTCTCTGATCAGAGGGCTAAAGGGTGAGGCAAAAATAAATGAATAAATACATGATTTAAAGAGATGCAGAGCTCAAACCAATTCCCACTAGCTGAACTGCTTTGATTGGACTGCACCATCATCAGTCCACTCTTCTTCTTCCCTTTCATTCCTTCTCTCTTTTTTAGGTTTCTTTTGTGTGTTATTTTCTCCATTAGATTGTAAAATCCTTGAAGGCAGTGATGGTCTTTCTTTTTCTTATTTACATTCCCACATATTTAGTATAGTTCATGCACATGCTAGGGACTTAATAAAGTTTATCAGTGATTGAAGATTAGATCCTCACAGCCATGCTGGGAGCTAGATAATATTATATAATCCCCATTTTATAGATGAAGAAACTGAGGCAAATAGTGATTACATGACCTGCCCAGGGTCAGCTTTTCAGGTCCAGCTTTCAAATTCACTCTGCTACCTCACTGCCTTTAGGCAGCACTTTCCATATTTCTATACAGAAGAGGGCATAACAACAGATAATGGAAATAAGTAACAAAAAAGTAAATTTAGACTTGACTTCAGAAAAACAAACCAAGCAATTATAATGAAAACAAATATTCCTAAAAATCAGCTATACAGAAGTAGATATTTGACACAGAGGTGGTTCTTTTTTTTTCCAGTTCTAGTTATCTGAGTGTCCTCTTTATTACCTTGAAAATATTACATTATGTGATTAATGAATGGGAGGCAATAGCTTCAGACTCTCCTTGGCCAACCTATGAATTTTCTTTGCTAGATACTAAACTGTACTAAGTTCCCATTTCTCATGAAGACCATGGGATAGTAGGACACACAAATATGTTCCCCTTAACATCTGGACTTCTCCATATACCTATTTGAAACAAACAAATAAATAATGTTGTCTTAAAACTGATACCGACTTTCATGGGATCTCATCCCTCTCTGGGTTGAACTCTAGACTTCTATCCTGAGACAGAACCATATCCCAGCTCTTCATCCTGAATCTTCACATCTTCTGTCCCTGGAAAGCTACACATTTTAAGTCCCCTGCACCTTTGAAGCACTCTTCTTTAATTGAATGTCTCTTCCCAGAAACTACATTTGAGGAGCTCATCCCAACAAGCAATGATGCATTCTTCAACATTCTGCACTTCAGACTTCTTCTGCCATACCCCAAATATCAGGTATCTTCAGCTCTGCACATCTTGCTTTCTGTAGTCATCTTCCCCAATTAGAGTGCAAAATATCTGAAGGCAGAGATCATCTTTCTACTTTATTTGTATCTCCAAGTTTTGCACGTAATATATCTATTAAATATTCAACAAATGCTAGGTGGAAACATGGCATTTCCCCAGTCTGCATTTCATTAGTTCAGAAATGTCTGAGAACCTATTAAGTGTCCACACTGTGAAAAAGACAGTAGTATAAGACATTTCCTTGACAAGTTTAAATAGCTATCACCACAATGAAATAGAGAACAAATGTGAAGAACCCAAATACAAGAGTTTTCTGACCTGCCTAAGAGTAAGCATTTTTTTAAAGTAAGCATCTTCTCCCAAAGGACCTGAATTTAGGAGCACTGCTGTCTTTAGTTGAATAATAAAACGTAGAAAAATTAAAACCTTTGGGAAAAATAGTCCTCTTAGATATTATATCAACAAAATATGGGAAAAGGTAATTTTTTCCTTAAATCAAAATGTGAATTTATAAAGAAATCTAAATAATGGGAAATATTAATTACAGATATTTCCCTTTACAAAATAATGGAAAATTTACATGGACACATAAATTTAAAACAGTAAAGGCAATTTTAAGAGGAAACCCTGAATCACGGATAGGGGCTAGTTTCACAATCAGGAAGACCTAGATTAATAATTAAAACAAAATCAGAATAACAACTACAACATTGGCTGAAGCAGCAGCAAAGCAATAACATTAACAATATTTATATAATGCTTTAAAGTTTCCAAAACATATTATATATTTCATTTTATTTTCACAACTACCCTGGTAGTAAGGTTCTATTATTATTCCCATTTTAGAGATAAGAGAGCTTATGGTGAAATAATGTTAAATGACTATTCACAATAACATAGCTATTCATTTCTGATGCAAGAAATGAACTCGGGTCCTTCTGATTCCAAGTAAAAACACAGTATCTGCTAACACCAAGTTTGATTCTGACACAAATTAGCTGTATGATCTTGGATGCATACTCCCATTGCTGTGAGCAATGCTTTCATAATCATAAGTCAAGTATTTGAAATCTATTAGTTACAGAGATAGAACCTATGATTTCATTGCCTTATACTAATGCAAGCTCCACTTTTGATGAAATTTTCCTCTGATAGGATTGCTTATATTGTTGAGAGGTTAAGTAATTTGGCCAGGGTCACAAAGTCGGTTCACGTTCAGAGTGACTTGAATGACCCAGTTCTCCCTATTTCTGAGAATGATTTTGCATTCATTCTCCCAAGTTGTTTTTCTCATGAAATACATTATAATAACCAAATTGTGAATTCTCATAGGCAAAATTAACACCTGACTCCTTTTATAAATGCTTTTTTTTTTTTTGGTGAGGCAATTGGGGTTAAAAGTGACTTGCCCAGGGTCACACAGCTAGTAAGTGTCAAGTGTCTGAGGCCAGATTTGAACTCAGGTTCTCCTGAATCCAGGGCCGGTCCTCTATCCACTGTGCCACCTAGCTGCCCCTGTAAATGCATTTTAAAAGGGAAATCATTTGGAGTGGTAATTACATCATACATATATAGTACTTTTTTAAGGAAAAGATATTAAAAATAATCTCCAACTTGAGCCTCAGTATGGTAAAAGGAAAATTCTTCATTTGTGCTTTCACCTTGATTAATGAGATAATACTCAGGACAAAGCTTAAAGAAACCCTATGAACTAAGTTCTCTAATCCAGGCTTCAGTAATACATGTGAGCAACACTTCCATGTCGAGATACCTATCTATTACCCATTAAGTTTTCTGAGATTATGTTTTAGCTATTTGTATTTTCAGCTCTAGAGTTCATATTTCCATAATCCTTGGCTTCATCAATGTGTATACCTCTTCCACTAATGCTAATTCTAACCCATCTGTGCTGATGTAGATAGTTATCACAAATTTTTATATCTTAAAAATGTGTCTCTTTGAGGCAGTTAGATGATGAGCCTCTCCAAATTTAGCTAGGCTAAACCTCTGCCAATTGAAGTACAATCTTGTCACAGGGCTGTGATCTCAGCTTGTTCACTTTGGTTGGAAACATAAGAAATTCCCCTATGCTGATAAAAGCTTTGAAAACATAGGGTCATCTAAAACCCACCTTGATCAGTACTCCAGGTGAAAGCTCTCAGGTTAATGTTTATAATTAGTTTATAAATAAATGAAAAGCCTCATAGTCAGGGCATAGAGGACTGGCTGATCATGCAGTCTGAAAGACCTTGGATTCAAACACATACACTGATACACAATAGCTATAAGAAAGTGAACAAATAAATCACTCAGTGGTATAGGCAACTCACTAAGACCAATGTTATACATTGCTGGATTGCACTAATAGAGAGGCATTGTTTAGCTCTATACACTGATTAAATCTTAAATTACATGCATTCACATACGTGGCAATTCATACATATGTATATACACATATATAAAACATAAATACACCCATTCATTTACCAATTGTCAGAAGAAATTTTGTTTCTTTTTTTCCTAAAAGCACTGCTCTGATTTAAGGAGTCCATTTAAATTTTTCCAATCTAGCTTTTGGTTAGCAAATTCATGTTTGAGCATAAAGTGGCTCAGAGGATATAGCACTGGACCTGGAGATAGGGAAACCAACTATATGTGTGTCTCTAGACAAGGCCCTTAATTTCTGCTTGACTTAGTTTCCTCATCTGTAAAATGGGGATAATAATAGAACCTATTCCCCAGCGTTGTTGGGTCATATGAGAAAATATTTCTAAAGTACTTAGCACAGTACCTGGCATATATTAGGTAGTATGTATGGTATTATTATTGTCATTACTATTATTATTATATTTGGTTTAGAAATGAAACACATTCAGAGATAATGGATTAATGCTTTCATTATTTTACATCCTCACTCAGTCTATCTTTCCAGATTGATATCTTTTTTTGTCTCTATCCATCCCACTGATCCTCTTAATCTTCTTGGAGATTTTCCAGCTCCATCATGTCTTTCTTTGGTTCAGCAAGTCAACCGAATGGTAACAAGAAATGTTATAACACACTCTCATTGATAGCACAAGAAATTCTCCCAGTCAAAAGTACAAGAAACAATGTTAAATGATGCATTTTCCTCATTGACGTTCTGATCTCTTACTAAATAATAATCCTTTTCAATAATTTACATACTGTGTTATCAAATAATAATGAATATTTTATTTCAATTTATGGATTATCTAACTTCCATCTTTTAAAGGAAATGACCAGAGATCAGATAGTCTGTGATTTATGTTATTACTATTGGGAAAGGATGGGACATGTATATGAATGGAGTTGGGGGACCTGAGTTCAAATCTAATCTCAGACAATAACTAGCTGTGTGATCCTGCACAAGTCACTTCACCCCAATTGCCTCAAACATATGGGGCATCTCCAGTCATTCTGATGTATAGCTTGCCACTGGACACAGATGGCTCCAGAGAAGAAGTCTAGTGACTTTGCACAGTGCTCTCTCACTTAAATAAAATTTATTGCAAGTCAGGATATCATCTACTGATGTCATGGTCCTCTTTGAGAATAGAGGACAAACAACAACAACAGCTAGGAAATGAGGACATCATAAGGATCTGTCAGTCACACAAAAGGTTTCCAAAAGAGAAGTATATCAATCTATAATGACTGACTGATAACCATATGTTTGTTTCACGGAAGCTTCACCTTGAAGATATCCCCACCAGAACTGAATCTGGAAAATAAAAATCAAAGGAGTACAGGGAACTGTATCCCTTAAGTGGGGAAGGGATAGAAGAAACTCTCAACATAGAGAATTTTTGTTAACCAAAGTGGATGCATAAGCTCATGTATTGGCCCTTCATTTAATCAACTAGCATTTACCAACTGCTCATTTTAAGTAGAATGCTAAACTAGGATTGAGAGAAAAACAAAGTTTAACTTAGATTTGGGACCTGCCTTGATAGAATTTGCAAGCTAGTATATATCTTAGATCCACATGCAAGTAACTATAATATATAATTTTACATGAGGCAGAATGTTACAGTGTAGAAGGAATGTCTAACTCAAAATACATAAGCTGGAGTCACAGGAATTGATTTCGATTACCAACTCTTTCCTTTATTGCTGTTGTGATCTAGGGTAACTCATAATATCTTTTCTTAAAGAGATCAATTTTCTTACCTATAAAATGAGGGAATTGAATGTTCATTATATAATCCCTATGCCTCTTTCAGCTTCGTCTACCCCACTATGTTATTTGCATTAGAAAACTGCACAATAGTTCCTTTGGATTCTAGGATTGTCTAACCACTATCCTAAAAGAACTTTTTGGGTTTTGTTTTGTTTTATTTTAATATGTCCTTTAAGGAGCAATTGGGTATCGTACCACTAGGACTATGTTCTGATTCTTTATTTTTGGCAGTGGTGAAGATACTATATTGACAATGCTTAATTCTCTCCCATAGGCTTTTCTGGAGTTGGAAATATAAACAAATGACCAATTGTAACCTAGCTCCTTTTCTAAGAAAGAGAATGCTCCATCCATCTATCAATCAATGAACATTCATTAAGTGACAAAAATGCATAATAACTCTTATGGGGGGATGGTCATTATAAACTTGAGCAGTCAGGGAAGGCTGCCCAGATGTAGAGATGTGTTTCACTTTTAGGATAGTGGGCCATTGGAGAGAATACTGTGATCACCATCAAAATTTTGTTTTGTTTTTTAAGATAGAAGTTAGAAAATGTGTGCTGTGTACAGGGGACAAAGTGTTCACTTTGTCCAGTGATCAATAAAGAAACAGGTGCTGGATGTAGGTGCTGGATACATAAGGACAAAAATACAAGTCCACAGCTTTGAAAGAGTTAGCTACTAGATAGCACAGTAGATAGTGTTGTGCCTGAAGGCAGGATGGATCATCCTCCTGAGTTCAGATTTGACCTCACTTATTAGCTGTGGGACCCTGAGCTCACTGAACCCTATCTGCCTCAGTTTCTTTATCTGGAAATGAGGTGTAGAAGGAAATAGCAAACCAGTATAATTTCTCTGCCAGGAAAACCCCAAATAAGTTTACAAAGAGTCAGACATTATTGAAAAGACGGAACAACAAAAAATTTCCTCAATAAGGTCACATTCAATCAGCTGGAGAAGAGAGTGTATAGAGAGTAGTACTTTGGTGTGAGGTCAAAAAAGCATAGTTGCATCAGACAAGCCATGGCTAGCCATGCACCCAGATTCTTCCAAATGTGATTCTGTTTCTCTTTGCTTTATCACCATGCTTCTGCATGGATTCCCTCATCCCATTTTAGCAAAAATTTAGAGCCTGTTCTTCTGCATTAGAATGTAACTTCCTTGAGGGCAGATGCTTTCTTTTCATCTTTTTTCAATCAGTAAAACTATACTTTCTCTCTAAGTCCTCCCTCCAAATGAAAATGAAATAAAGAAAAAAAAAAACTACTATAAAACAAAAGTGATTTATTCCCTGGCAAAGTTAAGAAAAAGTGTTGCATTCTGCAATTGAGTCTTTAACTTCTTTCTTAGGTGGGTAACATGTTTCATGTGCAATTATCACTGGTCATTACACTGATCACATTTCCCAAGTCTTTCAAAGTTGTTTATCTTTACATTATGGGTGTCATTGTATTCTTTGTTCTCTTGGTTCTGCTTATTTCACTCTGCATCAGATCATACAAATATTCCCAGGTTTCTCTCATTTCATTTATAAAAAAACAAAACAAAACATTTTTAAACTCTTCAAAAAACAAACAAGCAAAAAAACCTCTTCCATAAATTCTACTTGAATTTTTAAACAAGCTATGTTTTTTTGAATCTTTGTTCTAGTTTTTGGAGTATTTATCTTTTAGGTTTGTGTCTTGAACATCCCCCTCTTTTTGTTTCCCCTTTTGGGATTCTTCTTTTGTTTGCTCATTGTCCCAGCCCACTTCCTGACTTTGGAAATTATGTCAGGGCCAGGTTCTGTGTATTTCTTAAAGGGAAATCTGGTCTTGTTGATGTTTTCTTGGGCAACTTAATGCCTTATTATTCCTGGATCTATGAAACAGCTCAGGGCAAGGACCTACGAATTTTTAGTACTTACAATGTGGTCTGATCTGGGACAAATTCTGATTGCTTCTTCCCCTCTATAAGCTCTGCAAGTTTCTGACAAGCATTTGGATGTGAGCAACAGGCCTTTGGGCTTGCCATTTTATAGTGTCCGTAAATTGCTGCTGGACTCAGCCACTATTTGCCAATATCTGAACCAGCTGGTTCATAAAGATAAAACTGCAGGCTCCCCTTTGGTCTGGGATTCCTGCCCTCTTTATTCCTCTGCAGGCTTCCAATTAAATTTAGAACTGAGATCCTGCTCCATGCCTAGGATCTGAGCCTCATCCCTGCTGGCTGCTTCTATACTTACTGCTTGCTTGGTACACAGTCAATGACCCATGACAACTCCTTGCCCTGGAACACTATCCTTAGGCCCCAATCCTATTCTTAATTTGTGTCCGATCTCTCAATTTTTTTTGAAGAATTACATGAAAGTTAAAATTCTAGGTATGCTTTAGATTTCAAGTAGACTCCTGATATGGATCTATATGTCATCTGTTTAAGCAATACCGCCAAAGGAACTAAGATGATAGATGTTCATTTACAATTGTGATCAGTTAGCACACTGATGAATTAAAGGGTAGAAACAAATAAAATGAAATATACTATCATAAAATTGAGGGCATATGTTTGTGATCCCTAGGATAATTTTCAATTAAAATAATTGTATTTATGAAAAGTTAATCTATGTAAGTTTATGAAATGTATTCCAAGAAACTTTGAAACTGATTTTTCCTAAAATAAACAACAACTGACTTTTTAAATAGTCACTTTTTTTGGAGTGACTGATATTCAAAAGGAATATTTTAACTGAGTTTTTTGACCATGTATGAAATACTCTTTATTTTGGGATATTTCTTTTGTGGATATCTAAACAGTATATATTTCTCTTTGAAATAATTTTTAATTTTAAAATTTTCAATAGCACTTTCTTTTCTTCTCCTTCTCCTTCTCCTTCTTCTTCTTCTTGTTATTATTATTATTATTTGCAGGGCAATGAGAGTTAAGTGACTTGCCCAGGCTCACACAGCTAGTAAGTGTCAATTTTCTGAGTTCAGATTTGAACTCAGGTCCTCCTGAATCCAGGGCCAGTGCTATATCCACTGTGCCACCTAGCTGCCCCCATCATTTCTTTTTGAGGTACATTGTGTTATATTCTATAAATTGATTATCATGTAGTCAGTAAGGTCTAGGCTCAAATTTCTTCATCTCATATTCAGGATCATCACTCTCATTGTTTAAGGTCAAATATTTTACTTCCTTTTTTTTTTTAAAACACATAGGGAAACTGGGTCTTAGTAAGATTAAGAGATTTACCCAGGGTCACATATTCAGTAATCATCGAAGGTAGAAACTGGGTCTTAGTAAGATTAAGAGATTTACCCAGGGTCACATATTCAGTAATCATCAAAGGTAGCATTTGAAGCCAGGACCTCTGACTTTTCAGAACTCATGACAGTATGCTACATGAATTATGTGAGCACCAGGACATCAATTAACCTCTTTGAGTCTCAATTTCCTCATTGAAGAAATGGAGATGATGTGGGTATGTGTGTATGTACATACATACATACATACATACACACATAGACACACACAGATGCTTAAATGTGATCATGTATGTAAGATTCATCGTTAACTTTAAAGCACTTTATAAATGCCAACTATTATTCCTAATACAAGCTCCCTCTATATTATGTAATCTTATACAAAACCTCTACCGAGGGGCAGCTAGGTGACACAGTGGATAAAGTACCGGCCCTGGATTCAGGACGACCTGAGTTCAAATCCGGTCTCAGACACTTGACACTTACTAGCTGTGTGACCCTGGACAAGTCACTTAACCCCCCCAAAAAAACAAAAACCAAACCAAACCAAAAAAAAAACCCTCTACCCAAATTAATTACAAAACTAAGGTTGCATCATTTTTTAGACAATGTAATCTAGCTGGAACAGAACGGAAGCTAGTAATCACTTCATCATAGTTTCAGTCACTACCTCCTTTGATTGCCAAACTAAAGCTGAATGTTCTTTCTCCTTTCAGATTAAGGTTAGCATTAAAATATATTTTATTTCAACTGAAATATTGTTCATTCCTCCAGGTTACTGTTGTGAGACCCCACAGCTCCTTTGATAGTAGTTCTACAGCTCTACACATTATTTGGGTCTCTAGGACAAGATGACCTGCCTATAAGGCAAGTTTGTATTTTTTTTCTTTTATTTTTCCTTTTTTTCCTTTTATTTTATTTTTTTTTTGCCTAGAAGGCACTTATGCTTATTATTGGGTCTTATATTTTTCTCTCAGGGTCTTCTAGAAGTGCTCATGTTAGTAACTTGGCCCTAGGCCTGGTTCCTAGAGTTTTTTCCCTGGAAGATACTTTCCAGGTGAGTTAGTTACTTGAGGAAGAAATAAACACCAAATTAGCATGTGAGGTATTCGGTCCCTAAGTACAAAATAAAATTTTCTTGATTTACTTACTAGTCTTCAAGAATGTCACATATTATATAATACATAACTAGAATTGCCTTAATCCACTATGAAAAATAGGAAATCATTTTCATGTTACATTTTAAAAATGATTTTTTTCCTAATTAATACTCTAATTTATAATTTTGAAGTAAGTTGTGACTACATCAGAGTAAATAATAACTGGAGGTAATATAAAGGCTTAGGGAGCAGGGTTTGAGTTCAAGTTTGAATCTGCCACATACTGTTTGTGTGACTATGTACATCAGTTAATTTCCCAGTGATCCAAGCAACTCCCAAAGATGACAAGTTGCAGAAGGAAGTTAATAGAGGGGGTTTCCACACTATGAGGTCTTAACAGGTTTGAGGTCACAGAAATGTTTTTAGGGGGGATTATTGAATATATATAACTTTCCAGGCACAACCAAAATATTTGTTTATGTCATTGCTTAGATTTCATATTATTAACAACAAAAATGTATTATTTATGTGTGCTTTTATATATCACTTTAAAATTGGTGATGCACTTTACATATGTTGGCATATTTGATCCTTGCAAAGACCCTGTTAGGTAGGTGCATTATTAGCATTTTCTTTTTCTTTTTTCTTTCTTTCTTTCTTTTTTTTTGTTGTTGTTGGCAGACTATGAAGGTTAAGTGACTTGTCCAGGGTCATACAACTAGAATGTGTCAAATGTCTGAGGCTGGACTTGAACTCATTTCCTCCTGAATCTAGGGCCGATGCTTTATCCACTGTGCCACCTAGCTGCCCCTAGCCTTCTTTTGCAGGTGAGGAAACTGAGGTTCACAAAATTTAAATGACTTTTTTGGTATCATTTGGGTAGTTCCTCAGACAGAATTTGAACCCTGGGCTTGCTGTCTCCCAATCTAGCACTCTATTGACTATCTTCATGTAATCAAATATTTCATGGGATTAGTATCAGAGACATAAAGCTGGAAGGGACCTCAGAGGTCCATATAGGGCATTCCTTTCATTCTACAGATGAGA
The DNA here is from genome assembly GCF_019393635.1 of Dromiciops gliroides. NCBI lineage: Eukaryota > Metazoa > Chordata > Mammalia > Microbiotheria > Microbiotheriidae > Dromiciops > Dromiciops gliroides. The sequence goes on from NC_057865.1 coordinate 261,736,151, forward strand.
AAGAAATCTCAGAGCTGTAGTGGTTAAGTGACTTGTCCAATGTCATACAGCTGACCAATGTCACAAGGAGGATTTGAACTCCCGGTCCTATTTTGTAACAATGAATTCATGATATTTTTCAGATTATTTTAACTCCTATTCATGAATTCCTTTAGCATTGACAAAAAATGTTCCATACAACAACTCTGCCAGATGGGTATTGCAAATGTCATTCCTATTTTACAAGTGAGATAACATTGGATCTGAAAAGTAAAAGGATTTGCCTAAGGAAATCTTTAAAAAGCTTTAATAAGTTCATTAAGTGTCTTAGAGGAGATTTGAATCCATGTTTCTTGACTTCAAGCATGGCGCTTACTCCTCCATTCCCCACTGCCTTTTTCATGGCTCAGGGATTATGTAAGATCAAAAATTTCCATACACATGCAATACAAATATTAAGTGAGACTTCAAGGAAAAATAAATAGTTAAAGGAAGATGATGGATGAAAAGCAAATGAGATAATGTGAATGAAAAGACTAAGCCTGATGCAAAGCATTACAAGAAAGTGAGGAGTCTTGGTTTTCATGAAACTTGTTTGTTTTATGAGTTGAAACAATATATATGTGATTTAAAATTGGCAAAACAAATATAGAAATCATAATTTTGATTACTGGGTGACTGACAATCAATGGTATTAAATTTTTCCACACATCTTATCTAATTTATATTAAAAAAACCTCAACAGAAATGTATCTATTTAAAGCATGCATAGATGAATACCCATGCACATACATAAACACACATCTGTGTGTATTAACTAGCTTTGTGGATATAGTCAGGTATATATGAGGAGGAGGTGATACAATTGAGTAGATATTGCTCCAGATTTGGATTTATAAAGACTGTATTCAAATCTAATCTTAGATTTTTATTAGCTAAGTAACTCTAGGCAAATCCCTTAACCTCTTGTTTTGAACTTGTTGGGTTGTTTGTTTGCTCACCAACTTGCATCCAGATGATATAAAGGTAATGTAAACTGGCTTGGGCAAAAGATTTGATATGGCAGGTGAAAGAGACTGATGGTTCAAGGATGTGATCCTGGGACATTAGGAAAATGGCGGTGTCCTTAACAATAAAAGGGAAGTTTGGAAGGGCAGAGAACTGTGCAGAGGGCAAAAATGAGTTCAGTTTTTGACACAGTGAGTTTAATATCCCTACAGGACATCTAGTTATTGGCATTTAATATGCATTTGGAGGGGGCAGCTAGGTGGCGCAGTAGATAAAGCACCAGCCCTGGATTCGGGAGTACCTGAGTTCGAATCCGGCCTCAGACACTTGACACTTACTAGCTGTGTGACCCTGGGCAAATTATTTAAGCCCCATTGCCCTGCCCCCCCCAATATATATATATATATATATATATATATATATATATACACACACACACACACATACATACATATATACATGCATTTGGAGATGTGGAACTAGAGATCACCAGAAAGATTACAGCTGGATAAGTAGATTTGAGAATCATCAGCATAGAGATAGTAATTGAACCTACAGGAGTTGATGAATTCACCAAGTAAAGCAGTGTAGAGGGAGAAGAGAAGAGGGCATAGGAGAGAAAAGTAGGGGACACCTATGGTTAGTAGGTATGACCTAGATGAAGATCCATGAAAAAACAACTGAAAAGTAGTAGTCTGATAGTTATGATGAAAAAGATGAAAATGTAGAATGAAAAGAGTATCATTGAGAAGGGGGTAATTGTCAGAGTCAAAAGGCTGCAGAGAGGTCAAGAAGGATAAGGACTGAGGAAAAAGCCAATGGATTTGAGTGGAAATGCAGCCTGTACTGAGAAGGGTTGCCAGGGAGGTGTTTAATCATGAAGCAGCCAGGTCTTAATGAAAGTAAGAAGATATAAGAGTGAGGAAAACAAGATTAATGATGAAGGTAACTTTAAGGCAGTACTAGACATTTGGTAGTATTCTTTTTTAACCTCATGATTTATTTTCAACTACTCAGTAGTTGACTCTACACACAGACAGTACAAGATGGTCAATATTGAAATCAAAGTAATTATGTTCTTTGCAGACAAATGTGGAGACACTCTCAATAGTTAGTTGAAACAAGACCTGGAACTGACTGTGGCTTATATCATGAGTTTTTCTATTGAAAAAATCAAAATTAAATTTGAGAAAGTAGGAAAGATTTTCAGATCATAGAAGTGTGACCTAAATAACATTCCTTTATAAATATGAAGTGGAAATCATGCATAGATTTAAGGGATTAAATCTGGTAGATAGTACTATGAAGGAGTATGGAGAGAGGTTCACAATATTGTGCAAGTGTCAGCAGCAGCAGCAGAAGCAACAAAAACATTCCAAAGAAGAGGAAGGAAGGCTTTACAAATAGCAGAGGGAAGAAGGAAAGAGGAAGATTAAAGAGAAATGGAAAAATACATTCAAATAAATACAGAATTCCAGAGAATAACAAGGAGATTTAAGATTTTCTTAAATGAGGAATGTAAAGAAATAGAAGAAAACAATAGAATGGGAAAGACAAGGGATCTCTTCAAGGAAATCAGATAGGAAGGGAAAGTTTCAAGTGAAAATGGCTTGATAAAAGACAAAATGGCAGGGTCTTAACTGAAATAGAACTGATTAAGAAGAGGTGGCAAGAATATACAGAAGAACTATACAAGAAATAGTTTAACATAAACTATAACCACAATCGTGTGGTTACTGATCTAAAGCCAGATCCTGGAGAATGAAGGCAAGTGGGCTTTAGCAAGAATATCTAATAACAAGACTAGAAGAGGTAGCAGAATTTCACCTGAGTTATTTAAAATTCTAAAAGATAATGCTCTTTAACTGTTGCCCAAATATGCCAGCTACTTTGGAAAATTCAACAGTGGCCAATTGATTGGGGAAGATCACTTTATGTCTCAATCCTAAAGAAAGACAATACCAAAGAATGTTCAAATTATTGAACATGTGCATGCATTTCATGAGCCAACAAGGTTATGCTTAAGATTTTGCAAGCTAAGCTTCAGCAACATGCAAACTAAACATTACCAGAAGAAGAGGCTGGCTTTCAAAGAGGTAGAGAAGCTAAAGACCAAATTGCCAACATTCACTGAATTATGGAAAAAGCGTGATAGTTCCAAACATTTACTTCTGCTTCAATGAATACACTGAAACCTTTGACTGTATGAATCACAACAACATGTGGCAAGGCCTCAAAGAGATGGGAGTACCAAATCATCTTATTCGTCACCTGAGGAAATTGTATGAGGCTCAGGAAGCAACAGTTAGAACTAAACTTGTAATAACTGATTGGTTTAAGAGTGTGAAAGGAGTATGCCAAGGCTGTATATATTGTTACCTTATTTATATAACTTAATATGCAGAGTACATCATGCAAAATTCCAGGTAGGATAAATTAAAAGCTGGGAGAAACATCAACAAACTCAGATTTACAGATGATAGCACTCTGATGTCACAAAGTGGCATCAAAAAGTGAGAGTGTAAAAACTGGCTTGAAGTGTAAGATTAAAAAAAGAGAGAAAAATACTAAGACTGTGGCAAATGGGGCCATGGTTTTAGAAAAAAAAAATATAATCACTGTCAGATTTTGTATTTTGGGGCTCAGAGATTACTGCAGATGGTGACTGCTTCCAAAAAAATTAAAAGATGCTTGCTCCTTGGAAGGAAAGTTATGAGAAATCTGGACAGTATACTAAAAAGTAGATCTATCATCTTGCTGACAAAGGTCCATAGAGTCAAATCTATGGTTTTTCCAATAGCAATGTATGGTGGTGAGAGCTGGGCACTGAAGAATCAATGCTTTCAAACTTTGGCACTAGAGAAGACTTTTGAGAGTCCCTTGGATAGCAAAGAGATCAAATCAGTCAATACTTAAAGAAATTAATTCTGACTACTCATTGGAAGATGAAATATTGAAGCAGAACCTTAAATAGTTTAACCACATAATGAGAAGAAAGGATTTTTTTGGAAAAGACCCCAAACCTGGGGAAGATTAATGGCAAAAGGAGGAGGGGATGGCAGAAAATGAGATGAATAGGTAGTGTCATGAAAGCAATGAACATGAGCTCAGACAGTCCTCAGTAGGTCATGGAGAATAGAAGAGGCCAGTATGCTATATTCCATGGGGTCAGAAAGAGTACAATACACCCGAACAACTGAACAACAATAACATGATTTTATTAGTCTAGTGGTCCCCTGGGGAGGAAGCAATCTACCAATGTAGATCTTCAATATCAAGTATTAGAGACATAGAGCCATGGACTCTGAGAAGATATATGACTTATTTAGGATTACATAAGTATGTCTCAGAGGTGGGCCTTTAACCCACGTCTCCCTGACTCCAAGGTCAGCTTAGTATACCCTATACCAAGCTGCCTCTTTTATATTAATTATAAATACATATATAAATCATATATACTTTTATGATATCTTTATGATATATATGACATGTATATATGTGCACATTTATATCTGTTTATAACAGCCTAATATTATATATATACATAGATATATTCACATATATTTGGGTGTATGTGTACATACACCCATATAAACACATCATATAAACATGCATATAGTTAGCATTTATGTAACACTTTAAACTTTTAAAATGCTTTACTAGTTCAAACCCGGCCCCAGAAACTTGACACTTATTAGCTGTGTGACCCTGGCCAAGTCACTTAACCTTCATTGCCTCGCCCCCCCCCAAAAAAAAAAGGAAGAAAGAAAGAAAGAAAAATAAAGTGCTTTACAAATTATTATCCCATTTGATCCTCTTAACAATGCTATGAGGTAGGTGTTATTACTATCCTCATAGATGAGGATAGAAAGAGGTTAAGTGACATATTTAGAAATTCATATGTATATGTAATGCAGATAGATATTTATATAATCTTGTTGATTATTCATTTCTTATTCATTTCATTTGGTTACCTTTTAGCTAATTTTATGGTAATATATGGAAGGAATATGAGAAATTTTTGAGAACAATTGTTATACACTCACTGAAGAAATTTAACACTATGTACGAACAATGTTTTTGGTAAAAGTTTTTCCTGTGTCCTGATGGAGGCCAAAGTTGCACTATTTTTTTTTTTGACTGGAAAAGAATATAATGGAACTTCCAGAAATGAAATCTTGTAGTTTTTTTTTTTTTTTTCCCCTCTAGACTTTAAGGTCCATGAACACAGGGGCAGTATCATTCATAAATGAGGCACTTCCTTTGGGTGCCTAGGAGAACCCTTGGTGCACAACAAATATCTAGTAAATGTGTAAGTCTTACCTGGTAAACAGCATTCACCAGTTTGTAATATTTTTTTAGATGGAATTAAATAATGATTCCTAATTGGCTTTGCAATTCAACCTGTACTATTCTAATTTACCCACAGACTGAAATAATAGCAGTCTTCAGGAAGGCAATAGCAAAACTCAGCATCAAGATAGTTTAGTATAGTAGAAAGACCACTATAACTAAAGTATGAATCACCTGACCTCACGTGCTGCTTCTGACACAAACTGTGGGTAGTCATTTCATCTCCCTATGCCTCAGTTTCCTCATCTAAAAAATAGGGACAATAATCTTCATAGAGCCTTCTAAAGTTGTCATAATGTTAACATAAGATGAATAGAAAACCCCTATGTAAATGTCAATTATTACTCTTCATAGTTGCTGTACTTCTACCAAGCTGTGTAACTTTTTATTATACTTCCCACCAAAGATTATATAATTTTCCCTTATACATTTTAAAACTAGAGAAATTTGAAAACAAAAAAAAATTGCAGTTATAGTTCTAACTTACATTTTTCTTGTCTAGAGCAGGTTTCAAAAGAAATGGTCTGCACAAGCAACATTAAAAGTCAACTTTGGCCACGACTTCAATGTTTATGACAACTTCAGTTGCCAAGAAGCAGGAATATCTGGATAGAGAGTGCCCAGAACACCATAAGGCCAATGGGTCTGCTGGGAGAAGACTTGCGAAATACAGGAGTTCACCTGGAGGTGAGGCAGCTGAGGATAACTCTTTAACCTAATTATTATTGATAACAAGGTGCAAATGTGGAGGAATTTCTAATGCTGAGGACCTGTAAATATTTCTAGTTTCCCTCTAAATCTGGTGGTTTAAAACAAGAGCTATATCCACCCCTTCCTAATTATGAAACCAATTTCAGATGTGGCAATTAGCAGACTAAAAGTACTATTCTAACAGCCCACAACTATTATTGATCCATGTTGTAAAGTTCTACGAAGGATCACAAAACTATATTGTGCACAACAAATAAGTATTTCGTGCAAAACGTCTCCCTCTTAACATTACAGAGTATCATACCAACAACAAGTATTTATTAAATACCTATAATATACCAGACAGCATTAGGGACTATTACTAGAAACACATATATCCCTGGATGAAATGACAAAGAAATATCAAACACTCAGAAAATTAAACTCAAAATAGATTCAAATTAAGTTATGAGTGAGACAATTAACTTGTGAGTGAGATGATAAACTGCTCAGAAGGGGTAGGTGTTAATAGGATAGGCTTCTTAGTAGATAGAACCCGAGGCAAATGAGGATAGATAGAAGTCAAGGATTCCATAAGGGAGTAAATTTCAGACATAGCAGATATACTATGCAAAGGCAGAGAGTTGGGAAATGGAAGATCATGAATAAGAAATGGGAAGTGTAATGACTTGAGTAGGTGAAGAAATATTCTGTGTGTGTGTGTGTGTGTGTGAGAGAGAGAGACAGAGAGAGAGAGAGAGAGACAGAGACAGAGACAGAGACAGAGACAGAGACAGAGACAGCCAATATGGGGAATTTGTTTTGCTTCAGTATGTGTTTGTTTAGAAAATTCTTTTTGCTTTATCAATTAGGTGTGGGGAAAGGAGTTGGATTTGGAAGGAGAGACTTATTTTAAAAAAATAATAAAAAAGCTAATCTCAGAACTTTGTATTTTATTCTGTAGGTAAGAGAGAGCCCTGAATCTTGAACAGGAGCTAGAAGTGGAGAGGATATTGGTAGACCTGTTCTTTTGGAATTTTGATTTGGCAACAGTGTGAGGAAAGAATGAGAAGAGAATGACTAGATGTCAGGAGACCAATCAGGAAGCCATTGTAACCTCAGATGTGGGATGAAGACTGATAACTTGGGGAGGGTCCATGGAAGTGGAGAAGAATGAATGGATGTGGACTATATTGTGAAGGTAGAATCCACACAATTTTATATTTGAAAGGAGATGATGGACTAGGAGATGGGAGAGTCAAAGATGAGTCTAAAGGTACAAATTTGTATCACTGGAAGATCAGTACTGCCTTCAACAAAAATGAAGTTAGGTAGACTGGTAAATTATGTGATGATGCACCATATGACAATGAAAGTGGATGGAGTGCTATTATAAACTGAAATGCCCAGGGGGCAAAAAAGCTACAAAAGTCCATTTAAAAATAGAGGCTCTTTATCCTGAGTGCACAAGCACCATTCTGATTTTGCCCAAAATAACTTTAGATCAGTGCTTTTTCCCCCACTCTCATCACTGAAACTCTGGGGAAAAACAAAAATAAATTCAGGAGTTCGCTGGTACAACTCTTGACCCTTTTAAAACAGATGGAATTGTATGAATGCAAGAAAAGAGAAGAATGCTGTGATCTAGTCCTGAGATATAAAGAAGAATTTGGTTTTTAATAGTATTTTATATAAATATCCAAGCAAAATAAATAGTTTAACTTTGCTCAAATAGAACCATTGGTTAGTTACCTATAGACTGGTTCACATGTCAGAACACCATCCCTTGAGAACATGCAGAGTGAATTAAAAGGGTAAACAAAATGGAGATTTTCCTGAATCTAGAACAGAGATCTATGATGAACAATTTGGTTCTCAAATCTGTATTTCATTAATAATTGAAAGAAAAGAAATCACAATCAGCAAAATCGTGTTACCCTGAAACAAAAGCCCCTGTAAAAGAATCACTAACAACCAAAAACTTACCAGGAGTAGAGTGGGTTTGCATTATCTATTGTGTTTAAATTAAAGAAGATTGGGAAATCAAGACAGTAAGAACAGCTGCTTTGAATTCTGCTTTTTGTATATACCGATATGTTTATAATGAGTCAGTTACAATTATGTTTTCAATTATGAGCATTTTTCCCCTGACTTACAATAAAAACAAAAGTCATTTCTTAAACATTTCTTAGACATTTAATTCCAGGCAATGCAATTTTATATTATATAAAATTAAAAGGAATATGTGCTTTATTTTAAAACACTAATCCTTTTAGTCATTCTTCTTTATCAAGATCAGTTTTCTCTCCTTTTCTGTTTCCGTCCTCCTTTTGTCTCTACTCCTCTTTTTTCCAAAACTTCTCCTCCCTTTCCTCTTTCTTCTCCATATCTCTATACTCATCCTTCCTTTCCTATGCCCCTCTTTCATCTCTTCCTCTTCTTTATCCTCGCCTCCTCCATTCCCCTTCCTCCTTCAAGTCCTACTGTATCCTTTCCCTTACCTTATTCTTCCTCCTCTCCCTCTTTCTCATAGTTCTTCAATAACATATCTGCCATTTACCATTACATGGCTGTCATTACAACACTCAGACTTCCCAACTTTAAAGTCTCTTGCTACATGACCTTCCCATCTCTTTCTCATATTGTAAATTTTCTAGATAATATCTTTTATGGTATTTCTTTTGTGTAGATGATAATGAAAAATATGCTTCGACCTCTTTTATGCCCACTACGTGTCTCCCCATTGCTTTCTGGGTTGCCTACAAATTTAATTCTTAAGGGATTATTATGTTATAAAATTCAGAGTCATATAGAACCATAAGTGCAAAACTGTTGTTTAAAGGACATGCATTTATTTCAAACACAGCTTATTTGATGAAAGCAATATGCAATATCCCATAAAAATACACCCTCTTCTCTCCTTATTCCATTTTTCATCTTACTATGACCAAGTTGTTCATACTTTTTAACCAGTTCAAAGTTTTCCAACCAATTGCCTATCACATTAAAACCATAGGTATATGAAATTGTTTATGGCATATTAATTAAAGACACAAATGATGATGGTAATGATCATAATGCTTTGAATGTACTACAATGCAATGTAAAAAAGTTTTCCTACTACAGGTATGATGCTTTTAGGCTTATCTTCCTCAGCTGTATAATCAACTGGAGAAGGAAATAGCAAACCACTCTACTGTCTTTGCCAAGAAACCTCTAGAAGATATCATGAAAATGTCAGACGTGACTGAAACAACTGAAAAACAACAGAACCAACAAGGAGAGATAAGGTATAAAGTTTGGAATATATAATCCCTGTTCTCAAGGAAGCAATATTCTGGTGTAATATGGCACGCACCAAAAAAATTATACAATATTACATAAATGCAGCAGAAAGTTATAGAGCAACATGCATTGTGAGGCCTAATGGGAAATTACTGGGCAATAAAGGAGTTTGCTGGGTAGAGAGTGAATTAGACTTAGGTTTTGCAGTATGGTAGTCATCCTCATCATAGTGGTTTAGAAGAACAATGCCCCCACAATCTGGAAAATCTACATAAAATTTGTTGGCCCTCCCTTTCTACCAGAGAAGAATTCTGAATTCTTTTCTTTTGCTTTTATTGGGTGTTTACAGTACTCTATGGTAAAATTTGGTCATAGGCCCTATGTCATCTGTTGGCCTTTGTGTGTCATCTGCAGCTTACAAAAAATTCCTCCAATGTTACCATTTTATTTTTTTATGCTTGCCTGATATATATGTTAACTTGTGATGAGAAAAGGCATGGTTTAGAAGGGTTAACTATATTCTGGGTCATGGGACAAACTTAGGATCATTGAAAGCAATGGAAGTGATTGTAGAGATCAACTAATTCGATCCCCTCAAGAGAGTTTAAATGACTAAACCAGAGTTACAGAGGCAGTGAATATGAGAAATAGAATTATAAGAGTCCACATTTAACTCCAGAGCCAGCATGTATTTTGCCAGACCACATTGCCACCCTTACAATATAAGCCCTGAAAGGTAGGGTGGCCTCAGGTAATGACAGCCACATTGAATCCTTGATTTCATTAGTCTTCACCAATGTTAATTACACCTTCAGTTAATAGTCTTTATAGTCATTATGGCTGGAAACAAACAAAAATCCATTTCACCTGGTAGACTACCTTCTTGTCACAAGCTTTTGGATATTCATTTCAACGGATAACAGAAAACAGTTCATCTCTGATCACATGCATGAAACCTGTTTAGCTGGCTCGGGCCTATCAAAATATAAATTGATAGTATCCCTTTTAAAAGCTCATGATTGGGGCAGCTAGGTGGCGCAGTGGATAGAGCACTGGCCCTGGAGTCAGGAGTACCTGAGTTCAAATCCGGCCTCAGACACTTAACACTTACTAGCTGTGTGACCCTGGGCAAGTCACTTAACCCCAATTGCCTCACCAAAAAAAACAACAAAAAACAAAAAACAAAAACTCATGATTAATTTCACTGCAGATGAGACATTGTCATCTGACTTTGGTGAAGGCTATTTCTTATTACCTAAAGGATTCTATAACTTTAAGTATATTTCAATTTTTGTATTTTGGCAGGAGCTTGGGTAAGGAGAAACTTTTTTTCTTTCAGGATGGATTATTACTCTTATTAATATTTTAAAAATCAACTACTCATGAATTTTTTTTTCATCTGAAGGTTCTGCTATCTGGCATGACTATAACACATTTTTTTTCTTTTTCTTTCTTTCCCCATACAGTAAGGAAAACGGTAATAGTTTGGACCCCATGTCATTTTGTCATGTAGTTACAGCTTGTCCTTTCACAAAAGAAAATTAGAAAACTGCTGAGTGTTATAGATATTAATGGTTGTTAGAAAAGTCTAATAAAAGGCTCTCTTTCTACCATCGCTAAGCTTTTATGTCATTATTCATGAATGACTAATGCATTCAAAGGAGAAGAGTGCTGATCTCCAAGGATGTGATGATGGACAGCAAAAAAGGGATAGTGCTGCAAGGCAAAGCAGTTTGTCTTAGGTGAGGCCTAATCACAGGCCTTCCTGCAACGAGAAATTTTAGCTAAAGCTAAAAAAGAGGGGAAAAAAGAAAACCAACTTCCCTTACCTATATCTTTTTCCAGACACCTCAGGTTTACAAGGACAAGTCTAGAAGACAATTTTGGATAACGTCCATTTTTTTAAACACAATAACCGAATAATAGCCAGTAATAACATTATATAAACACTAACTGTTTATCATTTGTTGAAGCCACAGAGAGGTAGAACAATCATGCTATTGGATTAGGAAGCACCATCTAATGTATGTAATCCTAAAGGAGGCATCAGAATCTAAGGATGTCTAGAAGCAGGATAATTCAATTCAATTCAATTCAATTTAATAACAGTGTATTAAATGCCAACAATGTGTAGGGAGACCAAGAACATGAAGTTTAGTGATTATTAGTCAGGCCCATTACTCTAGATCTCAAAAGGTACTTATTCTTGAAAGACAGATGAAGCGGGAGAGAGCTGGGTGACATCTCTGTGGTAGGGTAGTACAACTCCAGTGGAATTATTCCTGAATGTCTTTCTTGTATGTTACTGTTTTCCACTATGTGTATTTGTCTCTAGGGAGGCTCTGTTCAGTTTTCTAAGTTCCCTGAGGTCTGGGGCACAAAGAACACCAAAGGTGTTGTTTGTGAAGAATATTTCTTGAAACATCAATGACAGCAATGCATTTTATGATTCTGTCTGATCCCTCCCCTATTCCTATCAGAATTTTTAAATCAGAGGTTGTAGGACTCTGATATTCCAGGTTAGAGGAATCTAAAGTTTTATTTTTTTTAATCAAGTTCACTTTATACTATTTAAATGTGGGGTATAATCAATAAAGGATTGAACAAATGTGCACTAAACAATGAATATGTATATGGCAATGTGCTAGACATGAAGAACAATATAAAAAAGGAGCTAAGACATAGTTCCTGCTCTAGTAGTAATTATAATATAGTAAGTATAAAAATATAGGCATACAGATAGTGAAGAAAAGATTGTTCTCCAGAAATGTTTATATATGTTTATAAATATATATATATATATATATGGATTTCTAAAACTAAACATTTATTTTAGGATCATCTATCTCAAAATGGAAAGGATCTCTGAGGCCATCATATCCAATACCCTCATTTCACAGAAGAGCACATTGATACCCAAGGAGGTTAATTCCTCCAAGTTATAGAAATGAGAATCATCAGAGCAGGGGTTTGAACCCAAGTCTTCTAGCTCCAACGCCAATGATTTTTCATCTATGTAGCATGCTTCCTGCATAGCGCTTCGCTACTTTAATCAAGAGATAAATAAAACGCAAAATCTCATGGAGTGTCCATTCTAAGGTTGAAACTATAGAACATCAAGGATATATCAAGCTATATAAATAAAAGTGACATGCATTACCCAGCATCAGTAAGACATATGCTTTGAGTTGTTTTTACCGTGGTAATGAACAATTTGTGTTGATCATTCTGCGTTTGCTTGTCCCACTAAGGAACAAAAATAACTGTCATGCAGAGTGCATGGGAGATTCTAAATAAAGATTCTTAGTTGATCATTTGACAGAAAAAGTTGAGGTTAAGTTTGTAATCTGTAACCAAAGGATGGAACTGAGTTAACTTGCCTACAGTGATCCTTCAGAACCATACATACTTTTTCCAAATGGCATTTCTGACTGGGAATCAGTGTTGGCTGACAGCTTCATAAAGATCAAGAATGTTCTTTTATGCCCACTTGTTAATAGAAATATTGTCTTCCCAGTGATTAGGTAACAAGAACAACTCACATTCATTTAGTACTATGTATAAAGAGCATTCCTTACAATATACTACATAAGATTTATAGAGCAAATATTAATTCTCTTTTCCAAATGAGAAAAGTGAGGGCCATAGAGTTTAAATGACTTGCCTTGGTTCACGCAGATTTAAAGTCAAGCATTTTGTCCACTATGCTATGATGTTATGATAACTAGTAATGTTAACAATTGCTATACTGTAAGTATGATGCATCTATCTCATAAGTTGAATTCAATTCAACCAACACTAATTAAGCACCCATTAAATGCACAGGATTCTGCTAGGCAATGGGAATATAAAGGTCAAAAACTTCATGGTCCTTTCCCTTAAATGAGCTTGCAATTACTGGGATGGAGTAGGGTATATGAATATAATCTCATACACAGGAAAAATCCCAGGTACAAGGCAGAATGTAATAAGTGAGAATAAGACATTCAAAGTGCTTTGACAAATTTAAGTAGATAAAGACCCTTCCAGTTGGATGGGATCAAAGCTGTGGGAATGAAATAAATCAATATTTGAAAGAGAGTATTATCAATACACATCAATGGGAAAGAGAAAGACAAGAACAGATAGTGAGTAGTCCAATTAGAGTGGAAATTAGAATATATGAAAGAGAGGAGTATAAACCAAAGATGACTGAAATAAGTCAGAGCCTTCTCATGTGGGGCCTTGGAAAAAAAAATATATATGTAAATATACACATATATGTATATATGTAAATATACATATATGTGTGTGTGTGTGTGTATATATATATGTATATATATATATATCCAAAGAAATTTAAAATGGGTAGAAATCCAATGAAATTATCCACCTAGCTTTAGAAATAGTCAATTGACATTTGTTAATTTAGATTCTTGCTTACTCAATGTATACAGGGCCCTCTTATGTCCTGTTTTCCTTTAGATTGATTTACCTCATTTTTCTAGCACTTGTGACACCAGTTATTTATCAGGAATATTAATAGGTATATCTTATTTCTGCTTCAAGGAAACTCATCTTTGAGTGAATAAAAATTTTAAAAAATTACTTCTCGAATTCACTAACAGAGGAGAGATCTATTAAGTAAAAGGGAGAAGTAAAGTTTTCTTTTAGTCCCTTTTTTTAGAGTGAGGCAATTGGGGTTAAGTGACTTGCCCAGGGTCACACAGTTAGTAAGTGTCAAGTATCTGAGGCTGGATTTGAACTAAGGTCCTCCTGTATCTAGGGCCTGTGCTTTATCCACTGTGCCACCTAGCTGCCCCTACTCCCTTTTTTTAACCTTTATATGAATAATGCTATTAAAATGCTGTCTGGCAGGGAACTGTTTCTTCCCATGCTGCTCAACATTTCTACTTTTTTTTACAATGATAGCATGAAGGAACAAATTAGATAATTGATACATGTATAGGATTTTTTTTTGTTTTTGTTTTGTTTTTTTTGGAGAGGCAATTGGGGTTAAGTGACTTGCCCAGGGTCACACAGCTACATGTATAGGTTTTTGTAAAACTTAAAACACTATAGAAATATTAGTTATTGTCATCGAAATGTTAGTTATCACTGTTATCATTACTATTATTATGATCACCATCATTATTATGCTCATCATTATTATCATTATGACATTATCATCATGGTTATTGTTTTCATTATTATTGTCATTATTCTCACATTTCAATAGTATAAAACTTTATTAAACTATAATTGTATTGGGTACTCTTTCTATTAAGAAGGATTTTCACTGAAAGGCTATGCGGTATAATAGATGCAGTACTGGACTTAGAGTCAGAAAGACCTGGATTCAAATTCTACTTCAGATGAAAATACAAGGTGCGTGAGAGTAAGAAAATTAATTAACCTCAGTTTCGTCATCTGTAAAATGGTGGGGTTATATTCCACAAATTCTAAAGGCCTTTCTCGATCTACATCGATGATAATTGGTGACTTCCAAGAGGTGTTGTAGCTAAGACAGTCATCACTCTGTAAGCAACCTGGGAATGAAGTTTCCCAAACTTAAATAGGCTAGGATTTAGATGGTGTAGTCTGTCACCAAACCCATATTCTGAACCTTTCCAACTTGGGGAGACTTCACAGAGATTGTTTTCCACTGTTACACTTTACTGCTCATTTACTCCAATGAATTTATTTTTCAGATAAGGAAACTTTAGTCCATAAAAGTGAAGAGACTTGAAGTCAAAGCACTTACTTACATAAGGAATAAATGTCAGATTCGAGATTTTAAAGACTGTTATTGATTGACTACTTGATTCTAAATCCAGTGCTTAGTACCCCATGCACCCCAATGTACAAGAATAAAATAGTCCTTGTTCTCAAGAAATAGCAAGTATACATAATACACACAGACATGCATATTATGTATAATGCAATACATAAACAAAGTAAAAAAAAAAAGGAGACATTAGCTAATGGAACCAAGAAAAGAAGTAGCAAGCATTTTAGCTGAGCAATGAAGGAAAATAGAGATGTTAATAAACCAATCAATCAATATACTCTTATTTAATACCTACTATGTTCCAGGCATCTAAAAGATGGAAGAGAAAATGTATTCAACACTCAGGGGGAAGCTTGTGCAAAGGCATGGAGATAAGAGATGGAATTGCTGTATATGAGTAATATCAAGGAAGCCCATTTAGTTAGAGCCAGAGTGAACAAAGGATAATCATTAAAAATAAGGATGGAAAAACAGGCCAGAAACAAGTTGGAAAACACTTTCATTGTTAAATATAGGAGTCTGTATTTTATCCTATGAGCAATGGGAACCTCTGGAGCTGACTGAGTCAGGAAGTCAGACCTATGACTTAGGGCTATCAATTTAGCAGTTGTATGGAGGATGGATTAGGAAAGAGAGAGACAAGGCAGGGAGATTAAATTGGAAGTTACTGAAATATTTCAGGCAAGATATTTGCAGATTTTAGAGTTAGATTTATGCCCTCATCATATCATGTGTATGCACATCACTCCCAAGGACAGAACATATTGAAATGTATACACCAACTGATGCACAAAAGCCAGGGCAGTGGTCATGGGCTGTGTGTGTGTGTGTGTGTGTGTGTGTGTGTGTGTGCATTTGAATAATCCTGATGTTTCACCAGTTCAGTATTCTCCATCTATTATTGCCCTCAATCTTTGTCATTTTGGGTATTTTTTATTGTAATCATTACTATCTGTTCCATCATTATTTGCTGATATATTGTCACTTATGGAACATTTTAATGGTTATTTAATTAAGAGATCTTCGAAGGCAAGGACTGTTTATGCTTTCTTCACATCTCCTACATTTCACATCACCTTGCACATAGTAGGTGCTTAATAAATGCTTGGCTACTTATTGTCTTAATTTGAAAGAGACAATGGGATAGCACATTTACAATCAAAATTTATAGCTTATTCTCAATCTCCTTACTTTTAAGAAATAACAAGTGTACATTCTCTTTCTCTCATCTATCTGTCTGTCTATCTATCTATCTATCTATCTATCTATCTATCTATCTATCTATCTATCTATCTATCATCTACCTACCTCCATATTTTACAAACTACTATAAATTGGGTTGATAATTGAGGCTCTTGGAGATGGAACACATTTTCAATTATGAGTTGGACCATAAGGTCTCTAAGTTCCTTTCCACACATGTTATTCTCTGATATGCTTTCTATTTTAAAATAATATATTCTAGAGTTGTGTCTTACTCAAGCTTAAACCCACAAAAAGCTCACTAAAGAACAAATCCTTGAATTTCTTCTATAAGGAGACTTCAAACAGCTGCAAATTTTTCTCCAAACCTCTCTCATTTTCAATGCTCTTTCTTCTGATCATATTAGGAAGAAAACCTCAATTACAAGATAATAATCTTTAACACCTCCAAATCTTTTTAACAAGGAGGGTGTGTCCTGTTTTGAAGCTGGAGTTTTAAGATTTGTTTAGAGATGGAGTGGGATTAAAGAGATAATAGGAAAGAGAGAGAGAGAGAGAGAGAGAGAGAGAGAGAGAGAGAGAGAGAGAGAGAGAGAGAGAGAGAAAGATAGAAAGATTTGGGTTTCCTAAATCCTCTAAGGCCTGTTTAGGCATCAACATTATAAATGAAGATATTTTATTATAATTAAACTAATTAAACTAGGTGAATTAGCATAGAACTTAATATATGAATGGCATAATATGTTATAAGACCTGATATTAACAAAGGATTCTTGATTTATAGCTAGAAGGGACTTTAACTTTCTTAACTCTTCAGTCTACAAATGAGGAAACTGAGGTTGATATAGGTTTAGTGTTTTGCCCAGGATAACACAGATAGTAGTATCTGAGGCAGGATTTGATGTAAGTATTCTTGACTCCAAATAATTTTATCTATTGTACCACCTATATAAATCTGTTTTTGAATAATATATATATATATATAATATATAGAAATGACTTTGAACAGTAAATTACCTTTTTTTAACCCCTAACAAAAATTAGAAAATGAAGATTAAGACAAAAGCATTTATTTGAAAAACTGTAGCCACTTTTCCAAATTATTTGTTTTTTCTCAAATAGTACACTTTTCAAATGGACATTTTTAGAGTATAATAAAATACCCGAGGTCTTTATCATAAAAATACATTCATTTTAATAAATTGCAGATTATTCTTCTGAATGAACCTCATTTCTTTCCTCATAATAATTCTATCTTGATTTACTTATATTTTTAATGTTCTGATATGTTTCATATTTCTCAGTGATTGTCCTTGTTACCTGTCTACCATGAACCAACCATGATCCTTCATGAATATCTTTGTTAGATAAAATTTTTTTAAAAATGCTTCAGAGAATCTGATCTTTATGCACATATGATTTTCCCTTTTGTGACACAAGGTCACTTTCTGTTTGTTTTACTGAGTAAACATTAGTGGAGGGGGTTCCCAAAAAAGGAAATCCCTTTTCTAGCTCAGATCAACAATTCATAAATAACTTAGTTTTCTAGAGCATGGAGAAGTTAATATGCTCTGTGTCACAGTCAGTCAATAAGCATTTACTAAGTCTCTATTATGTCTCAGGCACCAGGCTAAGTGGTGGGGCTGCAAAGGAAGGACAGAAACAAAAAAAGAAAACAAACAAAAGCAAAATAACAGACAAGCAAAAAAAAAGCAGTCCCTGTTTTCAAGAAACCCGTAGTATAAGAGAGGAGACAACATCCAAACAATTATGTGCAAACAAGATTTGTACAGGGTAAATTGGATGTGGTCTCAGAGGGAAGGAAGGCAGTCAAACTGAGGATCAGGAAAGGCTTTTTGAAGATAGGATTTTAGCTGAGACTTAAAGGAAGCCAGGGAAGGCAGGACAGAGATCAGTAGGTATAGAAATACAGGCATGGAAGACAGTCAGTGAAAATGCATGAAGTCTGTAGAATGTATCATGGGAGGAACTATAAAGAGGCCAATGTCATTGCATTTCAGAGTATGTGCAGGGGAGTAAGGTGAAGGAAGACTGTAAAAGTAGGATGGGGTCCAGTTATCAGGGGCTTTCAAAGTCAAACAGAGGATTTTGGATTTGATCCTGTAGGTCATAGATAAACACTGTGATTTATTGAATGGATGGGAACATGGGGAGAATGACACAAATGAGGCAGGTAAACCTGCCCTTTAAGAAGATCCATATGACAAATGACAAAGCCTATCAATTCCAGAAAAGGAGGAGCTTTTTACAAAGTTGTAGCCCTTGAAGAATAAATGCTTTCAAGTTACAATATATTGAAAATAAAATGAGAATTTGTTAATTTTCCTCAAAAGTTATATGTAAATATATTCTTACTTTAGCCACTGGGGTGGGTGGGGTTGGGAGTCCTTTTAAATCAGGAGAAATTACAAACCACATTCCTGTATCTGGACACAAGCAGTATGCCAGCACATACCCTGTGCCTGTTATCAGTTCAAAATGATGATTTCAATTAACTTTTAAAGGACCATTTTTGAACTGAACATTTTCCATTAAGCTGCTCTCAATGGGCTTTTTAGGCTTTTTTTTCAGAATGACCTATACTTTTCAAATCGGAAGGCCAAAATACACTTAACCAATAATCAGCTGTACTTACCATGTCAACTTTCACTTCCCAGTTTTAAAGAATAGATTGAAGTTTCAGATGTCATGAATATTTAATAGCTAAAAACATATAATCTAAGTCACAAAGATAAAACAACAAGTCAAAGCTGAAATCGGCCTGCTAAGTAAGAAGGCCTTAGGTTAAAATTCCTAGAAATGAATGGTTTTATTGTAATGTCTTACACTAAAATTGACGCTTAGCTGGAACAAACCATTCAGGATCCATTTGCCCTAGTTTCTTTTTTATTGAATTGTGATGCCCTTGTATTGGGTTCTTGTTATAACACTTTCTAGTTGGTGATTGTTCCCTGTAGGCATTTGCTGAAAGAGAAGGTGGCTGGCCAGCCACTTAGGCTATCTGATATTTAGATGTCAGGGTGTTCCTCTTCCATCCCCATCTAAATTTTTCCTCACCCCAGGAGTAAGACTAATAATTCCTTTTTCCAAATCTCACTCCTGATGTCTACAGTTATTACTTCCTATGTGACCTTGGGCAAATCAACTCATTCTCCGTGGTACTTAGCTCCCTCATCTATAAAATGAGGAAGGGGAAGTAGATGTCCTAGGAAACTTCTTTTCATTCATTATTTTTTTTTCTATCAGCCAAATTCAGAAAATAATCCAAATCAGACCAGTCTAGAGGTCATTCCACTACTCAGTGTTGTAGCTCAGCATTTTTCATCTTCCCCGTTGCTTTTAGAATAAAATAAAACTCAGGCCAGCATTTAAAATCCTCCAGGTCTTTACTCCCATCTAAAATTCCTAAATCAGTCAACTTCACACACTCTTTGCTCCATCAAGACTGGTCTAGCTATACCTCATACCTAAAAGGCTCTTACTCCTTAACCTTCACCTCTTAGAATCTCAGACATTTTTCAAGGTAGAAAGAGCATCAACTTTGAATTCACAATACAGTTATCATTTCCACAACACAGGAGTTAGGGCTGTGACACTCCCATGATCTGGAAAATCCACGTAAAATATTTTGGTCCTACCTTGTACCAGAGAAGAAATTTGAATTATTTATTTTTTAATTGTTTATAATACCTTATTGTAACATTTGGAAGGAGGGAGGGAAAGGAGCAAAGGAGGGATCAAATTTGGAACTTAAAGTTATAAATGAAAATGTTTATTAGTAAAGAATTTGGTTACAGGCTATATGGTCAATGTTAAGTAAAAATACTTCAAGGAAAATAACTTTCTGTCTCATCCATTGGTTTTGGTGTGCCATCTATGGCTGCCACAGACCTTCCCCCAAATTCCCATTTAATTTCTTATGCTGACCCATGTTATATCAAAACCTTCAAAGGGGAAAGTCGTGATGTGGAAGTGATAACTATACTTGATTTCAAATTGCACCTATGAAGTTTACTATGTTCATGACTTTGGGACAGTCCCTTAGCCTCCCTTAGCCTTAACTTCCCTGTCTATAAAATAAGGGAGTTGGAGGTGATGGCCTGTGAGGTCCCTGCTTGATCTAAATTTATGATCCCACCTAATTAAGAGTCAGCTCAGGTGTAACTCCATAAAGCAGAACTTTTCTGAGACTCCTTCTTGATGCTCTCTCCCTCCTCAAATTATTTTTATATTTTCTAATCCCTACACATTATATCAAAAAAATAAAATCTAGGTTTCTTCAAGGCTGATGCTATTACTATTTTTTCTTCTTAATGCTAGTGCTTGGAATCTTTTTTTTTTTTTTTTTTTGCGGGGCAAGGGGTTTAAGTGACTGGCCCAGGGTCACAGAGCTAGCGTCAAGGGTCTGAGGCTGGATTTGAACTCAGGTACTCCTGAATCCAGGGCCGGTGCTTTATCCACTGCACCACCTAGCTGCTCCTAATGCTTGGAATCTAGTAGGTGCTTGGTAAATGCACAATGAATGGGATCCCTCATCATTATGTAGTATTACAGAACATGCTAATCTATGTTATTAGATGTCAGAAAGTGAAATATTCCCTTGGCCAGGGAAGCTGTTATGAAATGGAGATATTGATGACTTCTAATATAAACTATGTTGTAAGTGATAGCCCTAAGCGTGGGTCTTATATCTGTTTGAACCATGATGACAAGAATCATTGCACTGTTATTAAAACAGCAAGACAATATTCTTCAATTTAGAAGAGAGCTGCTGTGTTCAGGGGAGGAGATCATGCATTCCTTATCACTACAAAAGCTGCCACTGGGGTGATAGATTGCTCCACTCTAAGAGGTATTGTCCCAATGAATTATAAGCCAAGATACCTTCACTCTGACAAACCATTCAAATAGGGCTCATGTACTAATATATCAGCACAGTCGATGGGCAACATAGACTCAATGGCATCACTATTTGCTAGGGTCTAGAGTACGGTAATTATTCTTATGGAACACTATGGATTTTTACATTTTAATTCATGGAATTTCAATGACCTAAGGAGTTACCTCTGTAAAAATAAGTTTAAGTAAATATACCACACAAGGGAACAAAGGCCTATTAACTATTAGCACTGAAAGAAACCTTAGAAGTCATCTAATTCAATCCTTTTATTTTACAGATGAGGAAATTAAGTATCAGAGAATTTGGTGACTTTCCTCAGAATGCACGAGCACGCGCGCACGCACACACACACACACACACACACACACACACACACACACACACACACACACAAACATGAGTCATAAAGACAGAATCAGGTACTAAATCTGTGATTTCATTGGTATAGGGAATTAAAGGGTAAGGAAACTCCCTCTACAGGGACAGGAGATCACCTTCTTTGCAACTAATGTTAGAGAGTCTCCTGGAACATAGAAGTTTAAGCACTTTGCCCAGGGTCATGCAGTGAGAATATGTCAGAGTTAGGGCTTAAATCTAAGCTTTAATGCATTCAAGGTTGGGTCCTTATTTACTATGTTTTCTCACACATCCAAGGTATCTAAAAAATTGCTATTTTATCATCTATGACTATTAAATATATAGACATTATATCTCAGAAATGGAAAATGAACAATAATCTTATAAATCCAACCCTTTATCTTCTATGTCATTTTACCTTTTGAGTGTTCAGACACCTTTCAGAAGACAATGGAAAGTCCCATGTTAGGGGTATTATTTAGGTGATTCATATCCATCTGATACGTCTATTTTGAGTGTGGTATGGTGGGAGTAACTTCTCAGAGTCTGGATGACCTTGGTTGAAGGCTCAATGCTGATTTGTACTAGCTGTGTGACCCTGGATAAGACATTTAAGTTCTTAAGGATGCATGAAACTCTTTAAGATCAAAAGTTGCAGAATGAATGTTGATATATATTGATAGAGTTCTACTTCATGTGATCATATGATGTGATCAAAATTACTGACCACAAAAAAAGGGAGAGAAGAGGTGGGGGGTAAAATTTTTTAAAAGTCATTTTTGTTAAAGATTATCTGTGACTTTTTATAAAATTTAGAGGAAACATTTTATTCTTATGAATGGGTAAAAATTTGAAATTAATATTTTTCATAACAAAGTGCTATATTCATAGGGAACTGTTAAGGAATAACAAGCAATCAATCAATAAATTTTATTAAATACCTCTCTGAATTCCATATTATTTGCTCCTAACTCTACTCTCTGGGGAGAAGCAAGATAGGTTTATTCCCTCTTTCACTTATCACCCCTTCAAACAGAATGTGTCCCAAAAATCTATGTACAGTTTTGAGTTTCAAGGGTAAAACTACATTAAGACTTTGGGTATATCTTGAACTCAAAAGCAACTTTGATTATTGATAAAGATTGCTAGTTCCTATAATCAATCCACCAATAATGTTCTGAGTATCCTACAGACCTTTTTCTTCCTTCTTTGGGCACATCCTAATTTGTCAATGTGGTGCAAATTTTCTTAAATGTCTTGCAAAGAATAGAACACGGTTATCCAGATTTAATCAGGGAGGATTACAGTGGCAAAACCACTTCGTGGAAATTCTGTTCCTTTTAATGTAATATAAAATAATATTAACCAACTAAAATCTTACTCTAATGTCGAGTTATGTCATAGAGATTGCCCTGGGCTCCCAAAGAACATGACCACTAGTCCATCCAAGTAGGATAGAAATGTGTTGAATTAGACCTGATAAAACCTGCAATTTGTCATCTTCAGACTAGATTAACTAAATTCAAAGAGATCTGTTCCAACAGGGGTATGTTCCCCGGCAAAAATTCAAAAAATATGGTATATTGAAAAAAGGTTACATTATTCTTGTTTTGTCTTGGTTTTATTTGTTGTTTTTGTTCTTATTTTTTATTTTTTAATCAATTAATGAATTAATTTTCTGTTTCACAGGCTGTGTTATACCAAAACATATATTAAGCTAGAGGTCACTGAAGACCTGTATCTTTGTCACAGGAATTAACCTTTCCCTTATATATGGGAATCATCATAAAATATCTGAGCTTTATATAATATTTCAAAGTTTGAAAAACATTTTAAATATATAACTTCATTTGAAAATCACAACAACCTGGGCTTTACCATTTTTAAACTTCTTTGATAGTAGGAATGCCATGTAAGTAATTTCTCTCCAGACTGCATTCTGGACCTCCTTTATCATGCCCTTCTCATCATCCTGAAGTCTCCATCCAATTCTTGAATTCATAGGTTGATTATTCCTGCAGCCTCTCCCTCTGATTGGATAGTTTTTGTTTTGTTTTGTTTTGTTTTCCCAAGATCTTCATTTTAAGGAGACTGACCAGACCAGTTATGACTCATTATTCTCCCTTCTCTCCTGGACCTCTTGGGCCTTTGTCTATCCACCTATCTCCTCTTTCAAATTATTCCTTTTTATATATCTTCTTCTCATAGTAGGATATAAATACCTGGAGGGCTGATTGTCTTTCTTTCTACTTGTATTTTTATAGTATATGCCAAGCACATAGTAAGTGATTAATTAATTAAATTCTTTTTGACTAACTAAATTCACATCTCTGAACTTCAGTTTTTTCATATGTAAAATGAAGGGTTCCCACTAAACATCTATGTCTATGGTCCGATCAGATGTGTGAGGTTGGTAATACAGGTATCTTTAAAAGTATCTTTATTCAGATTAAAAATGTTTTAGGCACACATCTCTAGAAATTTTTATGTCATTCCCCTCTAAATTCTCTTTAATTCTGTCCCAACCACCAGTAACTGGATAATTAGTAGTGCAACAAGGGATGTTTAAACACATAGTTGCTTTATTCAAATTGGTAGGAGACCATTATAATACAGTCTTGGCAATCAGTATCTAATTTGGTGATAATCTTGACAGTTGTGGCCTGAGTATAATTGGCATGGGCTCTGGTGCAAAAAATAAATCGGATAGCGCACATCACTAAACATGATGATTATCCACAATTAGGCATTAATTACTTTGTAGAACAGAGTCTGAAACTCTTCCTCTGCCCCAAATGAAATCAACATATATCAATATCTGTATGCATTGTATATGTATGTGTGTGTATCTATATACACACATCTTGAGAAAACGTGTGCTTTTCTTATGTTTCCTACAAATTTGAGCATCCTTTACAAATTATGAAATCAGCAAACAAAATGTGGTTGTATATTTACTTATATCTATATGAAATTATTTTTACTATATATTATAATTATCTATATCATTATTTTCCCTTAGGTGTGTTTGCATATATGTATCTATGTGTATGCATATGTGTGTGAAATAATGATGGAATCAATGAAAGGCAATGCATAGAGCCTTGATAGAGTAGTGGCCATCACTTCCATGTTATGCTATCAGTATTGAATAAATTTATATGAAAAATTAACATTATTTAAGAATTATAAGAGGCAGCAGCTTTATAGAATAGAGTAAATTATAATATGAATTAAATCCTCCAGGGGGAAAAAGTAAATATTTAATCAAGTAGACTACTTACCAACCAAAGCACTATTGTTTCAAGTTACTATCTCAATTCCTATTTATGTTAAGAACTGGAGTACCTAAACATGGCTGCTATCACTATCCATAGGGTTCTAGAGGATTTAAGGGTTTGAGGCAATTGTATTTTCAAATAGGTTATCAGAGTTATCAAAGGCATGACTCACAAGCTTCAAGCTGTGGACAAACTCCAAAGAGTGGCCTGAATTACATTAAAGGGTAATTGGGAAATGTTAAATAAAAGAAATAAAAATGCAACACAACCTAGATTATGTTAATTTGTGGGTTTTAAGTCAATATGTGGCCCATGTGCATCTATTTCTATTTGATTTTAATACTAAAGGTATAGTTCATGAGAACCAATGAATATACTCAATATGATTATCATTTGACATCCATAACTCAGCAGACAAATAATATTTTGAAAGGGGGTATTTACTAGGGTGAAATAGCAAGGACAGTTCATACAAACATTTCCACAAAAGTATATGGGAGGGGCAGCTAAGTGGCGCAGTGAATTGAGCACCGGCCCTGGGTTCAGGAGGACCTGAGTTCAAATCCGACCTCAGACACTTAACACTTACTAGCAGTGTGACCTGGGCAAGTCACTTAACCACAATTGCCTCACAAAAAACAAACAAACAAACAAAAACCACATATGGGACATTCTCCCTCAAGTACACAGAGTTTAAGAGAAAATGTGTTCATGTGGCAATGGGATAGCACACTGTCTTGGAAGTCCTTTTGTCGCAGTCCTCAAGACTTTCTGATTAAGTATGGTGGTTTGTTTGATTGCTTGCTTCATTGCTTAGGTTTTTTTGTTTGTTTGTTTTTGTTTCTCCCTTCCTGGGTTCCTTGCTGAACTTTAGATTTGCTTAACATCTGTTTTGCATTCCCAATACATATACTGCTGTCAGTGGTTCTAGGGATCAACTTTATGATTCTTGTTGAAAGATGGAAATCTAAAACCCTCTAGATCCTTTAAAGAAAAGACAGTGTTCTTCCCTCCAATGGTTTGACTGAATCCAGTGGTCCAGTGGTTTGACTGAAATGATCTCTCCTGGGCCACTGCTCTGTAGAATCTCTGATTCCAACTATCTCATTCCTTTTACTCAGGCCCAGAAAGTGTAAACTAGTCCCTCGGCTAATCTGATCAAACTTCCTGTCTCACCTATGGAGGTGTTCAATTAGCTTATCACTGCTAGTAAACAAATGAGATATGTTTTCAAAAAATAAAGGTACAGGAGCTAGGAGGGATGGAATGCTTTTGACCCTATCCTTAAACTTTTACAATTAGTGAATAAAAATTGGAATAGTTCATTGATTCTTTATCTTTTAATGGATCATATTATCAGAGCATGCTTTTCTTCCATTTTTCTGAAGGAGTTATGATCCTATGTTTCATTGATTCAGGGAATTTCCAGTTTAAATGTTCTATCTAATGATGAATAAATCCAATTCTGAGGAAAAGGAGAATGTGACCATATGTCAGGGTTAGGTCAGGTCTAAGAAGATGAAATATCTCGGATGGTGTAGATTTTAGGAGTATACATGGGAAAGTGAAGAGGATCATAAAAAATTGACAAATTTCAAAATATCATATAGAGTATAAGCTTAGTTTGGGGAGAAAATTATGAAAGGGTTTTAATTTGGGTTAGAAAAATTATATATGTGAGCAGTTCATAAGGCAAAATAACATATGTGTTTTAATTTCCTCCAAGTTTAATTTGAATTAGCACTATGCCATGGCAGCCTAAAAAAGTCAGTGAGATTTTATACTACATTAATACAAGTATAGTGTTTAGAACAAGGAAGAGTATAGTTTCTCCTTACTTTACCTTGTTTTATATATTGTGCATATTTCTGGGTACCATATTTTGAAAGGGGCATTGACAAATGAAGTATACTTATCAGGAAGAGAATGAATGGTTGAATCTAGAATATGTGTCATTGGAATGTTTTAGGACCCTGAGGTCTTTAACTTTGGAAAGAGGAGACTTGTTAGAGGATAGAACATCATCACTATTTTTAAATATGTAAAACTTCTTATCTAACAGGTGTTTGGTTTATTTTGCAATTAACAATTAAGAGCAGTTAGAAAATGAAATGGGCTATTCTCAGAGAAAGTACATACTGAATAATCAATTAAAGGAATATTGGATCATATTATTCATGCTTTGGATGGTGGTCTAAATAAATAATTTCCAGGGTTACAGTCTATACATTAGATTTTGAGCTCCTTGAGGACAGGGATTTTTTTCCCCCTCTTATTGGATCTCCAGCACTTTGCACAATGTTTGGCACATAGTTGGTGTTTAATAAATGTTTACTGATTTTCTGACTACTCTGAAATCTATGATTCTAATTATAAATGCTGCGTCTGATTCAAAGAGTATAAAATATTTAATTTTATCCATAACTATATTCTCAGATGTACTGACCACACAACTATAAATCAGGGAAAAATTATAATTTATGGATAGTGCTTAGAATATGTATGGAAAAGCATAACTAACTTTTTCTCTGGTGCCTTGCTCTCCTAATTGATGGCTTGTTCTCCTAGATAATTATTTGAATAAGAACATTAAAGCCAGGCTTCACTTCATTCTTCGCTCTGAAACCATCTCCTATACAGTCTCCTGGACCTCACCCCTCCATCCCTTAGTTCTAGAGTCATAAACTAAAATCAAATCAATTTGGTCATTGTTTGTGGATGGGGTGTATAAATCTAGTCCCTTATGGCCCCTTTCAAAATTCTTCTAATTTTTCAGAACAAAGTTCCTTTCCTAGACCATCACTCTCATACACATGTCATTTCCCCCATACGAATGATTGAATGTTTACCTCTCAGAGGCAGCTACGTGGTACGGTGGATAGAGTACTGGCCCTGGAGTCAGGAGGACTTGAGTTCAAATTCGGCCTCAGACACAACACCTACTAGCGGTGTGACCCTGGGCAAGTCACTTGACCCCAATTGCCTCACACACAAAAAAAAATGTTTACCTCCTTACAGGCAGGGATTAATTACATCTTTCTATTTATATCTTTAATACCTTGCATAGCACAACATATTACATATGGCAATGATTTACTAAATGCATGTTTATTCATGCACTTATTCAGGGTGAATTTAGAGAGTGATTTGTTGAAACTAACAGAAATTGGATTTGAACCCTTTCTTTTACTTCTAAGCCCATTCTTCAATGATGAAATCTTAGTGATTTCACAGATTCATGAAATATAATGAAAGATCTCAGTTGCTATCTAATTTAACCTATATCATAGGGGAGTCTACACAAGAGAACAAACCATCCTCTGCTGGAAAAACTTGAGAACAAGAAGCTGCCAACATTAAAGGCAGTGCATTTAACTTATGAATAGTCCTAATTTTAAAGTTTTTACCTGACATCAAGCCTAAATTTTACTTTTTGTAATTCTGACCTATATGTCCTTGTATGTTCTATAGGGTAAAACAAACCAGGTCTAAATCCATCTTTCATATGATGGCCCTTTAAATGTTTGCACATCTATTGTTCCCTCATCTTTTTAGGTTAAAAGAAACAACAACATTTACTTCATCTCTTCTTCACTTATGTAAAGTTCTTCATTATATTCGTTTGTCAAGGAAGAAGAATTCAAGGAGTCACAAATGAGTAGTAAAGTTACTCCCAGTCATTGGATCATAGATTTAGAGCAAAAAAAAAAAAATCTCAGAGGCTATTTAATCTAATCCCCCTTCATTATAAATGAGGAAACAGAAGTCCAAGGATGTATAGTATTTTATTTTGTGAGGCAATGAGGCTTAAGTGACTTGCCCAGGGTCACACAGCTAGTAAGTGTCAAGTGCCTGAGGCTAGATATGAACTCAGGTCCTCCTGAAACCAGGGTCCGTGCTTTATCCACTGTGCCACCTAGCTGCCCCCTGCCAAGTATGTATAGTATTAAAAAGTTCAAAACAGAGTAAACAACATTAGAAATACTTGAACCCAGATCCTCTGATGCTGAAATTTTATTTTATTCTGGCCTGTACCATTCAGTTGCTAAACTTCATGATGATTTACTAAAATGAAGATGAGAAAAATGGCAAATGCATGCACGAACCAATTTATCAAGGGATCCTAGCAAGCATCCTTGTTGGCATGTGAACTGTGCACTTACCATCATTTCTTGACACAAACTTAGAAATTCAAATAATGGCCTGTGCAACTGTTTAATTATCAGCAGGACTGACCAGTTACATTCTGAGAATGAAGGACGAACAGTTAATTGACCCTGCAGGTGCCCAAGAGTACCCACAGAGTTTCCATTCTCACTGCAATTATATGTCTGTGCAAGTTTTCTCCTGCCAATTATTACACTTTTCAAAAAATCTGAATGTCTATTATCTTTGCACCTACAGAAAACTGTAGAAAGTTCTCTAAACAATGCAATTAGACCAGGACAGACAATTAAATCTGCTACTTAAGTAGAAATCAGAGAGCATGAGGGACTAGTGATAAATATTCACAAACATGTTACAATTACCCAGAAATCACAGGACGGTGAAACGTTTTTAATACACAATGCAGGCAGTCATATTATTAAACTTAATGGCATCTGAAAAAAGATGGCAAGCTCATAGGCTTGAGATTGTAATGAGATAAGCTTACAGCCTGATCAGCTTGCATACAAATCATCTCATCTGAATAAAATTAATGTGGAATTTTTTTCCATCTCTTTTGCAAGCAATGCTGATTTATCCTTAATTTCATGGGCTCTTATTATATAAAAATTAGAAGAAAAAGCAGCTTAGGCATTAATTGACAGATCCATGGAATTCATAGGTATAATACATGCCATTTTATGTTCCTGATCCTGAACCTGCAGAATGTAGCTTTAGAATAGATTACAGAAGGGTAAAAAACATAGCTTCACATGAAAATACATGTCATTTGAGCAATTTAAATAAAAGTATAAGTGCTGATTTTAAAGGTACTATATTTTAAAATATATCCATGGCTTTCACAAGTAGAACAAGAGGTTAACAAAATAGTTGTATGATGACGTTAACGGGATTAATTTTTCATCTGAAAAAAAAGTTTTATTTTAATATCTAGTAAATAGAGAAACAGATTTTCAGAGCTATCCATATGTTTACTCACTTTCTAATTTGGGGAAGCATGCTGTTATTGTAAATGGTCTGCTAGAGCTGCACTAAGGAAGTCCTACATTCAAATCCTGCCCCTTAAGCTCACTAGCTATGGGGACAGGGGCAAGTCACTTCTGCTTTCTAAACCTATATTCTTCATTTATAAAATGAAGATAATAGCATCCTTTGATTTAACTCCTGAGGTTGTCAGTAGAATAAAAAGCAATGAGCAATGCACAGTGCTTTTCAAGCTTTAAAATATTTCAAGATTGTCAGTAATTATTATGATTTGGATGTTCATATAATAAAGATTTATTTTTGTCTTCTTTCTGAAACTAAAGTTTAGATTTGATATTAAAGAATCGAGATTATGCCATTTCCTAATATTTACCTCTAGGCAAGGTTTATGCTACCTAATTTATTTTTAGTTTTGTAACCCCAATGGTGCATATACACAATAAATATTAGAGAGGCTAAATTTTGTAGATACTTTGTTATTTTACTGTTACCTCCTCCTTTATGTCAGCTTCCTTAAGGAAGACTCTTTTTAAAACTTTTCTTTCTACTCCAGAAATTAGTATAGTGCTGGGCATATAGTAAGCATTCAATAATTTTTTTGGATTGGTTGATGATCTTTTGACACTCATTGAAGCACCCAATGTACTTGATTCAATGACTCTAAGTCCTGAAATATAACTACTAAGTAGGTATAATTTCTGATGTCATCTAATTTGTCCATGATATATATAAAAGTGACTACTAGTACTGAGATAGAACTTCATGATAGAACTGTTTCCTACTGTGGCTATATCCCATGATCTCTTCCATTCCTGAGAATTACTCTTTGCTTATTTCTCCACCTCACTATATTCCAATCCTTCTTCAAAGTGACAATTATATGCTAAATAATACAAGAGGTATTTCCTGATGCCTCCATTATTTTTAGAATTTTCTCCCTTTTTCATAAAATTTCCATTTACTTATAACAGATATATAGGTAGCAAGGGAATCAGAAGATAGTACAATGCCTTCATTTTACAATTGAGCAAACTGAGACAAAGGTAACTTAAGTAATTTGCCCAAGGTAACCTAGAGAGTGTCAGAAAAAAGATCTGAATCCACTTCTTGTGATGCCAGACTTAGTGGTCTTTCAACTATACCAAGTTCAATGTGGGCAGTGACAATTTCATGATTATCTTTGTATTCCTAGAGTATTTTACTTAATAGAGAGGATTAAAATTTGAGAAGACCTCTAAGGACCAAGCAAATTTTTGCTTTAATTGACACTCTTGATTCTTCTCATGTTAAAATATTTGCTCAATGTAAATGAAAAAAGGAAGAAAAAAGAAATACTAAATTGAACAATGTAAATGTGATGATGTTACTTATTTCTGAAGAAGAGATGAGAAATTAAACCTTTACCCCTTCCTAGCTTAACTTGGAATCAGGTGGAATGATATATGTTATATATAAGTATTATCTACCCAAAGGAATTGTAAAATCCAAGAGAATTATGTCTATACTATTTCACCACACCATTTGGAAGACAATAGGTACTAAATAGAAATTTATTTAATGATTAATTTTTTTAAAGATAATAATGATTATATTTAGTGTAATTTAGTTAAGTCAAGAGATTTGCTGAAGCGTGCTTTAACTGGGAGCCAACTGTTATATTTTAAAAGTAAGCATTTATACCTCAGAAAGTGGCAATTATTACCAAAAAAAGCTAGATTTTTGTTTTGTTTTGGTGATTGTGTAGACTCAAGAAAGTCATGGAGAAAATAGTGATAATACAAATTAAACTAAAAAGATGTGCACATACATATGCATATATGCAAGTGTATACAATATAGGTATATGTATATGTGTGCATACACATTTGTATACATATGTACAAGCATATGTCTATAATTATATATGCAACTATGTTTATAAAAAAATGTATGCATAGAAGCAGCTAGGTGCCACAGTGGATAGAGCACTGGCTCTGGAGTCAGTAGTACCTGAGTTCAAATCCGGCCTCAGACACTTAACACTTAACTAGCTGTGTGACCCTGGGCAAGTCACTTAACCCCAATTGCCTCACTAAAAATATATATATATTTAAAAAATATATATGTATGCATGTGTGTTTGTAAAGCATAGGTATCAATATGCAAGTACATATGTATATTTCCATATACATCTATATATATAGTTGTATATATAACTGTAGATATGTCAACACTTATATGAGTACATTTTTGTGCTTATATATAATATATACTTCTACAAGCATATTTTTATATTTGTCTATATAAATACATATTATATATGGTGTGTATATATGTGTATATGCATATTTGAATATCCATATCAGTAATCATATCTATATCCATAGATATTTATTTTCTCAGAGAGTCAGTTAATAATTTTCCATCATACCACTGGCAATAATTATCTCTCTACATAATAACCACATAATTAATAGTGATTACCATCTTTCATCCAATCTGCTATAGCCTTTCTAGATTACATAATAGCAACATGACATAGTAGGGAGAGGTGTAGAATAGGAGTTAAGAAGTCATGGGTTGGGGCGGCTAGGTGGCGCAGTGGATAAAGCACCGGCCCTGAATTCAGGAGTACCTGAGTTCAAATCCGGCCTCAGACACTTGACACTTACTAGCTGTGTGACCCTGGGCAAGTCACTTAACCCCCATTGCCCCGTTAAAAAAAAAAAAAAAGAAGTCATGGGTTTAAATCCTGTTTCTGAACATTAACTATCTGTGTGCCCCTGGGAAAATAAATTCACCTTTCTGAGCCTCTGTTTCCTAAAGTCAAAACATAAGGTTGAGAATACTGAGAGTATGTACATCACTGGATTGTTGTGATGCTCCAACATGATCATGTATATGAAGTTTTCTGCAAGCTTTTGAGTCTGGTATAAATAGTTTCTATTATTATCACACCTTTCCTTCTTTTTCTTTTTCTTTTTCTTTTTTTTTTGTGGGGCAATGAGGGTTAAGTGACTTGCCCAGGGTCACACAGCTAGTAAGTGTCAAGTGCCTGAGGTCGGATTTGAGCTTAGGTCCTTCTGAATCCATGGCCAGTGCTCTATCGATTGTGCCACCTAGCTGCCACACACCTTTCTGTCTAAGGGCATATTTTCTAATATGACTACATTTGTTTACCTCTTCACTCAAATCATCCAGGAGATGCTCCCTTGCCCTTCCTGGCTCTGCCCTCCCCTCCCCAGCTCCCTAATGTACAAACTGCTGTTTTCACATTTCATGGTTTCCAGATTCTGCTTCTCATTCTGCTTTATTTTTTACCTCACACATCTCACTGTGGGTAGGGGATACTCTCGGAAGACTGGACTCTATCCTGCTGATTCCCCTCTGGTACTAAAGGAGAATTTTTGAAAAAAAAATATCACAAAATGCTCAGCCTTCACAAAATAAACAGCACTCTCAATGCTGTATGATCAACATGTACATAACCTTTACTCTGCCCTTCATTCCCCTGTGGGATATCTCCTGATCACACAGATACTCACTGACAGCTGGAGATATGTACTCTTGGAACTAATGTAGCCATACAAGTTTAACTGCTACAAGAATATCTGAAAATCTTACAGAAAGAAAAAAAAAGTCTCAGAAGACAATCACTGAAAACTCATTTTGATGTTACAGTTTATTGTAGACTTATGAACTTCCTTTTCAGTGAATGCAAATTCTATGAAGGTTCTCTTATTCAATAGCAATCATTACAACAGAGAGACAAACATTGGATAATTTACACTTCTCAAGTAAAGAATGTGCAACCTTAGCACCAGACTTCAATTTTCATGGAATCATGATTATCATCATCAAGCAAATGAACATTCACTATCTTCCTGGAGCAACGAGCCCACTGATACAAGTAATATGGGCATTCCTATTACCAGGTTTTAGATAAGAAAAGAATG
Source organism: Dromiciops gliroides (assembly GCF_019393635.1). Classification (NCBI taxonomy): domain Eukaryota; kingdom Metazoa; phylum Chordata; class Mammalia; order Microbiotheria; family Microbiotheriidae; genus Dromiciops; species Dromiciops gliroides. The sequence continues at coordinate 261,770,083 of NC_057865.1, forward strand.
GTTTAGTGGCATGGCTGTGGCCATCCAGATAGTAAGCACCAGTGGTGGGACTTTAGTTTGGGTCTCTTTTTTCTCTGAACCCAGCTCTCTTTCCACTACATGTGGTAATTCTATTATCAACATAAAGCCTACAATGAAAAACAATTGTTTTGGAACTAATAGTAATGAAAATCACAATAAAATAAAAGTAAAAATGTGAATTTATAATGAAAAAAGAAGAGAACATATAATATAAACACACATATTCATATACAAGATACAGTGACAATACATATATATGTGTTACACATAACTTACATGTGTATTACATACATGTGTGCATGCATACATGCATGCATTTACTTCTCTCCTTTCTTTGAGGAGGTAGGTGAGCTATGGGTATAGAATATTATATATAAAGACAGATTCATTTGATATGTTGCTCAGTTTTGCTGAACTGATTTTCTTCTCTTTATTTTATTATTTGCTACAAGGGATAGCTCTTTGAACAGGGAAAGGGGAGAGGGAAGTAAATTAAAATGATGTAAAACAAAAATATGTTTTAAATATTAAAACAAAGATCTATAAAGAAGACACAAAAAAGGAGAAGTATAAGAATGAGTAGTGGTAAGTGGGCTGGCACACATGTGCATGTGGACTGGCCTAGGAATTGAGAGAAGTTTGATTTAAAACTTGCTTCTTACACATACCAGTATGATCATGTACAGATCATGTAATCTTTCAATATCTAGATAACTTGATAAATTACTGTTGAGATGCCTATATGTGTCAAGAGAAGGAGTTGATGTGTTAGAGCTTCTCTATATGAATGGAATCATAGCTGAAGAACAGTGAGTGGGGGAAAAAGAGGTAAAAAATAATTGCAAATCAGGTCAGCTAGGTGGCACAGTGGATAAAGAACCAGCCTTGGATTCAGGAGGACCTGAGTTCAAATCTGGATTTGGACATTTGACACTTACTAGCTGTGTGATCCTGGGCAAGTCACTGAAACCTCATTGCCATGCAAAAACAAACAAACATAATTACAAACCAAATGATGCTTTGAAGTTATCATTTTTTGCATAAAAATATCTAAATCAGAGATGCATATATATGTTATAGTAATAAAACAGTAGTTTGTGGTTAACAAAAATGAATGGATTCAAAACTCCTTTATCAAAAATATTAATCATTAGTCAAAATGTTAATTGTTGAGGTAATTACTATGTATTTTACATCATTTGTAGGGTTATTTAGAGCTAAACGAGAAAACATAAGTATGGGATTTTGAATGTCACATCACATCTGTCATTTTTCTTGATTAGAGACAGCTAATGGATAGAGTATAGAAGTTGAAGTTGGGAAGACTTGAATTCAAATCCTGCCTCAGGTACTTATGAGTTGTGTGAATTCGGGAAAATTCACCTAAGTTCTCCCAGTCTCTGTTTCTTCATCTTTAAAATGGAGAGAAAAATGGGATTTATCGCTTAAGGTTGTTGTGAGGATCAAATAATATCACATATGCTTTGAAATTCTATTATAAATGTTATTATATTCATCATTACTAGTATCTTCATTATTGAAATGAGGGGATTGGAATAATTGACATTTAGAGCATCATTTATAAAAAACATCTCAGAACCTGTGATCCTTTTTTTTTTTTTTTTTGCACGGGGCAATGGGGGTTAAGTGACTTGCCCAGGGTCACATAGCTAGTAAGTGTTAAGTGTCTGAGGCTGGATTTGAACTCAGGTACTCCTGAATCCAGGGCCAGCGCTTTAACCACTGCGCCATCTAGCTGCCCCCCACCTGTGATCCTTAGAAGAGAAATGAAGCCATTTCTCAGTGTCCACCTCCCTTCTCATCGACCCATGCCTAAGGTTAAAAACCTAGGCTTATCCTGTTTGTGTCCATAACTATTTTTTGTTATATTGAGGTATCTGTTAATGGTCTTTGTTTTCCCAAAGAACAAATTGTCAAGGCTATGATAATATATATGTTTTTTTGGGACAGCAGAATAGAGACTAGGGAGGAAGCATGATACAGAAAAAAGAGAATTCTTTCTGCAATTTGACTGTGTGGGTTCCAATACTATCTATGAGGCTTACTGAGTGTCTTTGAGTGACTTCAGCTCCCTCATCAATAACCCAGAATGTATTAGACTAGATGGTTTCTGAGTTCCCTTCTAGTTCTAGATTTCTTTCATCCACTTAACCCTCAGTAAACATAAGCTCAATGTAATGGCAGTAAACTGAACTTCTAAAGACACCCAACATTACCTTTGTTAAAGGGAGAAATTACAATGCCAGGGCTTTCAGGCTCAAGGTGAAGAAGGAATAACTCTACTGCAGGTCAGTAGAGGAGTTATTTGGAGAGCAGACAATGCCTTGGGTTGATCTTTGTATGATGTCCTGCTTGCAAGTTACCCTATTTGCATTTAAGACCAGCTTTTTGTTATCTGACCATTTTTTAGCAGTCAGCTTCTGAATATCTTGGAATTGTTAAACTGAATTCACTTATGTACAATTGATTATAGAGATTATGGTTTTGAAGATAGAATAATGGAAATGGAGCTAATATACAACTTATCATACAGAGAGTATTAGAGATGAAGTCCCAAGACATGAGTTCAAATACTACCTCGATTCCTTAGAAGTTGTGTTTTAATGAACAATTTATTTAACTTCTCAGAGCCTCAATTGCCTAATCTGTAAAATGGGGACACAATACTTGCCTTACTTACCTTACAAGGCTGTCAAAAGTGATTGTTGCCTTTCAAATGTAACACAGATATTGATTATTATTATAGCCTAACCATTATACAAATCCAGAATAATTGGATGATTAAATATTTTTTGCATTTGACCTATGTATTTTTATTTCAAGTACTATAACAAAATGCAAAATTTAACAAAATTATTCCATTTAAAGAACAAAATACGAATTAATAGGGATGGTGGCTAGACTTGTAATTTGAGGTCACCTTCCCCCAGCACGGAAGGAAGCTGTCTTTATCAATATAGATGAGCACTTTCTTTACCAGCCTAGGGTTGAACTGTAAGATAAGATCTCTTCCCTCTTCTGCTCTAAGAAGCCTGTTCCAAGACAAATAAGGCTTCTGGGCATTTTGACCAAACTCACATCACTTTGGCTGCCCCTGAAACCTATTGTGTTGTTGGACCTCTTTATTCTTATAGCACAAACATCTCCATATGCCTGAAGGCTAAACCTCAAGACCAGACTTGAAGAGTTGAAACTTATACCTAACTCAATGAACTTCTTTCCAACCATTAAGGCTATGGTTGGACTTGTCCATTGGTTAGCATCTTCACATTCCCTTAAACTCATTCTATCCCTGATAATCTGAAACCCATTAATGAAGAATAGATCTGGCTGCCCTTACTTGTCTGCTTTAAGCCTATCTATCTCAATATCCCACTCAATATCTGTCCACTGCGTACACCATGAGCTCTGGAATATCTGACACATAATGAATACTGTTGTTAAAACTCTCACACTTCCATTTTCTAGTTTAGTGGCACAGATGATGGATTGCTGGACCTCTATTCAGGTACACCTGAATTAAAATCAGCCTTATATACTTACTAGCTATGTTAACCTGGAGAAGTCACTCAACCTCTGCCTCAGTTTCTTCATCTGTAAAATGTTGTGGGGGTGGGGCAGCTAGGTGGCACAGTGGTTAGAGCACTGGCCCTGGATTTGAGAGGACCTGAGTTCAAATCTGGCCTCAGACATACCACTTACTAGCTGTGTGACCCCGGGCAAGTCACTTAACCCTCATTTCCCTGCCCCAAAAACAAACAAAACAGTTGTGGGGTAATAATGGTACCTCCTTGCTAGGGTTGTTGTGAGTATAAAATGATATAATATTTAGAATGTTCTTGTAAAATTTAAAGTCCTCTATAAATGTTAGCTATTATTAGTCATCACTGACACATAGCTCTTTCCTTTATCACCCTTTCCAGTTCTGCTTATACTCTTTATTTTATAATATATTCTGTGATGCAGTGGCCATGGTAGAAAAGGCAGGATATTTCTGGTTACTTTAAAGGTTCTTTTGACCACCTTCATTAAGCAACCTCTACTCCTTTTGAGGTTTACTCTGTGCAAATTTATCACTGAAGCCAGATGGAGGCAGTTTTTTTTTTTTTTTTATTAACCGCAAAGACATTCCTTCCTTTCTCAGTTAGCTCAGTTTCTATCTCATAGTCTTTCTCTCATCCACAACTCATTTCCTGATTACAGGGGGAGGGAAAGAGACTTCACCATATGTATTTATGCTCCCTCAAATACCCTAACTTCCCAATTCCTCAATCTAACTCAATTTGTATAACATCTTCTTCCACTCCACCTCAGCTACACACAATTATCACCATAATCTTGATCATTCCATCATCCAAGAATATTCCCACTTCCATCCTTATGAATCAGAAAATTCCTTTCTTTCACACTACCTTTTATGATTCTATCTTTCCCCGTGGGCTTATTAGCCATAATCCTTTCTTCATTCTTATTACTAAGTTCTTTCCCATGACATTACTCCTGTACTGTTTACACTGTTCTTTTTCCCTATCTCCATCCCTTGGTTAATGGACTCAACTCCATGTTATGTGCTCTGATTTCCATGCATCTCAGTTCTGTTTCTACTTATTCCTTGTCAAGATCAACCTCACATTGCTCTCATCATATGCTTCCTTTTCTTTTCTTCATATGCTGCTGAGTGATAATAGAGATATCCTAAATCTATGCTGACTAGACGCACTGAAAATATAATATATAATCTCTATTGAGCTCTCAATGCAGCTGGGAAAACATTTGCTTTTCCCTACTTAATTTGAAATCAGACTCACCACTGTAACTATTCCAAACCTTTTCCTAAATTTCCCAGCACTTTCTCCTTCCATTCCCCACCCTCTTAGCCAAAGACCTAGCCTCCTATATTTCACTGAGAAAATTGAGCCCATTCAACAAGATGTCTCTTTTCTTCTTTCCTCCTCATGCCCAATAACATAGACATACCCCTCCTCCAATATCTTTCTTCAACTAATCCTACAGTAAAAAGTAGCCCTATATTTTCTTGATCCCATACCCTTAACAGATTGCCCTATTTTTCATCTCCATTAGCCTTTCTTTTAAATGAAGTCTTTCCCTATTGCCAGTGCATGCTGAAGCATAAAAACCTCAAATAACAATTAATTCTTTACATGACTCCATTCATACCACCAAACACTTGCATATATCTGAACCAAACTTTAAACCCTCTCTTAACCCCACCATTCCACTGTCTATCATTACTCTCTTTCCCTTCTTTGTTAAACTCCCTGAGAAAGCCATCTACACAATTGGTGTCTCCATTTCCTCTCATCTCCTTTGTTTTTAAAGCCACTTCAATCTAGCTTCTGACCTCATCATTCTACTGAAATGCCACAAGTGAGATCTGTTTCTCAATCCTGATCATCTTTGAACTTTTCAAAGCACTTGAAATTATCATCATCTCCTGAATATTTTTTCCTTGATTTGTTTTCATGAAATTACTCTTCCTGATTCTTCTCCCATCTGTCCTACTTCTTCTCATTGTAATTTTCTAGTTCTTCATTGATATCATAATCCCCAAATCTCTATTATGGGTCCTTTTAAATATTTCATTATACAATATCTCATTTGGTGAATGCATCAATTCCTACTCATACAATTTTGTTTTTGTTGTTGTTGTTGTTTGTTTGTTTGGTATTTTAGGCAATGGAGGTTAAGTGACTTTCCCATGATCACACAGCTAGTAAGTGTCAAGTGTCTGAGACCGGATTTGAACTCCTGAATCCAGTGCCGGTGCTTTAACCACTGCGCCATCTAGCTGCCCCCCTAGTCATACAATTCTAACATATCTCTGCAGCTGATGTACATTTATATGGCAATTTGGGGTATCTTATTTTATCCTCACAATGGCCTTCTGAGATTAATGTTATTATTAATTTCAACTTACATATGAGAAAACTGAGTCAAAACAGAAATTAGATGACTTACCCAGGGTCACATGGCCAGTAAGTATCTGAGGTTGAGTCTGGACTCAGAATTTCCCAACTCTAG